>NW_017728918.1:38562167-38577960 GCF_001723895.1 Crocodylus porosus
AGATATTGGGGGGTAAAGCTAACAGTGGAGGATGGGGTTGGGTTGGAGGGAAAAAATGGATGAGGAGAGGACTCTTACCTGCCCGGCTCTCTTCACTCCAGAAGCAACTGCTACTGCTCTGGTTGCTGCCACTGAGGGACAGCTTCTGGTATCCCATTCACTCTCCCACTACCCTCAGGTACAGGGCTGTGAAACCTCCTTCATTCTACCCCATACCTCCCAAAAATACTACTAGGCATGGGGTGGTGCCTTTCTGGCTCCTATGGCTGGACCTTGCTGTGGTAAAGACTCCTGGGGGAAGGTAGCAATATTGGCACCCCTCTAAGTCTGCACCTGGGATTCATTTCCTGCTTATCCACATCTAGTTACATTACTGTGTAGTGAGAGTCCTGTTGTTCCTCCCAAATTGGTTGTATGTTTTACATAACAGTTACTAGTGAATCTATAGAAGTTGTTCTTGAGGTATACACGGGAACCCAGAACGCAGGTCTCCTGGGTTAGGCTCCTAATGCTCCTCTGCCTTTTTGTTCCATGAATTTGGATTTTTTTTTGCAGAGTTGCATAGGAGGGGAGATTACATCAGGAGCAGAAGAGGGTTCATTCTTGCAACCTAAGTTCTTGTTCTGGTAGTTACACAACTCTCTGGGGAGCTGAAGAAGTGCTTTTGAGAACTCTCAGGCTAAAGAGGGGCTTTAACTCACATGTCTCAGTTTTTCTTCTAACTAAATTTTTAAAAGAAAGACACTAGTACTGTATAATATATTAGTGGGGATTAGGCATGATCTGGGCAAACCTATCAATCAGAAGAATTAGGTGATGCTCCACTTAGTTGGATATTGTCCAGATGTCTTTCAAGGCATATTTTTAAAACTGGTTCCTGGGCAGCCAAGTGGGAGTTTTGTGAGGCCAGGAGGAAGCAAACAAGCTAAAGCCTGTATAGTTCACTGATATAGATGCTACCCTTGAGGGGAGGGGGTATTGAGTTCTTTCCCATTGTGATTTATCCATTTTATCCAGTAAATAGTAAATGTAAGGTACAGGCGGACAGCTTTAAGATACAGGAGCTTATAGAGTCGTGAGGTTTTGCCTAGCTGCAGCTCCAGAACTCTCATGTATAAACAGGCACTAGATACACAGGCACTGCCTGACTGTCCAGAGCACAGGCCTGTTGAAGATCCTTGCATGCTGAGAGCTTAATTGCAAACTGTGCATAAGTGCTAAAAATGGCAGTTATACTGGTGCATACAGTGAAAGAGAATGCTTCTCTTACTCCAGTTCAAAAATCTGCTTTAGTGCAGAAGCTTGCTGTAGCCTAGCAATTTAATTTGATTCTGGGGATTTCTCTAGTTTAAATTTCTTAAACCAGCTATAAGAGATGGTAGCTGCTTGTTAAAACTTCCAGCATAGACCTTTTTTCTGAATACAGCGTTTTTTAAACTTCATGAATACCTCTTGGAATTTGGTTATTTAAAGGACCAGTTTTTTTGTGTTTTTAAAATACGAAGCTTATTTTGCCTTCATTTGCACTTACAAACCTGCTTGTCACATCAGTAACAGAACTCATTGTGATAAAATTCCAAACCCTGAAGCAATTCTAGACATTCCCATATTGCCATTTTCTAATGAAGCCCATGGTCTCCTGTCATTAAGATAATTATAGACTGAATGGAACCGTTTCCATGATGTGACTGCTTGTAACAGGTGATATGCTTTCTGCATAGCAGAAAGATTGATGCAGGTGGGGTGGTTGCTATTCACTTAAATTAAACAAGAACTACACAAGGGTTAATAGTTTAGATTATTTTTGTGGACTAATTGGTAATCTGTTTTAGTGGTCCCTGCCTATCTTCATAATATAAACTCCTCCTAACTTGCAGCTGATTTTAAGAAGCTTCTCTTGGTCATTACTATTGCAAGTAACACTATTTTTTTTTCATCAGGAGCTGAAATGAATTTTGCCTCTGTAATGAGTTCCTATATGAGGAAAAAAAGTGAAGTTTGACCTGTGATATAATCACTCATGATACAATATGTGATCTATTCATCCTTGTTACGTTATAAACATTCCAACAGATGCCAGTTAAATAGACATTCACTTACTTCTATAAACTACAAATGTGGCAATATAAAAGTATTTGATAACATATTGCATAATCTGTTGTTGATTATTACCAAAGATAAGTAAGTAGGTAGATAAGTAGGCACTAAGTGACATTCTACTTTACTTTGTGCAATGGCTAAAATTGTGCTTATTGGCAGCAGCAGCAGCAATCCCTTACCATCGAGGAAGATCACTCCCACAGGTCAAGTAAAGGGTTGTAGATGAGTCCATTGATCGTGAAGAAGGCCTATTCTAGAACCACAGATTCTCTGGCAAATGCCACAGGTGGTGGTTATAGGAAGGGTCGGACCATAGATTTCTCCGTCTTGTTTTCTTTACTTCTGTTTCTGTCATTTTTCTGCCTCCACGGCAATAAAGTTTTCCTCAAAGTAAGATATGCCTTCTCTTACAAGGCAATACCATGTAGCCCTGTCCTGAACTAGCTTTTCCCAATTTGTGGTGTCAATGCCATACATCTTAATGTTCATCATGAGGGTGACCTTCAAGCATTTTCTCTCGCCCCCACATGTCTTTTGTCCTTGGCTCAGCTGGGAGTATAGCAGTTGTTTTGGTCTATGTACATCAGCCATGCACACACAATGTTCTGTCCACTGCTACTGATGTTGAACAATCAACACTTCCATACTGGTGGTGGTAGGACACTGGCATTTTGTGCAACATTGTTCCTTCCACTTTATGCCAAGGAACTTCTGGAGATAGCTATGGTGATGGGATTCCAGGCTTTTGAGGTAGTCCATGTAGATCACCCAAGCTGCATTGGAGTAGAGAACAATTGGGATTATCACAGCCTTATATGTTTTCCAAAGGGAGAGCTGGCACAGTGGATCCTGTACTAAATCTCATTGATACTGGCCTTCTTTGAGACATGGCTTCCGAGGTATGCAAAATGTTCAACATTCTCCAGCTCCTGTCCATCAATGAGGATCTTTGCCAGAGGGAGTGAGGGGTTAATTGGTCCAGAGCAGGATGGTGAAGAAACTTTGTTTTTCTGATGTTGAGTGTCAAACTCAGGCGCTGGTATGCCTGAGAGAAGCTGTTTGTAGTAATTCCTCCATATGTGCAATGACAGCACAGTCATTGACATACTGAACCTCAACAATCAAGGCCAAAGTAACTCTGGTTTTGGCACAGAGGCAAGAGTGACTGAAAAGGTTCCCATCCATCCTGTACTCAATGCTGATGCCATGTGGCAGATGGTAACATATAAGCATCTTGATGACCACAAGAAAGACAGAAAACAGAGCTGGTGTGATCATGCAACCCTGCTTGATGCTAGTTTGAATGGCAAAGAGTTCCATAATGAAGCTACTGCATAAGATAGAGGCAGTCATCCAGTCATTAAGAATTCTTAGGACAGTGATAATTTTCCCTGGGTAGCTAGACATTAATGATATCTTCCATAGAGCCTGACAGTTAACATTTGAAGGCTGTTGTCAAACTAATAAAGGCCATATACATTTCCTGGTGTCGTTCTTATCAATTTTTTTCTGGATCTACTGGGCCACAGAAATCATGTCCATGGTCCTTCTTGATAGGCTGAAGCTGCATTGAGACTCAGGAAGTATTTCTTCAGCAAGACAGAACAGTCATTTCAGCAGAATTTGAGCAAAGATCTTCTCAGCAATGGAGAGGAGAGCAGTACCTTGATAGTTTCCACAGACTTATCTCCCTTTCTAAAACTGGTGACAATATTGGCATTCCTTAGTTCAGCAGGAACTTCCTCATTGTTCCAGATTTTGAGAAACAGTGTGTGGAACTTGTCGGTCATAGTTTCCCTACCAACTTTTAAGACCTCAGCTGGTATGCCATCAGGGCCAGATGCTTTGTTGTTCTTTATCTGTCTTATTGCCTGGTGGACTTCTTCAGAGGGGTTAATGCAATGGCAAGTACTTCCCTGACTGGATGTTGCAAGATGGATTTGATGGTTTCATTTGTCACTGTTGATTCTTGGTTCAGGAGTTTTTGGTCATGTTCTTTCTAGAGGTTTTTGATGGACTTGTTGTCTTTGAGGAGTGTACTGACATCTTTAGCTTTAAGCAGCATGAATCTGAAAGAGTTTGGCCTATACATAGCCTTGATGGCAGTGAAGAAGTGCCACATGTTAAGATTGTTAAGAAGGGCTTTGATCTCAGCATTATTTTTGTCAAACCAATCCTGATTGTGTTGGGTGATAAAGCCAATTGATTCTATGCAAGCCTCAAGGATACTTTCTTTTAGAGCATGCCAATCTTCCTCAACACGTCTTCATTCTTAATCTCATGATTGGTGAGTTTCTTACTGAGATGTGTTTGGAAGGCTTCACGGTGGTTAGGGGTCTGAAGGCATTTGTCTTTGTACTGTCTTCAGGCTAATTTGTCTTGCTTTTGATGTTTCAATGCAACCCGGGTGGACATGATTGATTTTACTAACTAATGATCAGCCCATCAGTCATCAGCTCCCCTCACGATTTGTGTGATATGGATATCTTTTAGATCATGTGATCTTACAATGATGTAATTGAAGAGGTGCCATTTTTTAAGCAGGGGTGTTGCCATGTTGCTTTGTAATTGTTATGTTGTCTGAAGATCGTGTTAGTAATGAGAAGGTTATGCTCTGCACATTTGCTGCTTAAAAGGATGCCATTGGAATTGTATTTTGCACTCCTTTCTTCCCAGTGGTGCCCTTTCTTATGTTAAAGTCCCGGCCAACTTTTGTGTTAAAGCCTCCAAGTAGGATGAACTTGTCCTTTCAAGGCAGTAGTCACAATTTCATCAATGTCAGCATAAAACTGTTTTTTTTCTGTTCTTCTTCAGCATCAAGTATTGGGGCATATGCACTGATGATTGTGGCAACCAATTGTTGGTCAGTTGGAGTTGGAGAGTCATGGGGCACCCATTAATGCCAGCAGGGAATTCAGTCTTTCAACTGTGTAATGGCCTAAATAGTAGTTATATGGATAAATGCTTTCTGCTCTTACATTTTCACCTTTTGCTACCCAGTTTTTCCCCTACTGTAGATGAAAACTTCAATTATATAAATACTATTTGTGCTCCACTGTGATTCATCTTTGCCATTGAGCCCCAGAACTGCTGGGTTAAACTCTGAAGTTGCAGATGGCCAAAAACCATGACACCAGACTGAAATCAGGTGATCATGCCCACCTCAGCTTATGAGTTAAGATACCCTCCAAAAATAGGAGGAAGCTCCAGGCTTAAGGGCTTCTAGGATGCTTGAACTCTGACTGACTTTAACATTTGGCTACAGGCTTGACAGGACTGAAATACCCCCTAATGTGGCTAGGCCTTTGGACAGCTGTCACAGAATGCCTTTCAAAGGGGTGTTTGTTCAGGGCTACTGAAGCCTTGTCTGGTCTCTGAAAATATATCTTGAAGCCAACTCAGGCTTAAGCAAAGGCGGAGTTTGAGTTCCTTCCCACTCTGAGACCTTGTCCTTGCAGTATCTCACCCTCCCTGATTCCCCATGATTATGATTCAAAGACATAGCATGCAATACCATTCCCAAGAGAAGGACTTTACCGCCTCTCGGGGTAACTCCAGGCACCCCACAATTTCAAACAGCACAGCAGTCACTCTCTTTAGTAAAAACGTTTACTGAAGCAAAGGCCAAACATCCAGCAAAGGCCTAACCATCTTTCCCCTCTAAAATGGTTAGGCAATCCCTGTCTCCCCAATGTATCCTGCATAACTGTGAGTATCCTCAAAGATACTCATTTCTTCCTTTAGAGTCCCCGTAGTTCCCCAGAGTGTCTTCACTTCTTTCAATCCCTTAGACTGGTCTGGTACCAGACATGCCAAGCTGCTTTTTCCAGCTTGATCTCTCTTTTGTCATGTTTATCTCCCTCCATAAATACTGGGTGTTGGCCTCTTGATATGCCATTAAAGACCACTGATGCTAAAGGTCCACTTCATCTCTCCTGTAGCCAACCTTGTGCACAGAGAAGTAGAGGTTAAGGCTAGCTAAAGGAGAGAGGATCCCTTTGCTCACCGCACACTGAGAACTTCTGTACACCATATCCTTGGCACTAATCCAACATGAACAGCTAAAAAAATCAATTGTTTCAGTAACTATGTTCTATACTGTCTCTGTGTATAATTTAGATACCAGAACTTCAAACTCATAAAGAATTAAAGACATTACTCTGCACAAACATTTTATATGTCAGTCACCTGTCCATATGCTCCAACAGTCCAGGATGATTGTGCTATTCTCATAAGGCACATTACTTTGGTAAATGGTGCTTTTGGGATCCTGCCCCAAATGCCTGAAAGTCCTCATTCTTTAGGCAATAGAAACAAACCAAAAAAAGGTTATAGATCACTTTGACTGATACACGCTTCTCAGAAAGAAAAATCTCAGTTTAAATTGCACATAATCCTAAAATCCTTCTTAATTCAGGCACCACTTGTGTAGCTGGAAAAGGAAATGCTGAGGCTATAGTATATACAACTGTTATAATCTCCTTTTTCCTGTACCTCAGCTCATGTCTTTGCTGAAATACAAGCTTTCCAGACTCTTCAGAAGTGCTGAGGGAATTAAAACTTAGGGCTATTGTATGTAAATCACAATATGTGCATTAATATTTATGGCTAGAAGATAGTATTTAATAGTTTTCTTTTGGGAACCAGCTTGTAGGTAAAGTAGATGTTTTGGATGGGGAATCCAGAAAAAAAAGATGACAAAGCTGAGATGGAAATACAAAGCGCCTGAGCGAGGGACTAACAATCGAGGGATGGGGGAGAGGAGGGGAACACAACTAGGTTACTAATGATACAATGTTAGCCAACTAAGCCTGGGGGTGGGAGAATGTGGGAAGGGGGAAGGGGGGGTCACAACGCTGAGAGGGAAAGGAGATAGATACACACATACCCGTTACAGTGGTCCACAGTGTTGGAGGAAGTGGCTCGGAGAAAGCGTCTCAGTCCATAAAGTCTGATCGTGGGGGTCCTCTTCGGGTGGGGTGGGGTCGTCCGTGGAGGCGAAACCCTCTCGACGTGAGGCGAAGTGGGGGCGTAGTTCAGGCAGCGGTGTCCTCCGGGTCTGGTCCAGTGGTGGCTCATCTGGAGGGGTTGGTGTACTGGCGGTGGCCCGTGATGTGCTCCACATAGATGTCGCGGGACCAGCGGATGGTGTCAGACACCAGGAGGCAGCGCATCAGCTTGGCGTAATGGTGGGAAACACAGCAGGCGCGGAGGACACTCTTGTTGCTGGGGTCCCAGGCTCCGAGCGTCCCCATGATGAGCGCGTCCACTGTCACGTCATAGCCGCGGCTCCTCAGGGTGTCAGCTAGCAGGGCGTACTTCTCCTGCTTACGAGCCCGGGTGTCGGTGAAGGCTTGGTGCTGGTTCTCGAAGGGGATGGTGATATCCACGATCACGATCTTCTTGGCCTCGTGGTCCATGACGACGATGTCGGGGCACAGCTGGCTCTTGCAGCCCAGGACGGTGCGGTTCATGGAGATCTTCCCTGCCCCAGCCAGGATGGCCCGCACCAGGCGCTCCTGGACAGCATTGTGGTGGAGCTGCCAGGCTCTGGCGTGCAGCTTGCAGCTGCACAGCACATGGGGGAGGGTCTCCACTGCGTAGCTGCACCATTGGCACCTCTTGTTCCGGTGGCTGTAGCGTATGGCCCAGTTCAGAGGCAGGCAGTTGAGGTGGGCACAGTGGAGGAAGCGCCAGTCCGTGAAGCACATGAAGCTCCCGCTGGGCATGAAGTGGTTGCTAGCATCCCACTTTGAGGTGACGTCAAAGGCCTTACCCTGGTCGGGTTTGGCCCTCAGGTCGCCGGCGTACTTGTTGCAGATGGCGTCCTTCAGGAACCTCTCCAGGAAGGTCCTCGTGCAGGGCATCACGGTGATGCAGTTGGCATGCGGGGCTGGGCGCAGGCATACTCCCAGCTCCTGGTGCTTCTCGGTCCAGGTCCAGGTGCAGCCGATGCAGCTCCCGAGGCGGCGCGTGGCGTTGCGGGCTGGGCTCCACAGCGAGGCAAAGTACAACAATGGTCTACAGCAATGGCAAGGGTTAATTGATCTCTAAATGCCTGTTTGTGACAAAAGTTTCCTTCAAGGCCTACCATGATAAGCAGCAGTTAGACACACAGGCTGGGAAATTAAAGATAGGTACCACACTGTTCCATAACAGAGATAAAGTAGCATTAGGTCATATTGGTCACCTGCAGATCCTTTGGGATTTCCAGTTTTGATAGGTGGACCAAATTAGGAAGAGGCCTGGAAAAAGCCAAAATTAGGATGTGTGCATGTAATGGATTTACGAGACAAAGTAATATGCTGACAGGACAGAATAGGGACAGTATGACAACCACAATTAAACCAATCAATGATGCCCAGTTTTGAAGTGTCATCAGAAAAGAGAGAGAATATAAAAGGATGTATATTAGAGCAGCAAAGGGTCCCTGAGAGGGGGCCCAAGGCCACCTTGGACAGAGAACACACCACCAGCTCATGTCATCCACCCTATTAGCAGGGGGTGGGCCTTAGCCTCCAACCTCCAGGCTGTTGATATCTGATATTCAAGAGAGAGCTTCAGAGTGAAGATTGCATACTGGCTAGACATCTTGACTTTATGAACCCTGGGACTGGTAGTTATAGAATTGTTTGCATTATTGTTATCTGCTATCACTGTGTATCAATAAAATTCACCTGTTATCAAATGGAGAGGTCGTGGTCAATCTTAGGGTTTGGGCCCACCCAAAACAAGGTACCTGAGTTATAAATACAGTGCCAACAACTATCTCCCAAGCAACTTTCATAGAGGAAAATAAAACATCTTCGTAAATCAAACATTATATAATGCATATAGAAAGCACTGTAAACAGTACCAAAGATAATGTATAGTATTTGAAGTAACGTGAATAACTTTTAGACAAAAGCTACTGTACCATAAGAATCTCATATTTCCTAAACCTCTTTATTTCTTGCCAGTCTATATATCCCAATATAACAGGGATGATAATATAACAGGTGCCCAAGATGGAACCTACAGACTGGCCGCACATGCCAGATACAGTGAATCTTTAGGAGTGGCTGGAGCAGGCACCAGATGCAGCGTGTGTCCTGAGCCAGTTGTTCTGCGGCCATGCTTCCTTCCAGCATTTGCTTCAGTGCGCATCTACTCTGTGCCAGATCCTGGAGTGCACAGAGTAGGCATCCTGTGCAGCGCAACCATGGAATCAGTGCCACGTGTGGCATATTTCCAGAATGGCTGTTCCAGGATCATGCTGCACATGATGCCTGCTCCAGCACATGCCTATAACATACTGGATCCATCATATATCCTGGAGCAGTTTCTGCATTCATCTTCATCACGTATCCCAGAACAGCTAGTCCAGCAGTGTACTTCATGTTGAACCTAGTCCAGCCACCATGGATCCACACTACAAGCAGCACCTGCTCTTGCTGCTCCAGGATGTGTGCTGGATCTGGCATGGAATGAATATGCAGTGCAGTTCTGGAGAAGACACACGTGGTATGTGAGGGCATCCAGCCCATGCTGCAGGCTACCTTGAGACCCATGGGCACCACTAGGGACTGGATGGCAGGACTCCATGTGCTAAATTAGGCCTGTAGAGCATATATTTGACATTGCTGCAATATAACATTCCAATATCATATTTATACCTCTATACTTTAGCAGATACAACATATACGTCCCTTTCCCCAAGATTTGACCAGTTTTGATTCTGTGACCATAACATGTGTTGTGCATGTCACCTTAAAGTTTAAAACTTGAGAAAAATGGCACTTCAGAACTATGTCATCAAACCATTCTGTTCCCACAGTAAGAGCATCTATGCAAGACATTTACTGTGGCATAGACTAATTAGCTCCACAGTAAATGTCTCACATCTACACGTGCAGGGCTATTTGGCTGGAGTAAATTAATAAACTCTGCAGCAGGGTAGTACTTGTAAATTCAAGCACATGTAGACACTGAAAGAGGTAGCTGTGGCACCAGGGTGTTTCAGTGTGGGAGCTACCTGCCAGCTAGCCCTACATTGGAGCACTTTGTGCCCCAGCCAGCCCCCCTGCAACACACTGAGCCAGGTTGGGGCAGCCCTAGGCTGCCAGCTAGGGCTCCTATGACCCAGCTCAATGTGCTGCAGGCCTGGGCACACATGTAAATGTGGTGTCTAGGAGCAATAAACTGGTACAATAAGATCCAGAGTTTATTCCATCAAATTAATTGCACATGTAGGCATGTCCAGTGAGTAGTATTCTAACCCAATTAATAGCTCTGAGCTGAAACAGAAATCTATTGGTATTGTCTGTATCCAAACTGGTAAAGGTTTTGGAGATCAACACACAAAATATAAATCCCTAGTATCAATATAAACTTCCACAAATCACTGTTTGTTTTTTCCCTATGAGCCTAGATGAGTCAGGTAACAATGTATGAACCATCTCCTCATTCAGCTCTGTCATTCTTTTCTGATAAACAGAGAATAATAGTTTAAAGCAACTAGCCAAGGTTCTATGGCCTTTACATGTTACCTTTTCCAGCTGTCCCTCTGGTTTAATGTCTCTAGATCCATTAAACCCACACTAGACTGAACATTATCTTAACAGAAGGTAAGCAAAGCTGGAACAGCACTGAGTCATATCCAGCAAGTACCGGAACTCCCTTAGAGCAGACACAGCAATAAGACACTGATCTTGTCATAACTTTAGCAAAGTCTACCTTAAAACTAATTAGTCTTTTGGGCTCACCACTCCTACTGAAAGGTGCTTTCAAAATCTACCTCCTCTGGTGGTTAGAAACTTTCCAGCTCACATGCATTCACAGATGGTTTATCCTCAATTCATTATGGGTCTACATTGTTCTTTGGAGTAAGTGGCTTTTATAACTCCCCAGTGTTTATACCCTTAATGTATTTATAGATAGTTCTCATATACTTTTTCAAAACCTCTATTGCTGGGCTTTGTCTTCTCTTGTAAGACAGTCTCTCTCTTCCTCAGCCATGTTATTAGACCTTATCTGTATCTGACCAGTTTGATTTCATCTTTCTTGAACATAAGCAATCAGTTATGCAAACTGTTCCAGATGAGATCTTACCAGGGCCTCCTTATACAACAGCTTGAGTACTTCCTTATCTCTACAGGAAGCACTTTTCTGATACAGTTTAGGATTGCATGTGTCTTTCACAGCTACAGCATGTAAATGGCTTCATAGCCATCCTGTGATCACTTAATATTAATTTGGTCTCCATATCTGTTGTAAGATTTAATAACGGATATGTATAATTACCCACAATGTCTTCTGCATCATTTGTCTTGGCAAAAAAGAATCACACACACAATCAATACCTGTATTTGCTGGCACTTAAGAGAGTTGATTATACCTGAGTGGCAAATTAATCAGGGTTAGACATTTTTAATTATTATTTTGATATCTAAGCCAAATGATTTCATGCTTGATGGTTAAAATAGCTAATAGAAATCAACTAAAATAAAAAGTAAGGTGATATTGTATCCAATTATCCTTTGAATTAAAGTGTTTTTCTCTGTTGCGGTGTCATAATATAAATTACAGCAATGTACTCCTTATTAAACTACATTGTGATTGATTATCAATTATTATCACATTAGAAGTGCAATTACCTATAAGCCACACCAGAATGCAGATAGTAGTTGTCAAACCAAAACATGACACATGTTTACAGTAGAAAATACTGGAGACATAAGATCCATCACACTTATGTTTCTACAGACCATATATTGTTTTTCTTAATGATTATCCTACATTTTCATTGGAGGACAAAGCAGGCATCAATAGGCAAAGATGAAGAATGTAATGAAAAATAAATAAGGCAGACTATAAATAACTATTTTAATAATTTGTTTAATTTAAAAATGGTTTTGTGTAATTCATAAAAGCTACATATATGTAAACTGGTCATTCAAAAAATTAATAACTTATTAAACCTGGAATTTACTGGATTTGTAGAAACCCTTATATACCAGAAGGACAGAACTGAGTGTTTCAGACTGAATGAATAACAGGAGATCAAATAAAGATACCCCTTCTGAATCATACTAATGAACTAATTTTTTTAATGATCAACGTTTAAGTTGCTCCCTCTTTTGATATGTGAGTTACTTTGTTCTGAATATCCACTGAATCCTTCCTGTGTCGCCAATACTTGGCTTCCACCTTAGCCTCAGCAATGTAGACCCTATTACTTATTATCAAATGGTGTAACAACTGATGATTCAGCATAATTTTAAAATATGCACAGGATCCTAGGAGGCTAGTACCAAGGAATGGGTTAGGTATTCAAAGTCTCAGTACAGTAGAGAGAAAATCAGACGCCTCCAAAGTGATCCGCAAAGACTCGCATCCTGAGCAGGGAGCAACACAAAGATAGCCAGGAGGAAATGCCTAGCTCAGGGTTGTGCCTCAACTCCTGTTCCTCTCTAGAGCTGAGAATGGAATATATTATGTGTAGGTAGTAGGCAAACAAACCAGAAGGAGCCATGTTCAGTGAGATGAGAACTACCCATCAGTGAGAAGGAGCCATGTCCAATGAGATGGGAGAGGATCATGGTTCTGGCCCTGACTCCTAGCAAGCAGGAGCTCACAGACTTCACTCTTCTACAGATAAGGGGTTATCTCATGAAACCACACTTCACCTAACCTGCCCCTTCTGGCCCCAGAAATTTTCCTATCTTGGCTTCCAGTGTGTTAGGTTATATGAACCAGGGCCACAACGCTTTTTACTCCTGTTTTTTCCCCCCACAGCTTTCATGGAGTTATGCACTTTTTGTGAGAGAGTATGGCTTGTCTGTTTATTTATATTTGCCCTTCTCAACAAAGATGCAGAACAGCTTACAATAAGAAAAAGGAATGACTTAAGAACAGGAGAGCAATAAGACCAAAAGAACTGAAAAGGGACATAGATAATTAGGATAAGAAAGAGAACCCATAGACAGAATCTCATCCTAGTTTTGCTTAGTAAATGCCTGCCTAAAGAGGAAGTTCTTAGGGGCCTTCCAAAAACTGTCCAGGTTTGGGCTCTGGCAAGACTAAGTGTATGCGAGTTCCAAAGCTGAGTAGCAACTGCTGAAAATAACATCCTACATGTTTTGGCCAAACATGCATGGCGTACTTATGATTCTTTTAAGATGTTTCTCTTGATTGTCCTTAGAGGTCACAATGGAGCCTAAGCAAGTGTGAAAGAAAGCCACGGCAGGAGATGGTTTTCTCTGGAGGGAAATGCCAACTCCAGATGAACCTGCAGAGCTTGGCTTGAAGCACCCCCAAGCTGAGGAGGCAGGGGAAGAAGCCCCATGCTGGGGAGCAATGCGGGAAGAAGCCATGTGCTGGGGGGCAATCCCAGCATCCCTGAGCCAGGGGGAGATGCCAGGAAGAGTGGGGAGGCAGAGAATGCCCTGGGGGGCATGGCCAGAAGACAAAAAGACACTGACACCAGAGCCCAGGAAGGAGAAGAGGGAGCAGACATGCCCTGGAAGGGAGGAGTGTGGAGAACAGCTGGGAAGCAGGCTTTGGAAGAGTCCCAGGGACCAGGGGGACGAGGGAGAGATGAGCCTGTGGGTGACAGCTGGGAATGTCAGCTGAGAGGAGCTCCACAGTTGGGTAAGAGGCATACTAGAGGCTAGCCAGACAGAATGGAAGCCCACTGGCAATGACTGGGACTCAGAAAAAAAAAAGTGATATAGGTTTAAAAATAAGAAGAGCCACAGGCAGCAGTTAAAGCAGCACTTTATTTTGTGTACTTATATTTTGGTTCACATTAGACTTCGTTTTGTTTACTTAATTTTTGGGGGCTGTTTTGTTTTCTTTAACATCCTGAAAGGAATCCTGGGTGTCAGGCTGGAGTGCAGGGGATTGGAGCCCCAATTTTTCTGTTGGGTATTTTTCACATTGGTAAAAATTTTCTGCACTGTGTCATAGTGAACATTCTCCCATTGGGGAAAGTGTGTACACAACCCTGTAATAAATAAAAACAAGTATACTTACTATCAAAGTTGTGGCAGGTGAGTTTTGTATCAGCAGAGAGGGGTTAAGGGTGATATAAAGCCCCTTACCCATTGCAGTAGAAGAAAAGACGTGACCACAGAAAGGGCACAAGCCCTATAGCACCTACCGTCAACAGTGAGAAAGCAATCTGTTCAGCATGCAGGGTCCAGACCATTTAAAGGCCTTACAGGTCAAAACTATCACCTAGAATTGTGTTCAAAAAGCTACTGGGAGCCAGTGCAAACTTTGGAGCACTGCAGTTATGTAGGCCTGGTGACCTACCTCTGACAGAAGGTGAGCTGTCATGTTCTGCACCAGCTGCAGCTGCCAGATGGTAAAAAATAATGTGTTTCCAGATGGTTTTCACTATCCAGAAGCACATTGCAGTAGTTTAGCCTTGAGGTTATGGAAAGCATAGATAACAGTGGCCAGATCAGAGACTAAAAGATAAGGTCTCAGCCTTCTGATTAGATAGAATTAGTAAAAGTTGCACAGCTGCCACCTGAAGATCTAGGTGGAGCAGAGGATCCAGGAGCTACCCAAAGTTGCAAAGATGAGCGAGAAAAGGAGGCTGAGCCCCATCAATGATAGGTGTCCTTGTCCCCACAGAATTGTGTGGTTTGTCCACCCTGATGACTTCTGTCCTCTTTGGATTCAATTTTAGTACACCTACATCCGGTCCTCAACTACAGCTAGACAATGGGAAAAAGACTAAGACTAGAGGACCAGGGTAAGAAGAGAAGGAGAGGTAGAACTGGGTGCATTGGCATGCAAATGGCACCTTTCTCCAAATCTCCACACAATCTTACGTGACAGCTTCAAGATGGACCCCTATGGGATCCTACAGAAACAATCTGAGGGGATGAAGAACATGCACCCATCACCACCCTTTGGGACTGCCCTACTAGGAGAAAGCAGAATCATTTTGAGCTGTCCTATTAATACCCATGTAACAGGACTTTCTAACCCTTGTTAATTAAGTGAAGAGAAGATGTTATACAACTGCGAACTGGCAGGTAGCTGACTTAGAGGAACTGTGAGATATAGACATTCGAGGTAAGCTTAGAGCCAGAGTGGTAAAGCTGTAGATAGCCAGACCACAGCTGCAACAGAGCTCCAGGCTGATGAATGTAATAATGAGTAACCACTATTCTCAGTGTGAGAGCCACCTGTGCTCTAACTGCCGATCCTCAGGAGGACCTGTGCCACCACAAAAGTGAGAGTAAACACCTGGGTGCCACTATGTTGAAAGGTCAAGGCCAGTGTGCTATTTTACAGATTGAACCAGGCCATCAAGGTCAATGGAGATGTCATCCAGAGACTTGTGGATTCTCACTGGTGCCATTGATACTCAGCGTAAGACCAGCCTAACTGGTCGATCCCCCTGACAAGAGGTAGTGGTCTGACCATGATAGAAGCTTCTTGATAAAATCCCTGATAATCAGAGCCCCTCCATTTGGGCAGGTGCAAAGCAGTAGTCATAGAATCATAGAATCTTAGAATCAATGAGTCGGAAGGGACCTAGACAGATCATCGAGTCCGACCCCCTGCCATGGGCAGGAATGAGCACTGCGGGTGGCAGGGTGCCTATCCAGTCTCCTCTTGAAGATTTCCAGGGAAGGTGAGAGCACCACCTCTCTGGGAAGCCTATTCCAGGCTCTGGCCACCCTTACAGTGA
>NW_017728918.1:38578385-38581058 GCF_001723895.1 Crocodylus porosus
CAGGTACAGCACTCTGCACTTGTCATTGTTGAACCACATCTTGTTCAGATCCGCCCACTTCTCCAACCTATCCAGGTCTGCCTGGATGTGGTCCCTGCCTGCCGGTATATTCACTTTACCCCACAGCTTGGTGTCATCAGTGAACTTGAACAGGGTGCTCTCCACACCCTCACCCAGGTTGCTAATGAAGATGTTGAACAGCACTGGCCCAAAGACCGAGCCCTGGGGGACTCCACTGGTCGACATCGACCCGTCCACCACCACCCTCTGGGTGTGCCCCTAGAGCCAGTTTACCACCCATGTGACCATGCATTCGTCAGTGCCGCAGTCCCTCAGCTTGCCCACCAGAATTGGGTGGGACACTGTGTCGAAGGCCTTCTGGAAGTCTAGGAAGATGAAATTGACTTCCTCCTTCCCATCTAAGCTTTTTGTTACCTGGCCATAGAAAGAGACCAGGTTAGTCAGGCAGGATCAGCCTGGCACAAACCCATGTTGGTTACCCCTCAAAATCACTTCCCCTGCAGGACTCTCACAACTGTAACCCTTGATAATTTTTTCAAAGATCTTCCCCAGGATAGAAGTAAGGCTGACTGGCCTGTAGTTGCCTGGCTCTTCCTTCTTCCCCTTCTTGAAAATAAGGACCACATTGGCCCTTTTCCAGTCCTCAGGGACTTGGCCCAAGCACCAGGAGTCCTCAAATAGCCGTGCTAATGGCTTCACAATGACACCAGCCAATTCCCTCAGCACCCACGGATGAAGGTCATCTGGGCCCGCTGACTTGGATACATCTAAGCCCTCCAGGTAATCCTTAACTAGGTCTGAACTAACAGTTGGGGGACTCGCATCCTTCCTGGGCCTCTCTACGTTGTCACCCGAGAGCACCCCATTGTCAGCAGACAGGAACACGGAGGCAAAGAACTTGTTAAAGAGATCTGCCTTCTCTTGTGCGTCTGTCACCAACTGCCCTGCCCTGCCTTGTAGGGGTCCAATGTTACCCCGAGACTTCTTCTTGATACCTATATACTTGAAGAAGGACTTTTTGTTATTCTTAATCCCAGAAGCTAATCTAAGCTCTAGTGCTGCTTTAGCCTTCCTTACCAAATCCCTACAAGCTCGGGTCAGCGACGTGTACTCCTCCTTGGTCTCTGCCCCCTGCTTCCACTGCCAGTATGCTTTTATCTTTGTCCTCAGGCCAACCTGGATATCCGCGCTCAGCCGTGAAGGTTTCTTGGACCCTTTTCCCGCCTTCCTGTGCAGTGGAATTGCATTCTGATGCGCCCCAAGGATAACCTCCTTGAGGAAGGACCACCTTTCCTGGACCCCCATACTAGCGACATCCCGGGCCCTGAGTGCCTCCCCGACTACTACCCTGAGCACATCGAAGTTGGCTTTCCTAAAGTCAGGCATTTGCGCTGTGCTAGTTACCCTCCCCACCTTTCTCTGAATGGCAAACTGGTTCATTTCATGACCACTGTCCCCTAGCCTCCCTTGTACTAGCACCTCCCCCACCAGGTTGTCCCCAGAGACTAACACCAGATCCATTATGATGTTTTCCCTAGTGGGGACGAGTACCTCCTGCATGAAGTGTAGGTCCTGTATGCATGTCAGGAACCTCCGTGCATGGCTAGACCTGGCCAACTGCTCCTCCCAGATGATGTCAGGGTAATTCATATCACCCATGACTACAACATCCTTTGCACACATGGCCTCCCCAAGCTGCCTGGAAAATTCCAGATCCAGCTCTTCCTGCTGATGTGGTGGCCTGTAGTAAACCCCTACAACCAGATCCCTCTCCCCCCGCCCTCCTTGAAGTTTGACCCACAGGGTCTCAGTTAAGCCTTCCTTTGGTCCCATTTGGAAGGTAGAACTGGAATATTGTTCCCTAACATAGAGCACAACCCACCCCCCACCTTTTTTCCCCTTCCTATCTCTTCTAAACAACCTATAGCCCTCTATATCTAATGTCCAGTCAAATGTTTCATCCCACCATGTCTCCACTAGGCCAACCAGGTTGATTTTACTACTTGCAAGGAGGAGAGCTAGCTCCTCCTGCTTGTTTCCCATGCTTCTTGCATTAATGAAGAGACACCTTAATCTCCCCATGGGAGCCCTGGGCACACCCCTACCTGAGAGACAACTGGTTCCTTGGTTTATACCTAAGCTCTTACCTGGGCAGGTCATACACCCGGTTGAGTTTTCTCTTGCTCCTGTGGATCCCCATCCCCTGACAAACTGGTTTAAGTCCAGGATGTGCCCAGCCTCATGGGTCATCCCAGTTACTATTTGAGATAGCCCTATCATTTACATGGATACCACAAAGTCTTCATAGATTTCATAGGCATTAGGGCTGGAAGGGGCCTCAGAAGATCACTGAGTCCAGCCCCCACCCAAAGTGCAGGAAGTCAGCTGGGGTCATAGGATCCCAGCAAGATAATCCAATTTACTCTTGAAGGTGTTCAACATAGGTGCTTGAACCACCTCCGATGGCAAGCTATTCCAGACCTTGGGGGCCCGGACAGTAACAAAATTCTTCCTTTTGTCCAGCCTGAAACGGTCTTGCAGGAGTTTATGATTGTTTGACCTTGTCATCCCTTGGGGCGCTCTGGTGAACAAACATTCCCCCAGATCCTGGTGGTCACCCCTGATAAACTTATAGGTGGCCATCAGATCACC
>NW_017728918.1:38581158-38588143 GCF_001723895.1 Crocodylus porosus
AAGCTTCTCCACATCCTTTTTTAATTCTGGGGCCCAAAACTGGATGCAGTACTCCAGCTGCAGCCCCACCAAGGCTGAGTACAACAGGAGAATGACGTCCTGGGATTTGCTTGAGAAGCATCTATGGATGCAAGCCAGCATTTTGGTCACTATATTAGCCACAGCATCACATTGCAGGCTCATGTTCATCTTGTGGTCAATGATGATCCCCAAGTCTCTTTCTTCCATAGTACCAGCCAGTCTAGCACTGCCAAGCCTATAAGGAGGCTGCAGGTTTTTCCTCCCAAAGTAGAGAACCTTGCATTTTTCAGTGTTAAACACCATCAGGTTTTCATCCTCCCATTTGCTGAGTCTATCCAGGTCAACCTGGATCACCCACCTGTCTTCAGGTGTTGATGCTTTGCTCCAGAGTTTGGTGTCATGGGTGAACTTGGCCAGTCCGCTTCTGATTCCAATGTCCATATCATTAATGAAGATGTTGAACAATATGGGTCCCAGGACAGAGCCTTGGGGGACCCCACTGCTCACAGGACACCATGATGATTGACTTCCATCAATTACCATCCTCTGGGTCTGACCATGGAGTCAATTTCCCAGCCAGCGGATCATGGTGGACCCAAGGCAACAATTGGCCAGTTTTGCCAAGAGGTAATCATGGGATACCAGATCGAAGGCTTTTTTGAAGTCAAGATATATGACATCAAACTCTTTTCCCTTGTCCAGGTGATATGTCACCTGGTCTTAAAAAGAAATGAGATTGGTCAAGCAAGACCTACCCATAACAAACCCATCTGTCTTGTTCCAGCTCTGCACAGATGACCTTAGAGTGGATGTTGAAGTCTGCCAAGACAATAAATCTGGCCATCCTCAGTATACCTCAGAGACAAACTTGGCTAGTTCAGTCAGGCAATCAATTGTGAAGTGGGGTAGCCAGTATACCAGAAGAATCTCCAATTTATTCCCCGCCTTGGTACAATGCAGATACATCTCATGCTGGATAAATGTGGTAATGGATACATTCTATGGACCATATATCCCTTAAAAATCAATTTCACTCCAGCCCCTTGTTCTCCAGTCTTAGGCTGATGCTACACTGAATTTTGGATTGGAACTGGGTACTACCAGTCCAGAAGCCTCATTGACCCAGGCCTGAGAGACATGTTTAAGCTCAGTGGCTGCATCCTGATGAAGCCAAAGATGCCTGCTATTTTATTATGCAGTTCCTTATCATTGTTCAGCATCAATGGCCTAAAATGCTACTTGCATGGCTAAAGTTATCTGAATAAATGCTATTCTATCTAGAGATAGAGTTGGATTGGGTCCAAAGCCATTCCCAGACTAAGGAAATTCAAACCACATCTTCCTGATTGAGTCCCAGGAAAACTCCTTAATCACCAGTATGTTAAACAGTTTTGCTAGGCACTTACATTGAAAGTGCCTTGCAGTCAAGAATGCAAAGACTCATGGGCTCTGAAGGAAAATACAGAAGAGATATGGCTACTGTAGCCATATCTCTAGATACTATAAACATATGCTTAAGTTAATATAAGAAAACCCTTAGCAATATTTGATCTTCATTTTACTGCAGCTCATATTTCATAGTTGTGAAAGAACTACCATGAGTAATTACAAAGAAAACTTTAAATTAACAGTCATTGTAATGAGGAATATTCATATAGACAGAAGGTTTAAATGTAGCTTATCTGCAGCACCTTTACACATTAATTAGTATTTTAAAAGCTTAATTGGTAACTCTACCAACTCCTAATTTAGCATTTTGAATACAAATTAAATGTTAAAGCCAGCTCTGGGTAAGCATGGCTGAAATTACTGACAACACAAATAAACAAATATTTCTTATTCTCAAAAAAAAAGAAAAAAGAAAAAAAGAAAAAAATGTCAGCCAGATGTGGGTTTCTCTTTGGTGTTTTGTTTTTTGCTGTCTTATTATTTTGCAATATGTTTCAAAATGAGTCAATAGACATGAAGCTAAGGACCAAGATACAAAAGTGTAACTTGGAACCAAAAATGTGTACCTCAGAAGCCTAAAGGTTAAAGTAGTTAACACTATTGGGTATTGTATAAGTAATAAAAAATATCTTTCACCAGTTACTTGATGTTATCTTTCCTTTTTAAAATGTAGCAGACTTACCTTTTGAGCTCCAGATGATTCCAGGGCTCAAGATTCTGCAATTCTGATTGGTGGATATCTGCCAAATCAAAAGCAAGCCAAGGTAAGCAAGTCCCCTCCCTTTCCTCTGAATGGAGGGGGCAAGGAGCAGTCTGGACCTTGTTTGAGACTGTGCTCTACCGGGTCCAGCAAACTTTGCGGGGTGAAGCCCCTGAAGTGTATAAAAGGAGAGCTTGCTTGGCACTCGAGGGGAGAGACATAGCAAGGGATGGTAAAGGAGAGAGGAACTCTGGAGACAACCATCTTTGGGATCCTGCCTGAGCCTCAATGGTGTGCCAATCAGCGCATGGTGCTTAGGTTCTAGGAGCCGCTTGAAGAGCCTTGAGCCTGCAAACCCAGCAAGCAGCTGGGTAGGTGGTGCCTGGATCAGCACATGGAGAGCTGGCCCTGGGAGCAGCTCAAGGCTGCTCAAATTAGCCCCAGCTCTAGGCCAAGTTACCAGAGCCCCACAGTATGGCTCTGCATTAAACTAAAAAAGCCCCAGTGCCCAAAGCAGGGCCCAGGAAAAAGGAAGAACCCCCAGTGTTGGGCTGGGGAACTGGAGCCAGTAATGGCTTGGCTCTTGTGGGAGCACCCTAGGTGTCTAGTACGGGGCACCAAGCCATCGAGAGGAGCTGGAGGCATCACCAGAGAGAGGACCTCGTAGGACTGGATACAGGGGGATGAGCCTTGGTTGCTTCAGAGTGGAAGCAGAAGTTGCTGAGGAAGTGGGTCCTTCAGGGGAGGTGGGCTTGAGAGAGGAGGGTCTATAGCCTCCACCCTCCTCCATTTTGGGAGCCATATTTTTCAACATCTTCATTAATGATGTGGACATTGGAGTCAGAAGCGGACTGGCCAAGTTCACCCATGACACCAAACTCTGGAGCAAAGCATCAACACCTGAAGACAGGTGAGTGATTCAGGCTGACCTGGATAGGCTCAGCAAATGGGAGGATGAAAACCTGATGGTGTTTAACACTGAACAATGCAAGGTTCTCTACCTTGGGAGGAAAACCTGCAGCATCCTTATAGGCTCGGCAGTGCTAGACTGGTTAGTACTATGGAAGAAAGAGACTTGGGGGTCATCATTGACCACAAGATGAACATGAGCCTCATCCTGGGACCCTAAAGGGGAGGGGCTCCAAGGAACACCCTGTGAAATGCTGAGTATACCCCCATATTTTGTGACTGTTGTTGTTTTATACTGTAGAGGTTAATATAGTTATGGGTACTCCTTAAGGGAGTCTATATGTGTTTATCTGTCTTCATTGCCTATATGTGTTTATTGTCTATTATCGGAACTTAACTTTATTGTTGCCTGTGTATGTCTATGGTATTGCTACCTCAACCTACCTGGTTTTATCTAAGTTGATGTTCATATGTGTTTATTGTGTGCCTTGATTTACCTGTTCCAAAGTGTCAATGCTTATTCTGTACAAGGGGGTATATGCTGTGAATCACCCTGTTCAGGTTTTTTGCAGTCCCCTAAAGCATGCAATATATTATTGCAGGTTACTGTATAAGGTGTCACATACTAATTTTTACTGTAATATTTAATGTTATTCATTTTTATTTATTGTAGCAATAAAATTGGATATAGTTAAGTGCTTCTTGTCCTGGCTCTGTACAGAGGAGAGGGAACTGCTCTCAGATGGCAAACCCCTCTTTTAGCCCTCTTGCCTGACCATCATTCCTTCTACTGGCAGACAGGGCATACCCCTGGGTATACCTGGGCTACAAAATATTTTTTCCTAAAATTTGTATATGTAGATATATGTGGTCCTGATTCTCCTTTTACTCATGCCTGTTTTACAGGGTGCAACTTGTCTGGCTTCAGTAGCATTGTTCCTGATTTAGGGTAGTGTGAGGGCAACAAAGACCTAATAGAAATACATGGCATGGCCTGCAGCCATATTATTTATTCTGTGGCATTGTCCCTAAGGACAGTCTCAACTTAGGCGAGACCTGGTTTGCTATAAATTTCTGGGAATTGCTATGTTTGGTGTTGGGATTCATAGCCCTTTTGAAAGAGACTATAGTAAATTTGCTGCTCAGGACAGAACAATTAAGGAGGATCTCTGTAATTTCATCACAGCATTTTGCTACTTGGACCATACCCCCAAGGATATGCAACTGAAAACAATGAAAACTGCAGCCAGTATTTCAAACAGAATGACTTGACATGGATAATTTTTATGTAGAAAACTTTTTTTTCTTCCCATATGTTTTCTTCCATTTCATCTAGCCCCATCCTGATTTTAATTGCATTAATTGATTGATATTGAGTCCTTCACAACATTCAGGTTCTAATTTTATTTTTGTACAATATTTTGAGATAGTTATTTGGAAAGGTATCAAATTAACCAGCTCTGTTTCTAAATGATGCATTAAATGTTGCTTCCTACAAATATTCTTGTCCCTCTTGAATCCTTGCTGTTTTAAAGATCCTCTCTCCTTCTCTGTGATCTTGAAGTACCATTATTTACTCAAGCCTAAGATGATGTCGGGGGTCAGGCTACAGGAGGGAGGAAACAGGGACTTGAGGTGGCAGGCACAGGTATGGGGGGCTATGGGCAGGCAGCATGGAGTAGACAGAGTCATGGAGAGGAATGTAGAGGTGGGGCAGAGGCAGAGGGCAGGAAGCAGCGGAGGCAGGCACTGGGAGGTGAGCAAGTGGTATGAAGGATAGGCAGTGGAAGGAAGGCACAGGCAGAGGGGAACAAGAAACAGAAGGTTGAGGAGCAAAAGGTAATGGTCTGGCTGCTCACTCCCTCACAACTGCTTTCCCTGCCACAGTATTGAATGACCTTCCACTTAATATATTCTATACATGTAAAATTATAACACACATATAATTTTCTATGTATATAATCTAATCATTGGGTATCTTCTTAAATTCAAAGTCATCTTGGATTGAGGGAAATATGGTAATAGCTACAAGAGAATTTATGATTTTGGTTCATATTTCTAATTATATTTTGTAATGTCTATCTGGAAAGACATTGATTAACATCTACACAACTATACAGGACTCTTCCCATTTGTTTTGTAAATGAAGACTCCTCCTACTCACTCTTCTCTCACTCTAGGGCACTTATGCATGAAGCAGGAATCCTAGCATATAGGTCTCCTTCCTCTCCCTCTCTCAGTTTTAATTTTACATGATTCTGGCTTTACAGCTCCAACAAGCAGTTAGCTATTATGCAGAACCCTGTCAAGCCCTGCTCTTGAAACTGACCCATTAGGCAGCCAAATGAGGGAGAATATGAGGGACCAGAGGGAAGAAGCTAAGCAAGCATGAGGGTTTGTGGCTCAGTAAGATGCTGGCTACTAAAATAAAATGGAGGTCCTGCATTCTAGCATGAACCCTTGGTCCCACTTGGGCAGCAACTTCTACATTACTTTCCATCCATTTTATTCAATGAATATTACATGCAAAGTGCAGTAGTTCAACTTTGAATGCAGGGCTGGAAAGGACAGAGAGAGCAGTATTTTAGAAAGTGGGAGCAATGTACCCTCAAATGCCCTGTGGATAAGAAGAGCATAGAACTTGGGTCCCTAATCATGAGTCTACTGGGCTAAAACATAAGCAGCCCTCCACCTTCTGGTTTTTGCCAGGCCAGAATTGTG
This sequence comes from Crocodylus porosus, assembly GCF_001723895.1. NCBI lineage: Eukaryota > Metazoa > Chordata > Crocodylia > Crocodylidae > Crocodylus > Crocodylus porosus. Next base: position 38,586,959 of record NW_017728918.1, read on the forward strand.
AGACATACACTCAGATGTGTAGTCTGCACTCTTGCATGTGTTCAGTAGCTATGTGGATGTTTACATGTATACATTGAACATGGGGAATGATTGCAAACTATGGGCAGTTACACAGTTGGACAACTGCTATTTGGGCATTAAACTGAAATATGATTCTGCTCTTCATGTCTACATATCTTGCGGACTTTAGCTGAGAAGGTCGATTTTTTATGAAAACATCATAGTCAACTTGTGGAGAATAATATAAGGGAAATTTCCACTTCTAAGGAATTGATACATATGTATGCCGTATCTTCTGCTTCAGGTCATATGCTTTTATGAGTTTGTTCAAATAAATGAGTTTGCAGTTCTAACAGTACCTATCTTCAGCTCATTACTTTAATAAACATATCAGCAGATTTCTCAGGATAATACTTTGATTTGTTAAAGGTCAGGAGCTTTGCAAATTTCAGTATGTTTTCTTCCAAAAGCAATGTGAAAAAGCTTGTATTTGTGTTGGTGACTCACCACTAAGGATATGTAAGCAGAATACCAAGAAATTTACTAAACACTTAACAATGATATAGATAGCTTTATGAATGAAGTGTAATACATATTTACTGGAAGTTTACTGGAAGTCTGGATGGATGGTATGATAAGGCTTGAGGTGTGTGAGATTTTAGAATGGGTATATTTCAATAGGAGAAATAAAAGAACTTTTCTATTCCTTCAGATGCATTATTAAAGGGATGTTCTATGTGATAAGTTTGAAATTACTATTAGAAAACCTGGATGGGGTAGAAAATATTCAGTCTGAATAGGAAGTATAAGGAAAATAAATCTTGTTACCTAAAATTTGGTAAAGAAGTTATAAAACAATTAAATGCTGGTAATTACAACCAATAATTTAACTTTTCCAATCATTTGATATATGCTTTATCAATTAGACAGGTGGATTCAGAGTTTAAGTGAGCTGATGGTAACATTGAACAATTGCATGAAGGGTGCATATCTTTTTGTTTTGTAGAAGTAATTAGCTTACTTGACTAGAAAAACAGACAAAGACCAGAAGTGCTGATACTGCTTAATTCAGTTAAATGCTCTGAGATAAGGAATCCCGCACACCTTGGGTTATCCTTAGGTTATCTTGATATCTTGCCCTGTGCATAGATAGTTTGTTTAAGTAAACTTCCTAAATTTCTGTGT
>NW_017728918.1:38588154-38591152 GCF_001723895.1 Crocodylus porosus
GTGTAATTTACTATTGTTTTGTTTCTCCAAGGTGTATTTTTTATCTCTTTCTCTGTCTTAAGCATAAATACGCTTGTAACCTTAGACAGTCTGAGAAATCCTTTGAAACAGACAAGTGGGTGATTCCCTTGCTGTCTGGAATTCTCCCTGTGATCACAGTATAGCCTTAAATAAAGAAAAGCTGGCTCTGTCAGTTCTGATTTAACCACAATGCGAAGTTTGATTTGTTCCACAGTTGCAAATGTACATATTTGTCTCTGCTTGCTGAAAAGTTTGATGAATGTATGCACATTCTCTGCCACAGAAATCCAGAACAATAAATGGAAAAGTTAAAGATAAGATCAGTTCTTCCAATGGAGCTCTGGCAGTTTACATCAACTGGGGACCTGGTCCATTTTACTGAAAAACAATGAAATGGCTAATTCCAAAAGTCAGCAGAGAAATGAACGTGATTCAAATAAAATGGAAACCCATTGATGGTAGCACTATAACTTCTAGTTCCAACAAACATGGAGGAAGACTTTATTCAACTTATAATGAACTACATGTTACAACCTTTCTATGTATTGGATTGAATAAGGCTAAATAGATAATGATGGAACATAATGAAAACTATAAATTATGTAGTTCCTTGTGCAGACTAATTTGAATGCAAGTTTAACTTCATATGCAAAGATTTGTACTTCTCAGACCTAATCCCTCACCTGTCAAATAAGATACATGTTAAAGGATCCCTTAAAAAAGAAAGTTACACATTGTAATTAGCCCATACTAAATCTGCAGAATGTTAAGTGGTGCTAAAGTTAGAACATGCTGTGAGCATGTAACCCCACATTAAGGGTTAATAATACTTTTTACTTGCTCAGCTATGACTTTCCCCTAAAGGTCTGGCAAACAAGGGAATGGCTAGGAAGCAGAACACCTGAGATGCTCAGAGGGCACTTAGCCTGAATTAATAAGTTTAATGTGAGGGTGCTCACATTTTAAGTGCCCTAAGTATGGTCTAAGTGTAATGTGTAACTTTCCCTTATAAATGTCCTGTTAAAATCATTACTTATAACTTTTGTTTCTAATCCTCCCCATCTTAATCCCCACACAAACAAATGTCAGGGATATTTGTAGCAAGACGACATGATGAGAACCAAATAATATACTCTTATAAATATTTCTCTTCCTTCTTGCTTGACTTGATGCTATTTGCTTTTAAAATTGGGAAACCATTTGAATTCCCAAATGGGATGACTTAGCATAATAAAAGGAGAATTGTCAATGAAGGATCTGAAGAAAACAATTATGTCTTAATGTTCTTAATGTTCAAACCCTAAATAATTAAACCAAGCCTCAGGCAGTGATCCATTACTCTAAGGCAAAGGAGATAGCTCATTCTATATCAACAACAGTATTAGCAGAAAAAAAGAGTCCAAGGGGAAAAGGATGTAGAGAAGTATTCCGTAGGCCTACTTAGAAACTTGTGAACTGGAGGATATAGAAGGCATTGACTTGAACTTTATATAGTAATTGTGAGCTTCCTTTTTTCAGTCACACAAATAATTATCAAACCTCATTCAGTGTCTGAAAGCTCTTCCTGCTCTCTTGGCAATGATTCTATTTCTCAATGAGTTATATCTGCCTAGGAACCCAAGGTATTTTTGGTTTAAACAGGTGGAATCTCCATGGATTTAGGGATGAGGGTTAAGTCATACCCACTTCATAAAATATAGCAGCATGTGTTTCAATTTGTGAAATGTCTTTTCTTCTACAGGGGTTTTTCAATTACAAGGACGATTTTTTTTTTCTGCATTTCTTTAAAAATACACACAGAGGGAATATTCAAGGGCTGTAACAACTGTATGAAATAAAGGACTATAACTGGATTTTTAACAGTGCATATCAGTTTTATCCCAACATAACATCCTGTAAGATATAATAAATCTTTTCCTTTCTTTGTAGAAAGGCATTCTGGAATAATTTATTATTAACTTCTCACATAAGAATTGGGCACTTGCTTTTTTGCTTTGTTGTGTTTTTTAATGAAGAGCAGAATGTAGGAGCAGACCTTGCCTGTTGTATACTTTAACATAAAACATGTTGCTGCTTAGTAGTAACTATAATAAATCACATCCTCACCTTCCACTGTAAAACTGGCTTTGATCACTGAGTTTATGAGCATCCAGATAGTGTTGGGTAGTACTAGCTATTATTACAATCATACTGCTTCTGCTTGGGAGTTACATAGTTTCTATTTCTTGCATGGACAATTAGTGAATGGAAGTCTGTCCAAAGTCCTGACAGAAAAAAAATGCCTCTCACACTACAATGAATAGTGTTTATCAGAGTAAATCCTTCCCCCCCCCCACCCGCCAATTCTTTTCCTGGGCTAAATCTCTTAGTCTTTTTCACGCAAAACTCCCACTAACTCTAGTGTATTTTTGGGAAGAATTATGGCTTCAGTAACATTTTCAGCAATGATGGGATAAACAAATGATTTGAATAAGGCTTCCATTTAGTCATACTTATTTTCATTGCTTTGAACAGAGACAGACAGGAGCAAAAGTAAAGTATATCTTACATGCCCATAGCAACACTTTGAAAAATGTTGCAAAATAGTATTTTCAAAATTGTTAGCTAGACTTCATTTTTACAAGTGTCTTTATTTCTTCTCACACATCCAAAATACATGTTTTTTCAAAAGGATGGAGACACAAACTCCCTTTTTGCAAGTAGAATTTATTAAGTTCATGAATTAATACGGAATTTGTAAGGATAGACAGAGAAGGAACAAAAAGAGCTACTTTTCTAACCCCAGAATTTTATCACAGCACAATGACATTCTACTTATATAAGCCTTGATTTACCTTGCGCACTTTGTCCTTTCAAGCTTTAGACTTGATATGCTTTCCCCAATCAAGCACCTACATTGAACACCTTCAAGAGTAAATTGGATGCTTATCTTGCTGGGATCCTATGACCCCAGCTGACTTCCTGCCCTTTGGGCAGG
>NW_017728918.1:38591163-38622599 GCF_001723895.1 Crocodylus porosus
ACCCCAGCTGACTTCCTGCCCTTTGGGCAGGGGGCTGGACTTGATGATCTCCCGAGGTCCCTTCCAGCCCTGATGTCTATGAAATCTATGAAATCATTACTGTACTAGGTCTTAAGATAAAAATGTAATAGAAAATGGCTATTTAAAAAAAGGAATGTGTCTAATTATAAATAGCCAGAACTAGGAATTTTTTTATAGGCAGAGATGCCTGAGGAGGAAGAGGAGAGTGCTAAGGGCTGGAGAGTCTCACTGCACACAGGGTGCTGCTCCTGCTGCCAGGGCTGCTGCTGCAGTATGGGCTCGCACTCCCATGGCAGGGCTTGTTGGAGGCCACCATTCTAGTACCCTCTCTAAATCAAACCCATGGCTGGTGTCCCATTTGTCCACTCTTAGTTACACTACTGAGTATAAACTGCACTATAAGTCAAAACCTTGAAGGTCACTCTATAGGCCAAGAAATTCCTGAATTGTGAGATCAAGGTGAAGTGAAGGCCAAAAATTAAGGGACCTTCTCCCAGAATACTTACCTGGGCACCATGATTTGAGGATGATTAGTGTTATGAAACATGGCCCTGCCCCCAAAGCCTTGATTGTCAAGTTGTGAGCACACAGGAGAAATTGTCTGTCCACCCATATATAGGTCTGGATAAGTATGGAACTCACAGGAAATATTGTCCTTACTTCCTGCTGCAAGCTGTCATGTAACTAAAGAAGGACAGGTAAGAAATAAAACAATGTGAACAGCAGTAGCTGCTCCTGAGCACAAGCCAAAAATCTCAGCAAAGACAGTTTACTGGGAAAGGTGATGGTATGGATATGATAAAAGTGCTGTAGCAATTTTGGGATGAATGTTTGCTATCTTAAATGAACGGTTCTTTACACAGGGGCAAAAGACAGAAGTTTGAAAACATTTACTATGAGGATGAGCCACCAAAAATTTAATATATGTATTGTGGTATGTTTTAGAGATAGGCAGCCTTGAGAAGCATGATTATACAAACTCTTTCTGATTCTGGGACTGCCACCAAGAAGCACACCCTGCTAACTTGCTCCTGTTTCCATGTGTACCAGAACCAAAAAGTGAAGCCATGGAGACAGGTAGGAATGGTCTTGAGCATGTCCCCAACTTCAGTATGAGGCTCTCCATTTTGGAAGGGTTTGTAAGTGTACAGTCAAAACCACTAAGGTGGCTACATTACCTCATTTTTTGGATTGGGCACGTGTGGAACAGGAGTGAAGGGGAAGAATATGCTTCTCAGTGGAAGGCATGGATCTGGCATGGAGTCAACATAGACAATTCTGCAGATTTGCAGGACATGCACAATACCAGCTTTGTAGAGTAGAAAACTATAAATATGGAGGTGAAATGAATTGGAATCCATTGCAGTCCCTGCAATTTGATCCATGGGCAAAAGACGTATAAGTCATGCAATATAATTTGAAGTTTATAATTTTTTTTAAATATAAGCTAATGCAGTTCAGATATCTGTAGTAAAACAGTCTGGAAAATGCAGCTATACATTCTCTAAGTCTTAATATAATAAGAAAGGTTACAATCTCCTATGCACGTGCTTATACGGAAAAAGAATTTCTGGTGAATAATTGTCCTATCCAACAAATCAGAAATTATAATAAATCCAGTAAAAACTAAGATGGTAATGCAAGTAATGAAAGAAAGACACAGAGGTTCCCTAATCTAAAGAGCTAGTATTATGTCTGCTATATCTTCTTGTAGCATTTGCAAAATCCAGCATTACCACTTCTCTTTTATCTGGATTGAATTGCAGCTACTGTGACACATATGTAGCATTTATACATAGTTTATGCAGTGTAGCATTTACACCTGGTTTAAAACTGAGCATAGCTATGTTTGCCCCATTCTTTCCTACAGAGGATGCTGTACATGTGGCACAATGACCAGGAGTTGCCTGTGGGTATGGAGAAGGGAGAGAATAGAGTTGCCCTTTAGGCATGCACATAAAGGCAGGCAAGTACCAAAACTTATTGTTACATACAAAATATGACTAGAAAGTGTTTAGCAGATGTTGAGCTTTCATGTTTTTAGCCCAATAGGCAAGTTGTTAGAGTGCTTGCCAAGGTAACAAGAGATACCAGTTCTATCTCAGCTCTAAGTTTTAAACCTTGGTCTCTTGCTTTCTAGAGAAGGGCTTTAATCACCAAGCTGTAACCCAAATTTTTCTCAGGCTGGATGGCTAGAAAATGATATTTAAAGGTTTGCTTTTAGGAATTGGCGTGTAGGTAAAGTAGATATTGCATTAAAACAATGGTCCAGGGGAATGGCAAGAGTCAATCGGTTTCTAAAAGCCTGTTTGTGATAGTTTCCTTCAAGGCCCACTGTGTCTGTAGCCAGCAGACACACAGGCTGAGAAACTGAAGACATGTATCACACTGTTCCACAATATGAGATAAAGTGGCATTAGGTCACAACACCCACCTGCAGAGCCCCTGGGGTTTCCAGTTTTGGTAGACAGACCATATTAACACAGCAGTAAATGACCAAATTAAGATGTATGCATGTGCTAGGTTTTTTGGAACAAAGGAATATGCTGATAGGACAGAACGTAGACAGTATGACAACAACAGGAAGATCAATCAATGATGCCCAGGAATGAAGAGTCAGAGGAGAAAAAAATACAAAAGGAGCGATTTCAGAGGAGCAAAGGGTCCCCAAGGGGGGAACCTGAGGCCACCATGGACAGAGGGTACACCACTAACACTTCTCACCCACTCAACTGGGGGTGGAGGGGTGAGAGAGGGAGGGCCTTGGCCCTCAACCTCCAGGCTGCTGACAACTGACATTCAAAAAAGAACACAGGGTGAACCTGATGTACTGGCCAGATGTGCCCTCCCTCTCTGATAATTCTAGGACCAGTAGATATAGAAGGGGGGAGAGGCACATTACTTTGTTTTCCTTGCCTGTATTATTATCTGCTATCATGTTTATCAACAAAAAATGCCTATTATCAAATAGAAAAGTTGTGGTCTGTCTGAGGGTTTGGGTCCCACAAACAGGATATCTGGGTCATAAATCCAGTGCAACAAGGCTAAGAACCCACTCCCCACCTTGAAGCTGGCTTGCTGGGCATCCACGAAAGGAATATATGGGGTACCAGAAGAGACCTACAAGGTAGAGGATCCTTATTTCTAGCCTAAAGCCTATTTCCAATGCTCTTTATCCAGAGTAATCCAACCCAAGTACAAGGTGAAGTGGGTCAGCTTAAAGGAGAGTCTGGAGAGGATTTTTGTCAATACCTGGATCATGTTTTGGTAATAGCATTTTGCTGGAAGGGGCCTAGAACTTGGGTGTCCCACAACCTCAGGAGGCATCCTAGCCATTAGGTATTGGGCTAGAAGTTGTGAGAGTAAACCTCCTCTTCCTCTTCTTCCTTCTCCACTTAATTTAAGGAAGTAAGTGTGAGGACTGCACCTGATTCATCACAGGTGGAAATAGAAATCCAAAATGTGAGTGAAAGTCAGAAAGCAGTGTTTACCCCTGAATAATTGAAGTCATCATATTTTTAAAAACTGAATGCCATAGAACCTTTGAGTCTAGTATGAATAGTAAACAGCTAGTAATATCTCTCATTGTGACACATTCATGTAGTTCTCTACCTCTCCCTCTCACATGGTACTATATTAGTTAGTCTTCTCCAAGAGCTGTCTCTACTTTTTATTGTCTTAACACTCGTTTTCAGAGGCATCCAATTGGGCAGTTGCTTTTTTGTTTTGTGTCCCAGTGAGTACTATTAGTGCTTTTCTTCCCTTTGTTAATAGAAAATGTGCTTCCTACCAGTAAAAGTGTTTTTCCTTTTATTGTTTATCCTTTGCCTGCTAATTTTATTTTATTTATTTTACTTTTAATTTAAATTGTTCTTTCTCCCCACAAGCCATCAGCTTTGGCATATTGAATATGATGAATTGGCAACTCAAACCTACAGCATCACATTATTAAATGATACATTTATTTGGAGTCCAATCTTGTCAAGTTTCCATAGCAACTGCTGCTTAGTACAGACCCTTGTAAACCAATTAAACAAAGCTAATATAGCTCAGACATACTAAAACATCTGGATTTTATTTTATTATTAATTTTAAGGGTGCATAATGCTTCTTTTATGGTCATTTAAAATCTAAAATCCTGAAGTACAGCGACTGAATAAAATATGCAGAAATCTATGTTAGGAGAACTGATATGATTACTCTAGGGGATATGTACATTCAAGAGAAACTAAAACATTGAGGCTGTATCATCAGTTTTCACTATGTAGTTTTAGTACACAACAGCTGTTTGTGACAAATTCAGGCATCTTGCACTTATTTGAAATCTACTCATAAAAATAGAATATACCTTAGAACAAGGCTGAGGTTACTAGGCAAATACAGAAATTTTAGCTATGGGTTTCTATGGAAGATTAGCTGTGACTGCAGTAATTACCAATTGAAAAATATTTGGTGGCCTATGTGAAATAATGCAATTTAGTTTCAGTTCAATATGAACTGTCCCATCACAAAAATAAAACATAATGACTAGATCCTCTTGAAATTGTGGTTGAGCCCCAATAAAGAGAACTACAGTAATTGGCACATAAACAGAATTGTGCTGTTAGTTTTAGATGAGATTCCCACAAGTAAATATTCAGAGGTTAAGGCATATTGATCAATAGGGAAACTTCTACTACAGTTACTTTTGGTGACCCTATTCTGTGGATAAACAGGTGTCTAGTCTAATAGGGCCAAATAACAAGCATTTTCAATTACCATTAAATCAAATTAAGAATGAAACCAAAGGGACCAGTGTAATGAGGCTCCTATCCCATTATTAAAATGGGATCCAGGGGTACCTGGCTTTTTGCCCCCTTCTTCATCCTCCTCCCTCCACCTTTTCCTCATTTACCTTTTTGGGTGTTTTCCAGTGTATCTGGGACTTAGTAGAGGATCCTTCCCCCTGGGTTCCTGGTTATGATGCTCTGAGGGATCATGGGACTTCAGGAGTTATAAGGAAGGATCCTGGTTTTATCTGATTAAAAAATCTCCAATTTTCAGATTAATAAAGTAACCCCAAATCCACATTATTCTGTGACTAAAATGAAACACCAATATGTATATTTCTATGATTAAAATGAATCACCACTATATATATATTTTATATTATAAAATATAAAAGCCTTAGTCTGCCTGTCCATAACACTTTATTCACACTCTGATTGGCTGCCTGAAATAGTGGCCATGGGGGGGAGGGGTCAGCACCACTGGCCATGCCCTCCCCCCTCTCCCCCTTCCCTGGATGCAGCAGCTCCCTGGAAGCTCCAGCCCCATCCCCATCCCCATTCGCATGCCCATCCTCCATCATTCTTGATGGGCAATTGTTTTTATATATATATATATATATATAATATAAGAAAAAATATATAAGATTGATCATCTCATGGGCAGGCAACACAGGAGAGACCCAATGCAGAGGAATGGAAGATGATCATCTCCATAGCCAGACATCATGCTACTGAGACAGTTTTCACAGTGCAAGAAGGGAACAGATATGAGGCCCTGGCAAACTGTAGAAGAGTACAGTAGAGGATGCCACAGCCATAGTCACCATCATCCAGGCTGAGGGTCAGCTGGGCAGTCAATGGAAGAGAGTCAATGGTCATTGTGGTAGGTGACTGATCATAGTGGGCACCATCATGGTGGGCACCCACTGGGGGGCTCAAGTGTCTCTACTAATGCTAGGAGTATGGGGAACATGCAGGAGGAACTCACATTCCTGCTTGCAAACAAGAACTTTGACTTAGTCGGGCTAACTGAAACTTGGTGGGACCTTACCCATGATTGGGTCTTAAGCATTGAGTGCTATAGACTGTACAGATGAGGTACACTAGGGAAAAAAAAGTGGGGGTGTTGCTTATGTTTAGGAGCAATATACATCTTCAATAATCAAGATGGGACCAGAGGAGGGGCAAATTGAGCTACTGTGGGTCAGAACACAAAGGGGTTGGAGGGAAAGGGACTTGGTAATGGAGGTCTACTACAGGCCGTCACATCAGGAGGATGAGTTGGACCTGAATTCTCCAGACAGCTCTCAATGGCCATACAGTCAAGGGACACAGTTGTCATGGGTGACCTAAACTACCCTGGCATCTGCTGGGAGGAGCAGTGAGATATATTCAACAGTTCACATAGGTTCATAACCTGCATAGAGGACCTTAACCTAATGCAGGAGGTATATGGTCCCACTATGGGAAATGCCTTACTGGATTTGGTGCTGGCAACAGGGGATGACTTGGTTGGGAATCTACTGACACAAGGTAACCTAGGGGACAGCAACCATCACTTGGTTGAATTCACCATCTGGTGTAGGGTGAGAAAGATAACCAGTAGGGTAGAAGGGATAACTTCAGTGTGCTCAGAAGTTTAGTTAGTGAGGCACTGAAGAACAGGAGCATTGGTAAGATGGGAGCCCAGGAAAAGTGGTCATTCCTAAAGGGAGCAATCCTATGGGTGCAGATGAAGACAATTGCACAGGAAAGGGGGCAAGGGGGCCACAAAACACTCCTGGCTGAACAGGGAAATCCAGGAAAACCTAAGGGTAAAAAAGAAGCCTACAGGCTGTGGAAGCAGGGGGTAGATACCAAGGTTGAGTACACCTACTTGGCTCACACTTGCAGGGAGGCAGTCAGAAAGACCAAAGCAGAAATGGAATTTAGGCTGGCAACAAAAAACTAAAGACAACAAAAAGTCCTTCTTTAGGTATATAGGGAGTAAAATGAAGGTGCAGGGTAGTATAGGACCTCTAGGGCAATTAGTGACAGATGGGGGGAGGGGTTGGACACAGACGAAGGTAAGCTCTTCAATGAGATTTTTGCTTCCATATTCCTGAACATGGATCACGACAAATCTCCCAATTGGATCATAGATGGGCACAAAAGGGAAACAAGCACACCAACTGTTAGCACTGACTTACTGACAGGACACTTGGAGGGTCTAGATGTGCTGAAGGAATTTGTCAGTGTCATAGCAGAGCCACTGGCATGGCTGTTTGAGCACTTTTGGTGCTCAGGTCAGGTTCAAGAAGACTGGAAAAAGGCCAGCATGGTCTCTATTTTCAAGAAGGGGAGGAAGGAGGATCTGGTATAAACTGGTTAGTTTCACCTCTATCCTTGGGGAAACCTTTGAAAAAATTATTAAGGATCACATTTGTGGGAGTCCAATGGGAAAAACCAGTGCTGAAGGGCAACCAGCATAGATTCATAGCAGGTAGATCCTGCCTGACTAACCTTGTTTATTTTTATGACCAGGTCACAAAATGTTTAAATGCAGGAATTGAGGTAGATGTCATCTACTTTGATTTTAAGAAAGCCTTCTATATGGGATTTCATCCTATTCTCTCAGACAAACTGAGTGGCTGTGACAGATGAGTGGCCAAGTGGTCAAGTGGGTGGCAAACTGGTTTAGGGATCACACCCAGAGAGTGGTGGTGTATGGGTTGGTATCAACCTGGAAATACGTGGGCAGTGGAGTCCCACAGGGCTCGGGCCTTGGACCTGTGCTATTCAATGTCTTCATCAGTGATGTGGATGAGGATGTGGAAAGCTCTTGGCCCAAATTCCTGATGATACCAAATTGTGGGGTAAAGTTAACACAGTAGAAAAGAGGGAATCTGGACAGGTTGGAAAAGTGGGTGGAACAGAATAGGATGCAGTTCAACAAGGACAAGTGCAAGGTGCTGCACCTAGGGAGAAGGAATCATCAGCATGCTTACAGGTGGGGAGGACCTCCTCAGCAGTACAGCAGCAGAAAACGATCTCAGAGGCATTGTTGACACCAAGATGAACATGAGTCGTCAATGTGACAAAGCTCTCCGTAAAGCTAACCACGCTTTATCATGTATTAGTAGGTGCATGACAAACAGGTCTAGAGAAGTGGTACTTCCCAGCTATGTGACATTGGTCAGGCCAGAGTTGGAGTACTGCATTCAGTTTTGGGTGCCATACTTCAAGAATGATATGGACACCCTCAAGAGGGTTCAGAGGAGGGTCACTCGAATGGTTAGGGGCCTGTAGGCAAAGCCCTATGAGTAGAGATTGAGGGCCCTGGATCCCTTCAGCCTCTGCAAGAGAAGGCTGAGAGGTGATCTTGTGGTTACCTACAAATTAATTGGTGGGGGTGGAGCAACAAGGAATAGGAGATCTTCTGTTTACCAGGGCACCTCCTGGAGTAACTACGAACAATGGCCACAAACTGATGGACAGCAGATTTAGGTTAGACATCAGGAAGAACTTCTTTACAGTAAGGGTTGCCAGAATCTGGAACGGGCTTACAGGGAGGTGGTGTTCTCCCCTACCTTGTGCATCTTTAAGAGGAAGCTAAACATGCACCTGGCTGGATTCATCTGACCCCAGTGCACTTTCCTGCCCAGGGCAGGAGGTCAGACTCAATGATCTGCTCGGGTCCCTTCTGACCCAAACATCTGTACATCTGTGAATATATCTATATCTGCATATCTATATCTATATATCTATATCTACATATATTAGTGGTGTTTCATGGTGTTCCATTTTAATCACAGAAAAAAATGGATTTGGGGTTACTTTTTTAAATCCAAAAATTGGGGATTTTCTTTTAATCAAAGAAAACCAGGATCCTTGCTTATAAGTCCAAGCCTCAAGCTAAGGGAGGCAGTCTGTCTGTAAAAGCCATCATGGACAGAGCCTTCTCTGAGAAGCACGAAGTCTGGAGCCCAGACTGAAGAGAGAGAACTCAGGAGGCAGCCCCAAGTGAAAATAACCTGGGGACCTGCATAAAAAACAAGCTAAGTATCTCGGGCACTTCTCGTTTTGTTTTTCTTTCTCTTTAGAGCCCGCAACCAAGGGATGAGGTGGACCCTGTGCAGAACATTCCTTTGAACTGGACTGGTGTTTGCATTTTTTAGTTTCATTTTCCCTCAGAAGGCCAGATTGTGGATGCAGGGGAGGTGGAGACTATTTAAATGGGATGACTGGGAAAATCCCAGACTTGAAAGTGAACTGAGTGGACAGAGGATTAAGGACTAGAATATGCTCTGTTGCTGAATGAAGCTGAGCTTGTCTGGACTATAAGGCAGGAGATGGCAGTGGGAAAATAGGGCTCGAGGCCTCTAGCTACCTAGGTAGCAGAGATTGTGGGTGCTGAAACCTATGGTCACAGGGCATGACTGGAACTGGGCCAGGATCTTGAAGCCCTGACCAGTAGGCACCAAACTACAGGGCTTAGTGAAAGTAAAATTGGGATGAGTTCAGGAGTGGGGGGAAGCTCCAGACCAGATAAGGCCTACCTCTTCAAAAGCATACTTTGCCCTCTATGAAGCTTCACCTACTAATTTTAACATGAAAGTATAGCGGTCAAGACTACGGAACAGGGGAGAGACCAGAGGGTGCAGGCGCTAGTAGGTTTCTAGAGGTGGGTACCTGGTAGTGGAACTTGTAAGTGACTTACATAGCTTATTTATTTATTTTATTACAAGCTATTCAAAAAGATACCAGTTATGACTAGCCAAATGATTGGTTTGTATAAGTTAACAAACATAGTTACTGGAAAATCATTTGTATCTTTATCCCATTTATATTCTGTATAACAATAGTTAATATTCAGAAGGTTTAAGCATTCTGAAACACCTTTTTCCCTTTATTAAAATATTATATTTTTTGAGTCAATAAATGGTAGCTAACAGAGACATAATGTCCGTTGTCAAGTATAATATTAATTTACTGTGATACGTTACTATCCATTTCTTCAGGATGACAGACAGTTTTCAGAGCTCTCAGAAGAAGGCAAATTCAGATTATTCAATCAAGCTGTTGAGGGTCATTCTTAATTGTAGGGTCACCCTACAATATTAAACATGTGCCTGCCACTATGACAGTTTAGTCAAGTAGCCTTCCAGACGTTATAAATGTCTTGGCTGTCAGTTAGATTGCGCTTACTTATTCTCCTTTTCAATGTCCCTGATGTGGTTGCTAATGCACAGGAAAATGGCTCATATAACAGCAGGCTTGCTCCTGAATGTGAACCACCCAGAGTCCACAATGAGCAAATGTAGTGCAGAACCTTTGATTATATCACTTACTTTCCACGGGGATCCTATCTGTAACAGACCTGTATTACCAGTACTGGGTCTGTCTTGTGTATTCCCACTGGGAGCAATTAAGCTATTTCAACCTAAAGGTTTGCCTTCTGTGTAAGTGGGTTCAGTAGGCTGATACTAAGCTCCCAAATCTTCTTGAAACAGTTTTGTGGCATATTGCACATAATTTGGTATATTTGGCTGTTTGCTACACAGCAGCTGCAGCTGTTTGCTATGGTGATCATGGTTGTCAGCTCTGATTCTTCTTTTCATGTTTGTCACACTGCCCATGACTATCTATTAAACTTGGCCTAGAAGACTATATATTAGTATTCTGGTGGCTTAAGCCATCCAGGTGATGAATACTAAAATACTAATCCTGCAGATCTGACAAGCCTTTTCCAATCTGACCCTCAGGACCACAGGATTTAAAGCACAGGAAGATTTAGAACAGTAAACTCTCATGTACTAGCATTGTACAGATGATGAAAAGCATGGATTATGGCCATGCCCTAGGTGATGCAACATCATCTTTCTGATAGTTACTGCTAGTTGTAAATATCAGTAAGAGATTATTTGCTGTCTTCCATTTAAACTGCATTGCATCATTATAAATGGGGGGGAAAAACTAATAACCATAGGTCAGAGAAATCTGTCTTGGACCTGGAACATAGAAATAAGTTTAATAAGCATTACATTATGATAATACAGATAAATGATGTAGGCTTTTTACATTATTACATCCCAGTAAGAAATAAACAGGGAATACTCTCCTCTCGATAAGAAGAGAAAGTCTGTACATACAGAAGTCATTATTAGGTATTACAAAATCATACTGATAGTCCAATAACTGTTGTTGCTATACTCTTAGGGCACTTACTTTCAGAGAACCTGCTCCAACGCATGAGAAATCCAACCTGTCAGAGCAGACTTGATTAACTGAGTTTGCTGGAGCACGTGAATTGATGCACACGGGTAACCTTGTGCATCACATGTATCAGTGGTGCAGAGTGCCTCTGCGCTGAGAAAATGGTGGCAATGCTTTTTGAACTAAAACATGTTCAATGTGCTTTATGCACCACTACCATTTTCTCATTGTGGGGAAGCACTGTTCTGCTGATACACATGATGTACAGGCACTTTTAATTAGATAGTTTGCTAATTAGAAGTGCTTGGTGCCACGTTGGTAACGTGTAACAATGACCTTAAGCTTTATGAAGAATGCATTTAAATTATTAAAGGGCCAGCCACTCTGCAGGTATATAAACCAAAAGAAGTCTCCACCTATAATCTCTTTTCTACGAAGCCTAAAAAAACAGTCTTAGACCTTTGTTGAGCAATGGTGCTCAGATATCAAGGTGATTTATCATATAACAATCGAATAGTACACGCCTGACTGGAACACAAACATTCTGCTGGGTTAACAGTGCTAGTAATACCAGCCATTAACTAGAATTGAGAGGAGGAAGGTAGATCTAGGCTTCTTTGTCTGGCCATGCAGGAAAGTGCGTGCTACAGTCCCCTAAAGAATATAGTCATGTCTGTGTTTCTTTTGCAGGCTAAAGAAATGTAGGAGGCCTAATAGTATGCAGATACTTTTCTGAGTTGATGGGCCAGTGCCTCAAGGTTTGCTATTTCAAAAGTACTCTGCAATGAATGTTGAGAGCTTTTAAAAATCCCACCTTAAAAATTTGATAAGGTGCTAGAGAAAAGAGAGACCTGCAAAGCTGGTTTCCATGATCTTGTGACCAGGAGAATACTACATTTGAAGTACAGAAGATGAACACTGGGAAATATTCTCACCAAACAGAAGTAAAGGCAATTGATTATTATTAAAAAGTAGTAGCTGTAGTAGTAGTAGCACATTTATAGCTTAAATACATGTTTTTTGAGAAAAACCTAAATCTGACTAATAGAAGGCACCATAAAGCTGTTACTGGACTTCTCTAAATCCAAATTAGCTGGACCAGAATGCCCTAGGTTTACTCTGGGCACAGGAATTCATCAGTATTCACTTGGGTGGGTTATTGGGGCTTCATAATAAGTGCAGATTTACATGGCTTAAAATCTTGTTCTTTATTCAGACAAAATCCTGATGGTCCTTGGCACAAGTTCTGCCTGAGTATGCAGAGGAGGACCAGGTTCCAAAGTGTTTGAAGAAGAGAAGTAATTAGACAAATCTCTTTTGTTTAGGGTGAAATACATAGGAAAATGAAATTCATAACATTTTCTTCTCTATTAATAACATCTGCTTCATTCCTATATTTCCTCATTCATATCATTAAAGCATGAAAAGTCCAATAAAAACAGCTAATTGGGTTAGCTGAGTGTAAGAAGAATCTTGCTTTTTTATTCAATTATCCATTTTATGATAAACCTTAAAAAAACTTTAATCACATAACTTTCATAGAACTAGTCATGATTAAGTGTACAATTTCCAAGTTTTAACATGAGGTATAAAATATATTTGAACTATGCTATGGCTCCAAAGATTTTTCCTAATTAGATGAAAAACTGTTTTAGTGCTTTTGCATGGAAGAAAGTAAGTCAACATATCTTAAAGTGTGTTGAGCTAAAATATTGGTCCCTTAACAGGGATATTGTCTGATAAAAAACAAATGATAGAAAAAAATTATATTCAGTGCTGTTCAGAAAATATATTTGTGTGGAACTAAGGCACTCAAGAAAGGACATTCTTCTCTTCAGGTCTTGCTCAACATGTTCCCAGATACTAAGTCAACACTATTGTCTTAAAGAAACATCCATGGTACCATAGGAGTGGCAATAGTTAAAGACAGAGAAAAAAGAAAAGGCAGAGAAGTATTGAAAATATTATAATGTCATTCTGTAAATTATTAATGAGGTATGTTGTGGAGTGTTGTGTTCACTTCTAGTCACTGTATGCCAATGCTTTTTCTATAGTGTGCACAGAACTACCATGGTCTTGGCAGAACTGAGCCTATCTTGTGCCCTTAGGATACACAAACAGGCAGTCCCTGTGTTCAGTGAGGGGCCTAGTATTATAGCTTTGCTTAGAACTTGCATAACAAGTGTTACCAGAAGCATAAGGTTCAGCTCAAAGCACAGTTGCCATCATTACTTTCATCAAAAGCATGTCTAGAGGCATCTTTTTATCCAATCTTGGGTTCTAGACTGACCCCCTTAGCCTAACGTCTTTATTTAGATCTCCTGCAAATGAGCATAGATGCAGACTTGAGGGAAGGCTGGAAAGGCACTCTCCACTCTTAGGTGGCATCTACACAAGAAGTTTACTGCGGAGTTGCCTAACTAACTTCACAGTAAAGTGTCACTTGTCAACATATGAGGAGCTACTGGGCCAGAGTAAACTAATGAACTCCGCTGTCAATTAATACTGCCAGATACAAGTGTTATCCCATGGAAGAGTTATTTAGTCCACTACAATGCATGTATAGATGCTGATGGAGTTGACATGAGGGTACTGCAGTGTGGGAGCTGCTTGCTGACTAGTCCCTCCACTGAAGCACCCTTATGCCCCAGCCAGCTCCTCTGTGCATGCTCAGTCAGGTCGGAGCAGCCCTGGGCTGGCAGGCTGAGACCTGGGGCCCCCTGCCAGTTGGGGCTGCACTGCCCCAGATCAAGGTGTTGTGGTCCCAGGCTCACATATAAATGCAGCACCTGGAAGCAGTAAGCTTCAGTGCAAACTGAAACAGAGTTTATTGTGTTGCATTAATATTGACGTGTAGATATGCCCTGTGTGACACTCTGCTGTTGAATGGAAAGAAAGGTAAATTCCTATAATCAGAGAGAAAAACACAAGTGGGAACCTGACTCTAGTCCAAGTTCATCTGGGAGGGGGAATGCTTGAGTTCTGACATTTGCTTCCCAGACTGTTAATGAATTTTGCTTTAAATAAATATATTAAAACTATGCTGGAAACATGAACGGGAACTTTTGTTTCCCCATTTCTTTTCACTGGACTTCAGAATCATATTCTTTCTCATGCTTCCTCTCTTTGACCACATGGATCTTAGATCCCTTTCTACAACAGCTTTAAAAATGGATAAGGAACACCTCCTTTCCCCTTCTTTCGTCTTGCTTCTATCCTGGTGGTTAATGGAAGATGGAGGTTTGAACCCTCTCAGGTTGAGAAGGACATAGAAATCTTGCCAGAAAGCTCTTGCATAAAAGATGAGGTTTTCCAGACATGTTTTTGAATGAAAGTTGTTGTGGTTGCTGTGCTTTGAGGTTGCTGTGCTTTGAGGTTGTTAATGTGTTTTAGGTGTGCACTGAGAACTAGGCTATAGTATTAAAGGTACCTACATCCTCCTCTAACTTTTCTTTAAGCAAGCTGCTTGTCTGTACCAAAAGGGATGATTTGGGGGTTTCAGGTGGTGGATCCCAGTATTGAAGAGGTACTTCACTCAGGGCTGAAGGTCAGAGCCTAAACTGGGACAAGAATCTAGGTTTTGATCTGGTGATACCTAGCACCAGCCTGTCCAAGCCTAATACTGGCTCTGAGTTTGTATCAAGGAAAAAAAAGAAATAACTGCATAAAATGGACCTAGAGATTAGTAACACCATTATTTTGAACATAAGATTGACCTTGGTCATTTAACCCATTGAGTCCCCTGTTATGGCAGTCAGCCACTTTAGATACTTCCTTCATGTACTATTCAAACTCAACTTTAAGAGATAACATTTGTGTTCCTCATTACTACTACTGGATGGAGTTTCCAGACCCTAACTTCCCAGATGGTTAGAAATCTTCTTTTAATTACTGAAACAAATTTATTCATGATCAGTTTATACACATTAGTTTTTGTTTCAGCATGGTTCTTTAACTTAAATAGTTCTTTTCTCTCTGTGGCATTTATCTACCTGATTCTTTTTATAGGTGGTAATAATGTCCCCTCTCAGGCTTCATTTTGCCAGCCTGAACAAGCCAAGCTTCTTAAAGATAAGCTTTCCATTCCCCCGATCATCTTACTAGTCCTTTTCTGCATCTGTTCCATCATGTTTCTTGAACACTGGTGAATTTTGCGGAGTATTCTAGAGAAGATCTCATCAGTGACCTTTGTGGCTCCCAGTCTCAGTAATTTTGTCAGTTTTACCAAATCAACAGAAAAGTTTGCTTTTAAAACAAACTATTTTAACAATCAAGATATCCACTGCCATTCCACCTTTTGAGTCTTGACTTTTCCACTATCCACCCTCACCATTGTAACCCATTTCTTACAGCATTTGACTTTGGTCCAAAGAGAGAAGTAGTGGGGAGACATGGGTTTTAGCTGTATGATATGCATAATGCAGGGCAGATGACTCAGCTGGAAAGTCTAGGGGGAAAAAAAAACAAAATTAATTTGTGGCAGGAGGTATCAAACATGCTGTGTAGCTGTTTCCCAACCTGTATAGGATATTTTAGTGTGGGAAGCTAGATAACAAGTCACTGCCCCAGGCAATGCACATGTAGACCCAGTCACTGCCCAAGGCATCAGGTTAAGTACGGGGTGATGATAGTGGAAAGTTTATAAACAAAAATTAAAGGCAACCTTATGGATCCAATGTCTAATCAATGTTTTATATTGAGATGCTTTTAATGTGAGATGTAGGATGCAAAACACTTAGAAGGGTGAGCAAAGACTGTTACTTCAACTTTACTAACCAGAATTCTCTATAAAGATAATATTTGGTCCAACTTGTTTGTTGTTGTTGCTGTTTTATGGTTTTGTAGACCTAGGGGAGGAAACTGGCATGGGAACAATTGCTATCCTTCAAGACTTATGGAACCTAGAGAAAGCTATTACTTCAAGAAAAATAAAAAATAACAGAGGTGGAAATGAGTGGGGTGAAGTTTTGCACATACCTTAATGATGTATGGGACTTATTTTTAGAAGACAGTGGTCTGTAGAAAAAAATACTTAAAAAAATCTTGGGGAAATATAGTTTATATATTGATCCCACAGCATGTAACATTTTGCATTCAAGCTGAGATTTGTTTCATCGGCAGCTGAGGAGACCAATTAACTACTAATCCAAGGCTGGAATGCTGCTAGCTGTGAAGGCCCCACACTGTGTGCTTGCTGACATGATTCTGAAGTGTTTCAAAAGAACTAAGGGGAAAAATGTTTTGAAAGCTCTAAAGACTTCAGGTGACACAATAGTAGATGTTATGGTCGTGGTATAAAACTAGGGCCCTATCCCTGAACGAAAACCAGGGGGAATGTGTTTACTTGTGTGTTCAAGAGTGCAGAGCATACGTATGATGTTGCATCCTTAAATCTAAAAAACTGATTATACAGAACATACACGCTAGGAAAAGGACTACCCTCAATGAGTGCATGGTCTAACACTTGTATAAAACTACCTATAATTTTCCAAATACTATTTGCTATGTTTTGGATTATTTGCAATGCCTTCTGTGTGCATTAAAAAAACCCCAGCTATATAATATTTTCTTTTGTCAAGTTGAGTGAAAAAACATTAACATCTACTCATCAGGGTTTTATGTATAAAAGCCTTAAGACTGGTCTACATTATCAAGTTTTGATGGCATAGTTATATAATTTAAGTTTATGAAAAGATCACATATAGCTTTGCGAAGTGATATAGCTCTGCTGAGAGAAGAGGGAAGATGGTTTTACTTTTATTGTATTTATTCAGGGAGCTAATGCAGGAAAGCCGAATGGGGAGGCAGGGAGGAGGACCCTTCTGCCACCTTATATCGTGTTTCCAATAGTGGGCTCTGCTCAGATAGCTGGAGCTGGGGCATAATTTATATAAATGTACATAATCCTGCTGTCTAACACTTTCTGAAAAGGCAGAACCATGGCCTGTGCTTCAACTCAAAATAACTACAATTTGCAGACCGTGATTCGAAGCAGAACTGTGAAGGGCAGCTGTATTTCTCCCAGATAAAGAAGCAACATGCATCAAAATATAAAGATGCTTACTGTAGGAGGAGAGTCTTGCTGACTTGCTGAAGCAGAAGTGGTACTGAAAGTGAAAAAAATAAGTGTCAGGAGAAAGGCATGTCAAAGGTTTAATAATCAGTTTCTAATTCAACAGTTCTCCTGCCCACATATTCTTGGACTTTTAGTACTTTTCCATATTCTTCTTCAGTTAAACTGTGGAATTTTCCATTTCAGCTCGAGGAACTTAGGAAGCCGAGGCAACATTTTCATTGGTGAAAACTATTCTGAGTATAGGAGCCATTTAGAGCAGGGAGATTACAGTAGCTAATCAGAGAATATGAATCAACATCATTACCAAGAAATAACTGCACAATGAACATGAGAATCCTTGCAATCTTGCTGGTAATGCTCCTTAGTCAGTGGGAGTGCAACGGAATACTGAACCTATACTGAGACACAGCTAAACAGTGATTTTGCAAAACCCCAAAACAGAGCATCGGACATTATATAACTGGGGATACCGGTGACATTATGAATCAGTATCTACCTACTATCCCTGTGCTCTTATTGGCCCTGACAATTCCATTTCAGTGAGATTAAAAATAATGATTAAAATGTCATCTGTAGGAATGTACAGGAATATTGCAATATAGCTTCCAGTCTCCTATTAACTTTTTCCAGTATTTCTGTCAATAGTTTTCTCTCAATTGAGCTGAGTTGAAAAGAAGATTGAAACAGTGAGAAGTAAACACCTTATCTCTGCACAGTGCAACTGGAGGTCAGGGCAACATTTCCCCTGAGAATATTTTAAATTGCCCATGCATTTCTCAGTTTGCAAGGGCAATTTGCCTCCTATTTTAAAAGAACAAGGTAGATCTAAATACTGAAAAACACGCTTAGTGCATGTGATCATCAAATTGTACATGGACACTTACATTTGTGAAATTAAGGATCTTCAGTGTTTGCTGTACCACTCTCAAATAAGGAAGTTATATATATATATAGAGAGAGAGAGAAAGAGATTGGGCCCATCACCCCTTTTTTGCTTTTTTCCTTCAGTGGAGCTTGCCCACTCCTTGGTGGAAGGCCCTGGTGCTTTCATTCTAGCTCTGACTTGCCTGCAGGTGTGATTGAAATGACTCAGGACCTATGGTAATAACATGCTTATTCTGTCTGTCCAGAGCATTCTGGTTGTTTCAGTAGGTATTGTGATTGGCTGCTGAGACAACTGATCATAATGCTCCGGACAGACACAATGGATGTGTTCACACATGCAGGCACGTGCTCTTGCAGCAGCTCAAATAGGAGTGGTGTAAATTTGAGCTGGGGATTTTTGCCTCAGCGCACATTCCTGAACATGCACCGTGGTATGAGGCAAGTTGTGTCACTTGGGGCAAAATAACCCTACCCAGCTCCTCTCGGATTTGCAGCCAGGGGGAGCTAGAGCCTGGGGGTAGCACCTGCTGACCCCAGGAGTATAAAAACCTGCTCCAGCAAGCAGTTCAGAGCTACTGCCCTCAGGACCTTCTGGGGGGAGGAGCCTCTAGGAGGAACTTGGCCACGTCCCCTCCTGCCCCAGGCTGTTGCTGTTGCTGCAAGCTTTGTCTCAGGAGCATCTGGGGAGAAGATGGCCAGATCCCTTTCTGTCTCTGGCTACTGCTAGCTGCTGGCTTATTCTCAGAGTTTTTGGGGGTAAGTTGGCCACACCCCTTCCTGCCTTGGGTTGCTGATCCTGCTGCTGTTGCTGCCCCCCACAATGTGGGGAGTCTCTTCTGTTGCATGCCACAAACCACGCCCCCCTCGGGGGGGGGGGGTATCACTCTGCACTGTACTCCAGCACTGCACCCCAGCTTCTGCACTCCTGTTCCAGCCTGCTGCCCAGCCTGCCACCACACCATGGTTGGTGACAGCCCGGGGAAGAAGCCTGCACTGACTGTGGATCCCTTCCTGACCATCACTACTGGAGCCTAAAAGTGCCTTGACTGACCCAGCTGCCTTGGCAGGTCACCACCCACCTTTTCCTCCATTTTCACCTGAAGCACATCCTGAGTGGCTGTACTAGATGGCTGCTGCTACCATGACCTCTGCTTTTGCTGCTACCCTGCCATCTGTTCTTCTGCTGCCCCCTTCTGCATTTCTTGCATCACTCAATACCACACCTGCACTGGATTACTCCCTAATTGACTGATGGCTCCTGCCTTCCCCCACAGCTGCCTCACTGAATTTGATCCTGCTTTGTTTTCCTGCCTATTGCTCTGCTGCTAAGTACATGGATGGAGGCCTGAGGGGCTCCTGGATTAATCTTCAATAAATCTCCTCTACCACTCCAGCCATCTCTTACATCTGCCTCAGCAGCCTTCCCTGTGTGTTTTTTTGCCTTTGTGTGGTAATTCCTGTGGTCCACTCCTACTGCCTTAGTGTTTTGTTGTGTGGCTGAATAAGCCAGGTTGAGTCTTCCTAGCCCTTGTGTGTGTCTTTTGCCCTTCCTGAAATTCTCAAGCATAGCCCTCCCATTTATTTTCTTGTGGGGCTGTATCTCAGTAAGCTTCAGGCCCCTTTCCACCCCCATTTTGCCCACAGCCCCAGCTTGCTTCTATTAGATTCACTATCTCCACAATATATTCTGGTTTTATTTATTGTTTTCCCCTCCCTTATGTGAAGCAATAGCAATGCAGGAACCTTCTGGGGGAGCAGATGCCCCCACAGAGCTTCCCACAGGCCCCACTATGGGGGCAGATCCCAGCTGAGCTCCCAAGGGGATACATGCTCTTGCAGTCCCCCCCCCCCGAGGCAGAGTAGCCTGAAACCTCCACTGCAGGAGTAGACAGGGCTCCAGCAGGAAGCCAATAAGGCCAGGTGGTCTCCCCTAAGCAGCTTGCGCCCTCCCTGAATGGGGTGCCTAAGCCCCTTCACACACCATCAGGGACCAAGGGTAAGGGCAGTGGGAAGGGCTCCTCTTTAGCTTCCTCCACAGTGGGGGTGGGAAGGGCAAGGGCCCCACCCCCCCAAGCCTAGACCACTGGCATCTGAGAGGACCAAGTGCGCTACACGAGCCAGCACACCCACTCATCCTGTCCATGTCCCTAGCCCCTGCCCCACCAATGCAGCCCCCCCAGTGGGGGAACCATAGCTATGCATAGGTAGCTGTGGGATGACCTGAAGCCATGGGGCCTGGACCTTCCACTGCTGACCCTTCCAGCTCAGGTTGTGGTGTCCCCTTTTCCACACTCATCTTCAGGCATGGAGTGAAGTGCCAAATACCCAAGTGGGAGACCCTGCACTTTGTGACCCGGGTATAGGTCCTGGCTCAGGTAGTGGGGGGGGCCCTAGATCATGGTGGTCTCCTGCTTTCATGGCAAGGGGGTCTTTTGCCTTGCCCTGGAGGCTGCTGCAGAAAAGGTGATGGAGGGGGGCTCCTGGTGGAGGGCAAGTATGTCCCCCTTGAGTCTCTAGAAGATCTGGGGACCAGGGTGGTCCTTAGCTTCATCTTTCCCTATATCCCTAATTGGGCCCTTCTCCCTCAGCTTGAAACTCTGGGGAGAATTACCTCTCCGGTGGTGTCCCTCTTGCTAGGATGCTGAGGCCTTGGCCTCCACCACGTGTGCTCTTTATGTTGCCAGGTTATGATCTAGCTGGTGGCGGAAACATGGCTAGAAACTGAGGGGTGCCTCATGATTCCTTTTCAGTGAGCCCTGGTGGCAGTTTTCTAGGCACTGGGGGACTTGTAACACTTCTGGTGCTGTGCCCCAGGGCACTTGAGGGCCATGGGACAGAAAGAGAGGGCATCCACAGGTCCTACTGGTAAGAGGGGTGCCCCTGCCACTGGTACCCCTCCCTCCTCAGGCTCCTTGGCACCCCAGCCACATCATCCATCCCATCTGTGACCTCAGGGGACTCCGCTCCCAAACCAATTTTGGTGGAGTCCAGGGGAGGGCAGCAGCAACCAAGGGGAGAGAGGAAACAGAGCCTCCCTTCCCTTAGTCATGCTATTCCACCATCCCAAGCCTCACCTTCTTCTACTGGCACCTGTCCACCTGAGGACCATCC
Source organism: Crocodylus porosus (assembly GCF_001723895.1). NCBI lineage: Eukaryota > Metazoa > Chordata > Crocodylia > Crocodylidae > Crocodylus > Crocodylus porosus. The sequence continues at coordinate 38,612,221 of NW_017728918.1, forward strand.
CATGGCTGAGTGGGTGCAGATCCCTTCCAGGCACAAAGGGAAGAGAACGGCCTGGGTGCAGCTGGAGCCCTCTGATTTGGCGAACTCCTCCCCCACTTCCAAGACCACCACACCAGCCTCTGGAGGTCTCCCCAGATGTGCCTGATACCCCACTCCCGGGGTGGCCACCATTTTCTCCTCAGGCCTGCAGCCAAAGGTTTTCCAGAACATTGACATGGTGTCAGGCTGCCTGCTGCACCTCTGGGTCCAAGTTCAGGTCCTGAATCTTCTGAACATGTACACCCTTGCGAAGGATCAGAGTTAGTGGATATTTTCCACCAGGCACCCATTTACATAGGCACACTCAACCCTTGCAAGTGACTGGTTCTTGGTGAGGACTTTAATGTTCCCCTAGATGTGCGGGACTGGTCAGGGAGGGAGCTGAATCAGGACACCACAGGTGTCCTCAGGGAGATCCTGATGGGCTACTCCCTGGTGGATGTCTGGCATATCTGTCACCCTACCTAACCCCATGCCTTCACCTTGTGAGGGTGGGGGAGGAGCAGGCATGCCACTCCTGGTTAGACTAGGGTTATATCTCTTTCCTGCACTTTACCCAGACCCACTCTTCTGGCATATGGTCGACCCCTTTCAGTGATCACCACCTTGTCTGGACATCTGGGGTTGGCCTACTGGCATTTCAAGGCCAGTCTTCTGGAGGATGTGGGCTTCAGGGAAGCCTGGGAGTTCTGGATGGCCTAGAAAGAGCAACGGGCAGCTTTCCCCTCAGCTCAAAGATGGTGGGATGTGGGGAAGGTGTGCATCCAGCTTTTTTGCTGCAGCTACCCTTGGAGACGTGCCTGGCAGAGGGAAAGAGTCAGGAAGTGGCTTGAGTGGGAAGTGCTGGAGCTGAAGAGGTGCCTGGCCATTGATCCAACCAACCCATCCCTCTGCAGAGAGTGTTGGGAGAGGTGGGAAGAGTTTCGTGCTCTGGACAACCACTGCGCCCGTGGTGTGTTTGTCTGCTTGTGTATCCAGCTCCTTCAGGAGATGAACAATGGTTCCCACTTCTTCTAAGTCCTGGAGAGGGGGTGGAGGGCCAAGAAGTACATCTGGTGGATGGTCACCTACCCATGGATCCAGGTGAGATGCACCAGTGGGCATGGGCCTTCTGTGAAGAGCTCTTCTCCCTGTATCTGACTGATGCCGAGGCCTGTCAGACCCTGTGGAAAGGAGTCCCACAGGTCAGCATGGGTGCCCGGGATTGGCTGGAAGATTCTTTTACTCTGTCTGATTTTTTTGGCCGCCCTCCACCTGACGCCTGGCAACCAGGTGCAGGGCATTAACAGGCTGACCATGGAGTTCTACTGGGCATTCTGTGATGTCCTCAGCATGGAGTTTGCCATGGTCTGGGCCAAACCCAAGGGAAGTGGGGAACTCCCCCTGTCATGCCAGAGGGCCATGCTTACCCTGCTGCTGAAGGGGGATCCCCACAACCTGAGGAAGTGGCATCCTGTGTCCCTCCTTTGCATGGACTACAAGGTGGAAGGAAAGGCCAACTCATGTGCCTGTGATCCATGCTGATGGACATGATCCAGACCAACCAGACATACACAGTGCTGGGACATTCCATATTCAACACCTTTACTTGGTTTGGGACCTCCTGGAGCTAGCATACTGTGACAGTCTGTCTTTTATTCTCCTATCCCTGGACCAGGAGAAGGCATTTGACAGAGTGGATCATGGGTACCTCACAGGCATGCTTTGGGCCTTTGGCTTTGGGTACCACTTTGTGCAGGCTCTCCAGGTGCTGTATACCTCTGCAGACTGTTTGGCCAAGTGTAACTGGACCCTGATGGAGCCCATCCCATTCAGGAGTGGGGTGCATCAAGTCTGCCCACTATCAGGCCAGATATACACCTTGGCCCTGGAGCCCTTCCTCATTCTCCTGAGGAGGTGGGTGGCAGATTTAATGCTCCAGGAGCTGGCAGTGTGGCTGGTCCTATCAGGGTATGATGATGATATACTCCTCATGGTCCAGGACTCAGGTGACCTGGCACAGGTGGAGGCCTGCCAGGCATTGTACTCAGCTGCCTCCTCTGCCCAAGTCAAGTGGGTCAAGAGTTTTGGGCTGGCAGTGGGTGACAGGTGGCAGGTGGGATCACTCCCATCCATGCTCTGCAGTATCTGCTGGAGCGTGTGGTCAATGCTCTACTTGGGGGTCTATCTGTCACCCACAGACCCCTTCCCACTGTAGTTCCCTCACCTGTCCCACATGTGCCCACCTTTGGGCCCAGGAGGGGCATGTGAGGGAACTCCAGGAAGAGGTCAGCAGGTGGAGGGAATCAGGGCTGCTGGGCATGAAATTGATGGGTATTTCCATTCTCTGCAATGTCAAGTACCTAGTGGAAAGGCACCCCAGAAGGGATCCAATGCATGGCAGACAGTTACCACCAAGGCTAGAGTTATTCATGCTGCCACAGCGTCGGTTCCCCCAATACAACTGGGGAACAGGTACAAGACCTTCATAGCATTGGAGGAGGAGGCAGGTGAGGATGACTCCAGAGAAGCCAATGCCATTCCATTCCTGATGCAGACTGGGTGATGCTGGAACACCCAGAGGAAGAGACACTGACTCCTCATGGGCAACTCCCTCCTGAGAGGAATGGAGGGACCCATGTCTCCAGGATCCCATGGCATGTGAGGTTTGCTGCCTGCCCAGAGCTTGGATTTGGGACATCATGGTGATGATCCTGCACTCAACTGGCCCTCTGATCACTACCCCTTGGTCCTCATCCATGTGGGCACTACTGATGTGACCAGGAGTATTTCTGACCATGTCATGGGAGACTACAAGGCTCTGGGGGACAAGCTTAGGGAGACGGTAGCATGGGTGGTTTTCTCATCTGTTCTTCTGGTGAGCAGACATGGACAGCACCATGAAGCCTGCATCAGAGAGGTCAACCACTGGCTTCAGACCTGGTGTTTCAGACCGGGCAGGTTTCAGATGCTTCCACCACAACACGCACTTCCACACAGGAAACATGCTAGGGCAGGATGGGCTACATCTCTCCCCAAAAGGTTTTTTGTCTTCCAGGTTGTCTGATCTTGTATGGTGAGCTTTAGACTAGGTTTGTCAGGAGATGGGGATGCAGAGGTACAGGAGGACACTTCAATGTCAAGCCAGGTGATGTGAGCAGGAATAACCCAGCTAAGTGACAAGGGCTCGGGCAAGCTTGGGAACAAGAGGGCAGCATGGACACCCATAGAAGGTCTCAATTGCCTGTACACAAATGCTAAAGTATGGGGAATAATCAGGAGGAACTTGCTCTCCTGCTAGCTAGCAAAAACCCAGGCCTGGTGGGCTTACAGAAACCTGCCAGGATTCTACCCATGACTGGGCAGTAGACACTGAGGGCTATAGGTTGTATAGATGGGATAGAGTAGGGAGAAAAGGGTGGGGTGTTAACTCTATGTTAATGATCAGTACATGTCTTCCATGATCAGGATGGGTTCAGAAGTGGGGCAAACTGAGGTGCTCTGGGTTAGAATGCAAGGGGGTTGTGGGGAAAGGGACTTGAAAGTGGGCATCTACTGCAGACTGCCTCACCAGGGGGTGAGCTGGACCTGGAAGTTTCAGGTCAGCTCACAGAGGCTGTAAGGACAAAGGATGTTGTTGACATGGGTGACCTTAACTACCCAGACATCTGCTGGGAGAATCAGTCAGCCAGGTCTGAACGCTCATGTAGGCTTTTAGCCTGCATACAGAACCTCCACCTAATCCAGGAGGCACATAATCTCACCAAAGTAAATGCCTTGCTGGACTTGGTCCTTGCCACAGGCAATGACCTGGTGAGGGATCTGTGGGGAAGGAGATTGGGAAAGATCCAAAGAACATATTTAGTTGCCCAACTTACATTGACTTAAAATACATTTTTGGATCTATCCCTTAGTCCATAATACATGGCTACTGATATTTTCAAATATTTCCACTTTTACTTTTTCAGAACAATTCCCAGTACTCGCTACCCTCATCCCCTATCCCTTTCATACATACAATTCAGCAATTTAGCTTTCTTAAGCAGAGCTAGAAACATTACATTTTGGAGCTCCAGTTTTCTAAATAAACACCTACATAATCTCTTACCTCAGATAGCTTATCCCTCTGATATCAGTGATATCAGTTTGTCTATGAAGTTTTATAACATAACTGTGGTTTTAAGTTTGACTCTATGTCAAAGTGATCTCCAGGATCTGTTTTATCTGAGGAAGATAGATTGACTGCTGGAGCATGACAAGGCAGAGGAGGAACCAAATATGGAAATAAGTGTGTGTAAAATAATATTTATTTAATTCAATTTCTCCTAAATATGTAAATTAACTCATACACATTCAAGGGCAGCTGTCAATTCTTACATTTAGCTGCTTTTGCTTTGGGTTGATATTCCAGCTACAAATATCTATAGTAATAATAGGCTTTTTGGATGCATCCAGATAAGCCTGCATGTTCCTCTTGCCATTTCTCAAAGCAGTTTGAGATGTGGCAGGAAACACAGTGGGAACAACAAAAAAAAATCCCTACACCTGATATTTGCAGCATGGGCTTAAAATTTGGTACCAGGCACCAAAATAAAACACGGGGGGGGGGGGGAGTGGGGTATTGTATAGTCCAGGGCTGTGCCCCAAGGCAACCAGTAGCTTGGGTCCTCCACAGAGATGCTCTCGTAGCCAACTACAGCATCTCTATGGCTGCCCCTTGCCCTGGTGCTGAAGCATACTGCCTGCCCATGCAGGGCAAACAGCAATGCAGGCTGCAGGGACCTCAACCCGAGCCTCATTCCAGGTAAGTAGCGGGTTGGAGGGCTGAAGGGGGGGGGGCTGTGAGGGTGTTCGGAACCATCAGGTGGCAGTTAATATCCAGGTGGTTGGAGTACTGCGTCAAGTACAGGGCGCCACACTTTAAAAAGGCCAGCCTGGAGAGGGTTCATAGGAGGTCCACCCACTTGGTGAGAGGGCAGCAGGACAGGCCCTGAGGAGAGACTGAGGGACCTGAACCTGTTCAGCCTCAGCAAGAGGAGGCTGAGGGGGGACCTGGCAGCTGCCTACAAACTCATCACGGGAGATCAACAGCAAATAGGTAGAGCCCTTTTCTCCCCAGCACCAGCTTGGGTGACAAAGAGCAATGATAATAAGCTGATGGAGAATAGATTTAGGTTAGAGATCAGAAGGCAATATTTTACAGTTAGGGTGGCCAATATCTGGAACCAACATCCCAGGGAAGTAGTCCTCACTCCTACCTTAGGCAAATTCAAGAGAAGGTTGGATGGTCACCTGTCTGGGGTCTTGTGAACCCAGCATTCATTCCTGCCTGTGGCAGAGGGTCAGGATAGATGATCTGTTCAGGTCTCTCCTGACCCTAGCTACTATGAAACTATGAATATCTCTGCTTTGTATGGAAATACTGTTTGAAAGACAGAATCCAGTCAGTAGATCCTCTACTGTTCTTAGATTCGTAAGTGCTATTTTAAGTTGTTATTAGAATTATTGCAGCTGTGATATTTGTGTTGTACATTTCCTTTTTATGCCTTTGTTTTGTGAGTGTTAAGACATGTCCCATCACCAAAATATTGCAAAGTCAATCTCTTTCCCTTGCTTTTCTCATAGTGTAGGCGACCCAAATCATTTGATACTAGGATCCCTCACAAATAAAATTTTCTACCAATATTAATTGATATTAGTGATTTAAAAGCTAGCACCATAATGATCAAACATTTATACTGCTTTAATCTTTGGTGTGCCCTTGCTTTGTGTTTGATATTGGCTCAGCTCTTCCATATCAGGAGTGACAAATAATCTATGAGGGGGAGACAATTTCTGCCAAGATGTGTGCATAAAGGGAACTTTTGTGGTAACATCTGCTGCTCAGCAGTTTTCTACTGAATGGGCTGGATAAAATGATTGAGGGGTCCTTTGTTGGATAGGATATGTGGGAGTGTCATTACCCCTTACCAGATTTAGAAAGATTGGTAATAACGCACAATCTAAGGCAATGCTATGTTTCCTGTGCACAGACTTAGAATCATACAATCCTTCTTGAAATGGCTAGAGCCTTGGGGAGCCTTGTAGAAAGGGGTTGATTCCAGCTGAGCTCCTACACAGTTTGGGGCTCCCATATAGTTCAGTGGGCCCCAATTGGATCTGAATTATTTGGAAGCAGCTCCACTGTCCTATTCCATCTGAGTGCAAGACCTAGGTTTTCTTCCCCACACCTCTTCTCCTGCCTCCACCCTTACCAGAATGGAATGCAGCTTCTTAAACATAGATTTGCAAGTAAAGAACTGGAAACAAAAGAATGAGAGGACTAATGTAGTAGAGTCAATTTTTATTTTTCAGAGGCAAAAAGCAGGGCCCCAGGACAAAGGAGCAGTTTGCTGCCATCTGCTGTGTGTAAATGAAACAAGAGGTGTATGTGCACGACACTTTAAAATGGGCTAAATGGTTTGCACAGCTTGAATGGTGTCACTGTTGGCATGCCTTGGTGACATATTACTCATTAATTCCAGATGTAGGAAATTGGGCAGCATAATGTGACTTAAGTGACTTGGGGCACAGAAAACTGAAACTCCTTTGAGGAGTTTTAGTTTGCTACCCCTTCAGCCATGGAGCAAAGCACTGGGCTCTGTGCAGCTCCACGGCTCTGCAGAAAGCCCTGCAGGCAGCCTGGAAGTAGCCCGGAAAAGTAGGCTCTGCCCAAGAAAAGCAGAGAGCCTGATTTTTTTTTTTCTTTTTTCCCTGGAACCTGACTACCTGAGCTGTGCAGGGGCCCAGTGCTTCCCTCTGTGGCTGTGGTGCCCCCCAGGATTGCCTAAGTCAAGTGCCTATAGGCAGGTGCTGCCTTTGGGGGGGGTACCGCTGTTGCAGAGGGAAGCACCGTCTCCCCCACCCCCCAGCACCCAGGGACTGCTCCGCCTGCCAGCAGCTTGCCCTCCCCTCCCTGGCAGAGAGGCAGGTAAGCCAGTGGGGTGTATGCACAATATGTGGGTTTAATCAGCCCTAAATTGAAACAGTGTTTTTTAAAACCCAGCACTTCAATTTAGGGGCCTCTGTTTCATCTACACATGCCCATTAGCAGCAAATCTGCTCCCACTTCCCTGCATATGCAGACACCTGCCCAGGAGCACTTACTGGGTAGTTTACTTGTGAATAAACTGATACTGGATCAAATGCATACGTAGATACATGCAGTGTTTAATAATGGTTGTTATCCTCTATAATAATGGTTCTCAACCCACAGCCTGCGGACTGCATGCAACCCAATCAGCAAACTGCTATGGCCCATGTGATATCCTGCTAAATGGATGCACAGGAAGTCAGTTGTGTGGGTGCAGCCTACATAACACAAAGAGCTGCAAGTGTGGCCCACCATGTTAAATAGGTTGAGAACCACTGCTGTAATAGCTGATAAAATGGTCTCTTATACAATGCTATGGTCAGAGACTGAGAACTGTCATAGCATGTGTATAAAAGTTCATATCAACCAGTTGAAGTTCAACTGGTTGATTTTCAAACCACTGACCCTGGACATAAGTGCAAAGGCCTTTTTTGCATGCTCTGGGATGTAAAAGCACTTCACCAGAGAGACTTACAGGAAACATACCAGCATGTTTTACAGTTTCTTCTGTTTGCCTGGAGACAAATGAGAGAGGCCCAGGACACAGGTCAGGGGTAACGGAATGGTACCCATGACACCACACATCCTCCTCCCCAAAACATCTCCTCCAAGCCTCAGCTATCAGGATGTCTGACTGCAGACCAAGAAGTCGTCTGCTTTCTCTCAAGCCTGTTGGCTTCCCCTCCAGAAATCCACTCCTTACTCTGTGGCATCAGCTGTCAGATTCATTATAGATCTTTGCTCTTCAGGTAGGATCATTATGGATGTGTCTAGATATATGGGAACAGGGGGTCAGTGTGAACAGGTCAATGTCCAAGCAGGGGGGTGGGAGTCAGTCCAGGGTGTCCTTTCTCTATGGGGGATGGATGCATGTAGTGTCCCTGTCAGGGGGATGGGTCCTGATTTCCCAGTCCCTGTAGGGTTGGGATCCCCAGAGCTTGGGGCTGCAGAAATGAGGCAGAATCCAGACTCCACACCCTGCTGTCCAAAAAACTGTGTGGATCCATTTTCAATAGGACCTGAGGCCCCATCCCTGCCCCCTACACAAATACAATTTGGTGGTCCAGATAAGGCCTGTGTGTGTGTGGGAGGGGTGAGAATGGGATGAAGGAGTGGTGAGAGGGGGGATAGGGGCTGAAGGGGCATGGTAAGATCCCAGTGGGAGCAGGATCCTGTTAGAGTAGAGGAGGGAAGGGAGCAGAGCATGTAGGGGAAGGGGGAAGGCCAGGATTGGGAATGGAGGGGGCAGGGATCTCCAGAAATGGGGGCTGGAGATCTCTATTCTGGACAGCCATGACTATGTGGAGGCAGGGGGTGGTGTCAGTTCCTGGTGGGGAAAAGATCCCCCTGGCTTGGAGGTTGATCCAGACCCTACCCCTTCCTGCCCTCAATCTGTGGGATCCCACTACACTGGGATCTTACCATCCCACTCCATCCAGAACCCCCCCCACCCCCCCACACACACATGAACATAGCCTGGTGATCCAAGTAAGGTCCATGCAATTGAGGGTAGGGGCAGAAGCAAGCCATATTTATGAGGAGGTGAAGGGTGTGGGGTGTGAAGCCACCACAGTATGGCAGCTGGAGGGATGGAGTTCAGGAAGGATGTGGATGAGCTTGAGATAGCCCCAAGGAGAGCCACATGCATGTTCAGATGGTAGGAGAATAGGCCTTATGAAGAGAGGCTGAAAACCATAGGACTCTTCAGCCAGGAAAAGCACAGGCTCAGGGGTGACCTGGTAGCAGCCTATAAGTACATCAGGGGTATGCATCAGGATCTGGGGGAATGTCTGTTCACCAGAGCACCCCAAGGAATGACAAGGACCAATGATCACGAACTCCTCCAAAACCATTTTAGGCTGGACATAAGAAAATACTTGTTTACTTCATCTAACCCAGGAGGTGCACAGCCCCACCAGGGGAGACACCTTGTTGGACCTAGTGCTGGCCACAGGTGATGACCTGGTGAGGGGGCTGCGGGTGCTCGACCACCTGGGGGACAATGATCATCGCCTGCTGGAATTTACCATCCAGCGCAAGGTGGCAAAGGCCTGCAGTAAAGCAGGAGCCCTAGATTTCAGGAGGGCAAACTTCAATGAGCTAAGAAGGATAGTTGGGAAAGTGCTGAGGTCCCAGAGGGGAGGGGAGCCAGGTGTCCAAGGAGAGTGGTTGTTCCTTAAGGAGACGATCCTCCAAGCCCAAAGGAAGGTAATCCCAATGAGGATCAAAGGGAGCAGGAGGGCGCACAAGTCTCCATGGCTCACCAAAAGCATCTGGGAATGTCTCCTTGCTAAAAGGGAGGCGTATACTCAATGGAAAGAAGGGGACATCACCAGGGATGACTATACTGCAATCGCTCAGGGATGTAGGGGGGCAGTCAGGAAGGCCAAGGCAGAGATGGAATTAGGACTAGCTTCCTGGATTAAGGACAACAAGAAGTCCTTCTTTAAATACATAGGGGGGAAAAAGAAGGTTCCAGGTAATGTGGGGCCCCTGCAGGATGCATTGGGAAATTTGGTCGTCACACCAGATGACAAAGCTAACATGTTTAATGATTTCTTTGCCTCCGTCTTCCTGAGTAGGGACCAGAACAGTTACCTCCCTGCTGGGCCCCCCTCAGGCCCCAGGGAAGGCACACCTGGGCCAAGGGTTAGTAAGGAATTAGTTAGGGAACTTCTGGAGGGACTGGATGTATTCAAGTCAGCTGGCCCAGATGATCTCCACCCTAGAGTTCTAAAGGAATTGGCCGAGGTCATTGCAGGACCCCGGCACAGCTTTACGAGCACTCGTGGTGCTCTGTTGTGGTGCTGGAGGACTGGAAGAGGGCCAACATGGTTCCCATCTCCAAAAAGGGGAAGAAGGAGGACCCGGGAAACTATAGGCCAGTTAGCCTTACCTCGATCCTGGGCAAACTGTTTGATAAAATTATTCTGGCACACATCCACGAGGGGCCAGCAGGGGACTGCATGCTTAGGGGCAACCAACATGGGTTCATCAGTGGCAGATCCTGCCAGATCAACCTGGTGGCCTTGTACGACCAGATCACCAAATCATTAGATGCAGGGGTAGCAGCGGATATAGTCTTCCTGGACTTCTGGAAGGCTTTCTACACTGTCTCTCACCTCGTTCTCATTAAGAAATGGGGGGGCTGTGGTGTAGACACCCACACAGTCAAATGGGTCACCAACTGGCTGGAGGGCCGCACCCAGAGGGTGGTAGTGGATGGGTC
>NW_017728918.1:38623384-38635347 GCF_001723895.1 Crocodylus porosus
CGGACTAGATGATCTGCTCATGTCCCTTCCGACCCTAGAATCTATGAAACTATGAAACTACTGTCTGAGCCCCCAAGGCCTGGAATCGGCTCCCTCAAGAGGTGGTGCAAGCACCTATTCTGGACTCCTTTAAGTGTTTGGACACTTATCTTACTGGCATCCTTTGACCCCAGCTGACTTCCTGCCTTTGGGGCAGGGGACTGGACTTGATGATCTCCTGAGGTCTCTTTTAGCCCTAATGTCTATGAAATCTATGAAAAATGGTTGAAATGGCACGAACACTTGTAAACAAAGCATTTCATCCAGTGGAACTGGAATTATACTGGCTGAAATGTATTGTTTGTATGTACCCATAGAGATTTCAGTTCTGTTAACTGCAGCTATGTTATAATCCTGAGAGACCTCATGAAAGGAATACTAGGGTGTTGCCTATATGTGGGTATGTGAACATTATTTCAGTTTTTATAGTTCAGGGAACAGACTTTGAGGCAAAATATTAAAATATTAATACAGATACTAGTATATTAATGTCATATTTCTATGTGGGGTGTTTCAGAACATATTTCTAGTTCTAGCTCTCTTGGGATAGCAGGTTTTTACTCCATAAAAATCTAGTGAGAACATCTTTGAGCTTCAAGGTAATTCACAGTTTGACAATATTTTATAGATAGAAGAAAGCATCTAAAAAGTGAAAAACTGAACTAACAGCTCAGTAGTCTTGATGTTTCAGAGATGTGTTTTATCTAAGGGAGAATGCTGCTGGAAAATAATAAACAGTGTTAAAATGAGGAAGTACAAAAAATAAAAATCAATTGTGAACACTCATGAGATCTACTTTACTTTATAAGAAGAAAAATGATCAAATCAAGCTGAGAAAATATGCAAAGATTGAAAGTATAAGTTTTATAGTAAATTAACAGAAATATATTTTGGAAAATTCTGTAGAAGGAAACCCTTACCTTTAACACTAGCATAAGAGCTTTCTCTTCACAACACTAGAGGCAATTTTTAGGTAGAATTATGCACTTCTAATTCCTGCTTACCTGAGACTTTAAGGAAGACAATATAGTGAAACCAGAGAGTCACTTTAACTTATGACTGTTTTGGGTTTTTTTGGTGGTTTTTTTTTTTTGGTAGTAAGACAATCTAGGTAAAAATAAAGTAAATAAAATTGTGTAGAAATGTAGAATAAAATCCTATTTTACTCTAGGTGTCTTTCAGCAGCTGGTGATATAAGATGTGGTCTCCACTTACAAGACACTTTACTGAAGTGAGCTGTGGGGAAAAACTGGATGATCTTGCCACTTCCAAACTGATGTCCTTCACTTGCTCACCATGACTTGATGTATGGGTTTCTTTGTTTGAAACCTTGTGAATTGGAGAGAAGCTGAATGTTGATTTCTGCTAGGTTCCCCTGATAAGCTCTCTTTGTGGGGCTTCTCTTCCCGTTACACCCCACTCTAATCACATCCAAAATGGCACACACCAGGGTCTGGATCTCATATTGGCTAGAGATGCTGCTGGCTAGTACTCTTAGTTCACACTAATAACATTTAGGAGCTAGGCCTCTTCATTTAGGATTTCTGAGTTCATTCCTAAACCAATTCCTTGTAGACTCCCAGATGCATCGATTACTAAGCCTCTTCAGAATCCGTTAGGTTATTAGGGGTCCATGAGACAAGCTAGTAGAATCAATTCATCCCAGATTCCTGGGTTAATCAAATTAAATCATCCACACCAAAGTCTATTAATTAATGCAAAAAACAAAAACCAAAAACCATGAAAATCAATTCCATCCAGTTCCTGGGCCAGTCACCTTACCGTTCAGTCTTTCCAATACTCCTGAGGCAATCAGACAGGATCAATTCCTTCCTAGGTTGAGGTCAGTCAACTCAAAATCTATTTTTCTGGAGGTGTCTACCCTGCCCTCGCTCTTCAGGGTCCATATCAGCTTGCTTTCAGGAGGAGAGGATCTTTCCCTCTTGTGGCTTCCCGGTACCTTGAGTGAGGGACCCCAACCCCATAAACAGGGGAAAAAAGCAAGAAAAAAACTGAGGTTTTCAGAAAGGGTGATGTGCCTTTAAGACTCAGAGCCCCAGCTTCTGTCTCCACCATTTCTGTCTCCTCCCAGCTATCTTAGAGTGATTCTCTGATGCAGCATGTCCCAGGCTGTGTCAGTGGCCCCCCCAATCACCTTGCCTCATGATCCCACTTGCTTTCCCCACAGCAGTCTGTGGGATACTGTTGGTAGGGAAGATCTGCAACATCTTACACTCCTGCCAGCTGTTGTCTTCTCTCAGCTGCCGCACTCCAGGGCCAGAAATACCTGTTCTTATGCTCCTTCTGTCAACCTACAGGGACCACAGGTTGCAGAAATGTGGCAGCATGCTCCCTGTTCTGGTCAGGCTTCCTTTGCATCTGTGGTGAGTACTTCTTGTTCAAATTTCCTGGGGCTTTCCCCACCCACCCCACTCTCTTCCCCTTACAGTTCTCAGCTACATAACTGTAATCTTAGTTATGTACCAGAGGTGTAATGACCAAGGCAACATCCACAATAAGGGCATCTTCTAGTTGCTGCTGCATTGCCCAGTTGTGATTGTGACTGTGCCACTGCCATAGCAGCCATCTTTTTCTGCCCCCCTCAGGTTCATTCCCAGGGCACCTACCCTGGTCACTCTGCCATAGTTACACCACTGATATGTATACACAGTGGACCTATTCCAAGTGCAATGTGGACTCAAAATCATCTGTTTGGCTACTCAGTAGGCTCATAAGGCTATACACTATGCATGTCTGCATGGGACGCATACTGTGCAATAGTCTAATAACACTGCACAGTATCATCCTGATCAAAAACCATACTAATATACTACTACACAGTGTTATCAAGCTACTGCACACTAAGTGTTACAAAAAAAAATGCCAGTGCTACTTCATTAAGTAAGTACTAAACTAAATGTGCAGTAACTATTGTGCATTAATGAATGTGTAAATATGCCCTCTATGTAGGCATGTTTTCAGGTTCATCTACACACCTCACACATGAGTATGAGTCCTGAAATTTTAGCCTGGCAAAAAGCAGGTGTTATGGGAGAAAGGAGGGCTCTCCTGTGATTTAACTTGATAGCCAATTGGTTAAGATACTCTTTCAGAAAATGGAATAGCCTGGGTGTAGGCCCAGAGGAGAAGATCGGGGATCCTGTGTCATAGCTTCATCCTTACTCCAAATGGAACAGAAACTTCCCCATTGCTCCCTATCTATTTTATCCAATAGCAAGGTGAAGTAGCTCAGCTCCAAGGGGAGTTCCAGCAACAGCCTGACCCTGTAGGTTGGTGGGCTGTGCTCTCCCCAAAATTCCAAGCACTCCTACACCTCTTGCGCCCCTTCAGGACTGTCCTAGAAGTGCTTGGGGTGGGTGGGGAGGATCTGTGTACATATAGTGACTGCCAGGGTTGCGGGGGAGGCGTGTGGAGAAGATCAGTTCTAAGAAGGGAGCAGTGTCCCTCAGGGCCCTGGCATCAAGGCCCAGGAACCTTGGTCCCAATACCATTGCCCACTGCTGTCCACTGGAGTGGGCCCCGCTGTTGCCTTTTCTGCTTTCCTGGACCATGGGTCACTGGCTCACTCATAGTTTCAAAGTTTCATAGTCGTTAAGGGCAGAAAGGGACCTTACAGATCATTGGGTCCAGCCCTTCTGCCCGTGGGCAGGAAAGACTGATGGGATCAAATGATTCCAGAAAGATGGGCATCAAGACATTTTTTAAAATTGCCAGGGTGGATGACTCTACCACTTCTGGGGGCAGACTGTTCCAAACCATCGGCACTCGGCTTGTAAAGAAGTTTTTCCTTATGTCTAGCCCGAAGCTATCTTTTGCCTAGTGGCTAGCTTGTACTCATTATTTCTTGTTCTCCCCTGGAGGGGGGGCCTTGGTGAATAGATGCTCCCCCAAATCCTAATGTACGCCCCTAATATACTTATAGCCTGCAATGAAGTCCCCCTGAGTCTTCTCCAGGCTGAACAATCCAAAGTCCCTCAGCCTCTCCTCATACATCTTGGTTTCCGGGCCTCTACTCATGTGTGTGGCCCTCCTCTAGACTCTTTCGAGCTACTCCACATCCTTCTTGAAATGCAGCACCCAGAATTGGATGCAACTCATGCCATTTCTCCTGCCCCTAGTCTCCTTCCACTCCAGTAGCTCCTAGTCAGGATGTGTTGGTGAGTTATCTCTGGTAGGACTCCTGTTCCAGTCACCTCAGGGAAACAGGGCTGGCATGCTATGGGGGCTGGGTGGCAGCCTCTCCTATCACTCCCGGTTGGGAGTGCTACAGGCTCACTCTGGGAGACAGCACTGATGGTAGTCAGAGGTGTTGTAGGTGGATGCAAAGCAGCCCAGGACTTTTCCTATAAATTCCCTCTCCAACTGCTGAGACTCTGCAACCTCTGCAGAGGCATGGGTTGCCTCCTCAAAGCAGGGGGTGGCCATCACAATTCCTGTGCCTCAACAGCCCATGAGTAGACATCCCCCCCAGAAGACCATATCACTTCTCCATATCTTGTATTTCTACTGATTTCAGTCCTGCAGCTGTGCACACCTGGAGCTCAGAGATGGTGGCCAAGGTTTGGAGTGCCTCCTTTTTGCTTCTTTGACATCTCCTACAGATATCACTTGTGCTGTGCAGCTTTGTGGGCCCCGGCCTTTGGCCAGCATCATGTCCTCCCTGCACCATCTTCCCTCATACAGGTGATATCTCTGCAGTTAAACAGGGGAGACAGTGTCTTTATGTGAAGTTGCAACTTTTGCTGATAAAAGGAAGTATAATGGCAGTCATCCTGGACCACCACCAGCACTCTCCTGGGCACTCATGCAGAGTCAGAGAGCTAGCTATGGTAAGTCCCCTGTCTGGACCCCTCCTCCTTCTGGGTCCAGGAGCCACATTGCTGTTTTCTACCTAGCACAGGGGAGACCAAATGACGTCAATACCAGGAGACCTTAAGGTCCCTGTGTGTCCCCATTTTCCCCAGTGGGGACAGAGCATGCATAGTGACTATCACTGGCAACATAAATGCAGCTTGTGACCAAATGCATACAGTTTGAGGTGGTTACCTTGTATTAGCCTACTGGTTAGAGGACTTATGCAGAAAGTCAGTCATCTATATTCTAGGCCCTGTTCCCAGAAAGATGTAACAACTATGCTATTGTGTAGGCTGGTTAGGTGGATGGAGGGTGTGGAAGATTATGTATCTCCTTTTGTGAAGGCTGAACCAATATAAGAGCCCAAAATTCATGAGGCCAAAACAAGAGGAAGCCTCATTTTATAGCTCAATGAAGAAGTAACTCCCAAGGAGAAGGAAAACTAAGTTTTGGCAGCCGCTGACATTTCACATTGGAGAGACATTGATTAAAATAAGAAATATTTCTTGAAAATGGGATATGTGTTTGAAATCTCTCAGGGCTTCAAAGTATGAGGGCCTAAAATCCAGGTTATAACTACCAAGAGAAGTTTTCTGGCCACTAAACGTTTTGGCAAAAACTGGGTACCATAGTTCTCATCTGTGCACAAGAATGATCGTTGCTTCTATTAAATTTATTGCTAATGACAGTTAGGTGGGTGCCTCACTTCTCAGTGCTCCAGATTGCAACATAACAAAGACAGCTAATGTGCAGCCCTGCGCCAGATACCTAAGCTACCTCAGAAGAACAGAAGTTCATGCACTTGCATTATTTCTACTGGATCACTGAGTACCTCACTGCTTTATGCCTATGTACTCTGGATTATCTTTGGGAGGAACCAAAGATAAGTATTTCCATTTCCTATACAGACTTGACCTACAAGCCAGTTGTTAACAAGCCAGTTGTTAATTTGGACCATCCTCCTGGGACAAGATGCCTATGACACCTAAGGGGAGACATCTAAAATGATGATGTGGAACTATGCTTTAAAGCCACCTGTTAAGAGTCTACAGTACTTCACTAAAATTATTATTATAGTCTTTTAAAAGTAGTAATAATTTAGATGATGTCTGTTTTCATATGTATTGGACAATAGAAAGTTTAAAAAGCTAATTTAAGAAATAAAAAATGTATTTTCTTAAATTAATTCAGTAATGTATGTTTTCAGTCAGGAGTGATATTCAGAGACTGACAACATACTTCACCTTATATTGGGAGAGGTAATTATGCCTTGTCGATCTGACACTAAATCACTGAACTATAAGCAGCTGGTGAAGCATAACCATCATTATCATTTTAGAGTGTTGTATCATTTCTCCTAGTTTTATTTAGCAGTTTTAAAGGCAAGATGAGATATTTTTATGGCAGGAAATTTAGTGAACATGTGGAAATTTAAAAAAAAACCTACGAAAAAGGGTACTATAATTTTAGATGAGGATGGTGGTTATGCACCACCAGCTGTTTATAGTTCAGTGATTGAGAATCTAATTGACAAGGAATAATTACTGCCGCTCTAAAAAGAGTGAAGAGTGTGCCTTTCTGTGATACTGTTGGAGAATGGCCATATGAGGAAAGGCCCAAATGTTTGAGAGGAATAATTTTGTTTTTTCCTTCTTTTTAATAGCTTTAACATTTGGGGCTAAATTCTGTTCTGAAACATGCCCATGAAGCACTGTTGAAGTCAGTGAGTTTTGCAGTTGTACAATGGAATTTAGAAATGTGAAATCATTTTGTAGATATAGTCATATCTTACTTAAATATGGTACAGCCATAGATTTTGTTTTCTAGGGTAACATTCAAATCAAAATCCAAACTCTTACATTAGAGTATATCCAGAGAAACTCCATTAAAGTCAATACAAAGAAACATTGTGAGTACAAAATGTTTTTTCATTGCTTGCAATATATTTTAATATAGCTGTAGCTTTCTTATACTTCATAAAACATGATCAGAACTTTATTAATAGTCATAAGATAACAGTAATTGAAAACAACCATTGGTTTTATGTGATATATCAAAAATTGCTCCCTTTCTCCAGAAAAATATTTTTAAAAACTTCAAAAATGTTTTTTCTTAATGACACAAGAGTCTCTTCTCTTATCAGTGAACCATCACAAAAATCCAGTACCTATTTAACACTCCATAGCCACACTACAATTATATGGAGAGTACAGAACGCTATCTGGAGAATGGAATAAGAATTACAGGTAGAAAAATATGAATTGTCCAAAATGAAATAAGGCCAGACCTCCAGGGAAAAATCCTTACTCTTATTCAAAGCATTAAGGATTTTTAATAACTGGCAGCATTCAGAAATATTGTTTTTCTTCATTTCATTAACCCCCCCCCAGTACTTCTGGCAGCATAGTTGCACCCGCTCTAGGACTTTAACCCTGTATTCAGACTGCATAATCAGAAAATTAATTGCAGTTCTGTGCTGCTGCATATGGGTTTTATTGAAAGATCTGCCACCCATATACAAATGAAACACAATCAGCAGGAGATCCAGGAATGGGGCAAAGTTTGAGCTCATTACCTGGTCAACATAGGCTCCTGCCAAAGTTTGTCATGAGCAGTGAGCTCTGAGCTCACCAGCTGATTGGGATGGGGTTTGGCTGTAGACCCTACTTTCACATGGCTCTGGAGTCCAGAGGGTGAGAAATGCTGCTGTTCATCCTGCCCCTCTTCCCCTTCTCTGCTGAATTCAGCAGCAGGGGAAACAAAGGGATGAACGGTAGAGGCAGCACTTATCCCTGAGCTCAAAAGCCACATAGAAGAAGACCAGACTCCAAGCCAAAAACTCATATAGAGGACAGACAAAGGGGAGGATGCCATCAGGCCATTAAAACCCCCTTGATCCATCCTGAGCACAACTCTTCACCTTGAAAACCAAAAAATCCCTTTTTTACTTCCCATACATCCTTACTATAAGGTAAGAATGGCTTAGTTTTAGATTTGTCCAGGTTTGCTTTTGCCCCCTATTTCTTTATACACCAGAGCTTTCCTTAGGTCTATCTGTTATCTAACAAGCTTCACCAAAGTCCATTCTTTTCTAATAATCAACTTAAGTTGGTTATAGTTGTCCACCAATAGTAAAAGATAAAAAAAATTATGGAAGATTTCTCTCATATTCTTATTGTGATCACAACTGTGGCTTCTCAAGAAGACTTTCTGGCTTTTAATATGAAACTATATGAGCAAACCAAACTTCATCATTTTCTTTTGCCATGTTCTGTTGTGAATTTATACCAATTTGTGATCAATCAGCCTTAGGGTTTTTTTGACATTATTTCTTCTTAATTATTTTTTTCCCATTGTTTGAGTGGGCGTGTGTACATGAAATGGGAGCCTGAAATTGAAGTGGTGGGTTTTAAAAAACACTGCTTCAATTTAGGGCTGATTAAAGCCCTGTGTCATGCCCACACCTATCTGCCTTTCTGGTGGGGGAGGGGAGGACGAGATGCTGGTGTGTGGAGTGGTTGTTGGGGGGGGGAGGGGCTGGTGCTTTCCTCCACGTAGCAGGGCACTGGGGCGCCTGCCACTTTAAGGGCCAAGCCAAGCATCCAGCAGGTGCTTAATTGCAGCAGTCATTTTAGATCTATGGCTGTATAGCAACCCCCCCAGTCATATATATATATATATATATATATAAAATAAATATGCATTCCCTCCCCTTCCCCAACTATTTCTGACTTTTCTTTCTCTCCCTCTCTATTCCCTATAGGCAAGCGTAAGTGAGCTCAAACTTAGGATAAGCTTTAACATTTTTATTTTGGTAGCAAATTTTTTGTTTTGGATATCCACTGTTTTATATTGTATAATTATTGGGTTTGTATTGATTCTTACTGTTGTATATTGTATTATTATCATTTTTGTATTGGTTTTTATTGTTTCAAATGGATATTGTATGGTTTAGGCCTGTAAGTGAACCAAAGTCATGTCAAGTTTCCATTTTGTATGTCAAGTCTCCATCTTGTGTCCTCTGTCCAGGCATTACCCATGTTGCACTTGTATGATTCATGTACATCTCTCATGTAAATTGGTTGCCGGATGAATGAGAGTGATTGGAAATGATTGATTTACAATGGTAGCAGACCTATACTGAATGGCTTGTAATGACCAGGCCATCACGTCACATGGATTCATCCAGGAACCATGGACCTTACCCAGGAACAGAGACAATAACACATTTGAAAGACAAAAGACCCTGTAGAACCAGCAACTTTACCAGCACCATTACAGACACCCCACACTGCACATCCCTGCATGGAGCACACATGCTCAGTACGTCAGGGACTGACCCTTGCCTGGGCATGCCTCCTGTCACTGGGGTCACACAAGGTCTGCCACTATAAAAAGGGGCAGTGAAGACAGACCCAGTGGGAAAACCATTTCCATCTGGACCAGACCAGCTTCACATCACCTATCCACCCCAGAGGCTCTGCCAGTGACCCCCCTCTAGACAACACCGAGCTGAAGGAAACCCCATGTGGCCATTGAGGCCATCACCTTCCAGCCTGGGATAGGTAGATATCACCTGCACACCTCCTCCTGCAATTTGGACTCTCTCTCTGTCTGTCTCTCTCCTCCTGGACTTCAGTGGACTTCAGCCCCGGCACCAAGCCTCTTTAACCCCTGCTGCCATTGTGTGTGTGTATGGGAGCAAGGGAACCAATAAGACATTGTGTGTCATCATCTCCCCTGTTCAATAAAACCATTGTCATTTGCAACCCCAGAACTATCCCTATCTTAAATTCCAGCCTCATTCTCTCTCAGCTCCAGCCCCCACCCCCTGCTAGTTTCCCAATCTCCTCCCAATTCCATCTCCCCTTTTCTGCCACCTCTCAGCCTCGCCTTGCTTTCCTGCTGTACCTGCTGCCTTTCAGCCTCTTGTGCCACCCACTGTGACTTTCTGTTGCCTCTCCTTGCTTTCCCACTGCCCCTGCCACCTTTCAGTCTCTCCTGCCACTTTTCCTGTGATTTTCTGCTGTTCCCCTGCTCCCCATGCTCTGACTGTCTTTTCCCTGTGACTTTCTGCTGCTTTTCTCTGCTTTCACACTGCCCCTGCCACCTTTCAGTCTCTCCTGCCACTTTTCCTGTGATTTTTTTGCTGTCTGTCTCTCTGTTTTCAGGCTTCCCCCACACCTTCTGTAGTCCTCTCCTGCAAAGTTTCCCAGGTCCTTGCGGCTGTTCTACATTTTTCTCCAGCAGCTGGAGCCTTTCTCCAATTCCCAGCACCTAATGCTGCTCCCTGCAGCTTCTCTAGCTGTCCTGGAGCCATCCTCTGGCTCCCCACACCCAGAGCCCCTCCATAACACCCACACTTCCCCTTAGTCCCATTTTCCCTCTCCCCACCTACTTTTTCAGCTCCCCCATAGGTCTGGCTCTGGTCCCAGCCTCTGTGCCAGCATCACTTCCCTGTTCTGTAGGCTTTACGTGTTATCTTTTAATCAATTAAGATCAATTAACCTAAAGTTACACCTGAGCCTCAGTTCTTCAGCCCAGGCCCCTCTAATCTACTGGTTCTAATCCTGGTCCTGGTAACTTTCACTCCTAGCAACTTTCACTTCGACTTTCTTACCTTAACCTTTCCCCAGGTATCCCAAGTACACCAAGCACATACATACATATCACAACACCCAAGTTAGGAACTTACCTGTGTGTAATGTAGGTGGGTGGTATGTGCGTGAATTAGGGAATACACATATTATATATATACATTTATAGATATCATTGTGTGTGTGTGGCATATAAATTAGTAATCCACATATGTGTATTGGATGTGCAGGTGTTGGTAACTGATTCTGTCTAAATTTGGTATGTATAGCATGTATGGGCTTAAACTGGTGATGGGGTGCATGAAACTAGATTGGTTATTTTGAACGTGTGTGTATCTGAGTGGCTAGTGTGAGTGTGTATGCCTAGTAGGGGTGCATGCACCTAGTGAGTTTATATGTGTTTAATTGATTTTTTATGTGTGTGTGTGCAATTGTACACCATACTTTCCTGTCTAACAGTGCAATATTGAGATCCTGAGGATTGGCCCTCAGGGCAACAGCTGCTTATATAAACAGGGCATTTTGCTGCTGGCAGCCCATGCAGTAACATTACCTGGCTGTAAAGATGCTAGGAACATCCTGAAGGTAAGAGCAAGAGCTGTAGGAGATGGCTTGGAGGCTCCTGGTCCTGAGTACGACCTGAAACTGCACCCTGCTGGAAATGGGTGGCCTGGTGGGGCTCTCAGTGACATAGGAGCCCCCAGGAAATGCCAGGTCAATGGTCACCCCAGTGAAAGGTGAGTAGGAGTACCTTAACCCAAGCCCTCACCTTTGGGTAGGTTGAGAGTAAGATCTGTAGGCAAGCACAATGACCTGCTGCTCCAAGGGGATAGTGAGAGTCCCTGTGAGACCCTGGAGCACCAGTCATGGTGTGTGATAAGAATAACAACTGAACAGAATAGGGCCATATAAGCTTCTAGAAGTGCCTGAGCCTGCTGGAGGAGTCATCCTGCAGGGCCAGAAAAAGTTCCAGGAGCACCTGAGCTGGGAATGTGGGACCCCGATCCATTAAGTGCAGGCAGGCAGTGAAAAACCCACTGAGGTACTTGACTGGTCAATGATGGGGCCAGGACCAAAGGGTCAAAATGGCCAGGAGCCCACCATGACAGATGCCCATGAATAGCACGAAGCTCAGGGTCTCGACTAGCCTGAGACGGGACTTCTGCTTACAGAAGCTGAAGGTCCTCACAGTTGGGGGCCACAGCTAATGCGTGAAGGTGATAGTTTAGCTAACTGCCTATGATGCCACCTGCAAGGCTTGGGCCATGATGTAGGGGTGGAACAGAGCCATGGATAGCCCTGCCCCACCCCCAATATTGGGATGCAACAATGGGCGGCCTCCCACCTTAATTAACAACTTAATTTCATAGATTTTCATAGATTTCATAGATTTCATAGACATTAGGGCTGGAAGGGACCTCGGGAGATCATCGAGTCCAGCCCCCTGCCCAA
>NW_017728918.1:38635888-38721955 GCF_001723895.1 Crocodylus porosus
CTGCTTTCCCAGGCTGCTGCCAGGGTGCCTTCAGGGCTTCCTGCAGAGCCACGGAGCTGCACGGATTCCAGTGCTTTGCTCCACAGCTGTAGGGGCAGCAAACTCCTTGAAGGAGTCTCAGTTAGCTGTACCCCAAGCCATTTAAGGCACAGTAGGCTGCTGAATTTCCTACAACAGCTGGAATTAATATTCAATATGCCACCAAGGTATGCAAACACTATTGAGGCAGTTGAAAAGCATTTAGCCCACTAAAGTTTCATGCACATATACCTCTTGTTTTGTCTACACATGGCCTTTGACTGCTTTTCCCTGAATATGTTATAGTCTCAGGTGTAGAGTAGTAATTAGCCATGTTAGTCTGAAGTCAAGTAGAAGGTAGGGCAAGGTTGCACCTTAGAGGTATAAAGTTTTTTTGTCAGATTAATTCATGCATTGCCTGTGAAAGCTCATGCCTCTCTGAACCAGTTAATCTCTCAAAGGTACCAAGCTGCCCTGCCTTCATTTTGAATATATATACTCTTCTTAAGTCCAAGGCCTCACTCCTTAGCTTCAAAACACTTACTTGCTCTAGAATATCTACAAAATTGTCTAAATTTCTGCAGTTCATAAGTTTGGTCAACTGGCACAATAAAACTTTCTAGGAGAAAGATAATCCTACCTGTGTGGGAGGCAGAGCTTTATGAGGTTAGCCTGAAATGAAGGAACAAAATTCCTCAGGAACTAAAGGCTATCATGATTCCCACCACCTTCCACTCAAGGAAAGATCCATTTCTTTTATCTTGTTTGCATGCACCCTCTCCTATACATCTATACAACTGTACATACGTACACCTATACATCTATACACACATCTATACATTTATCCATTCATACAGCCATACATACATTTATTTTTCTATATATGCCTATGTATAAAATTTCTGTAAAACAAAATATTCCATTGAAGCTCTTTCTTCTTGTGAGGTGATGAAGGAACACATAATATGTAAATATGTTAGTCATGTCATTATATGCACAGGTAAGCAGAGATCATTTTGAAGAGTACAAAATAACAACCTACATTGAATAGAATTCTTAATAATAATGAAAATTATTAATATCTTTCTAAGCTGGGGAACCCAAGATCAATTTAAAATAAGAGATACCAATGCCCATTAACTATGTTTGAAATCACTGATAAAGTATACACTGTTTATTTCATCACAATTTGATGATTCAAAATACTATTAAGAATAAGGACTATGTGTTGAAAATGTAGTGAAGTGAAACTGTCAACCCCAATGGCTATTTCTAGAAAAACATCTACATCTTCCATTAAGGCACTTCATATACACTTTCAATTAAGAGGCTGATCCTCAGCCAAAGGCAAAGAGGGCTTGATACAACTGATAAGAAACAGATGCAGTAATGACCTTTTTGCTCTTCTCATTCTGGGATTGCATTATATTTAGTCCATTTCCCTGTTGCACATTAGTGAAACATGAAGTCTTCCCTAGTCTGCTGAGTAATGCTGGACAATTAATATTTCCCCCAATATAAAACACTTCAGTTTCCCCATCTACAAAATGGGGATAGGTATAATTACATTCTCAAAACCTCTAGTAGTATTTAGCAAATCAAGGTTTTTATTAATTAATGACTGCTAATCCTAATGTGAGAAATATTCATGAAATGGCTTCTTAGTTCATCTTTTCCTTAATATGAAATGTTAAAGAGTCTACTGTCTAGATCCCGTGTGAATTATTAACTTTTTAAAAACATATCCCATAACCCTCTATCCAAACCCCTCCAGCCCTGGATAGTAATTTCCTTGAGAAAATTATGTTTCTCTGATGAGATAACTTGTGTTTAAATGAATGAAAGAGCACTCATCTAGTAATATATAAATGAAAAAGCAAAATAAAATCAATGGATATTGTAGAAGAAACAAAATACATGTGGGTCCATTATACATCATTTTTATACTAGTATAAATCAAAATAAGCCTGATATAACAAAAATCCTACCAACATTTCTAACTGAAATCAAAATAATAAGCAACTCTTAATCCTAAACAATTTGCGGACTTGATGCCCTTGAAGACACAGAACATGTTTTTTGAAATAATGGGTGTGTTTACATGTGCGTTTACTCTGGCCTCAATTTTCTCTGGTGTAAATTAATCTGGAGTAAGGGTTTTCAGGCAAGCATGTAGACATGTGGGGATTGGGGAGAAGATTTGCACCCACTTTCCAGCAGCCCTGCAATGGTCATCTGCCACCACTGAGGGAATTTCCAAGCTCCCCCTGGGTGTTAGCCTAGGGCATGGCAGGGAGCACCAGGCCAGGAGACAGCTGTCTCCTGGCCTCCAGGGGCTGCCTGCTGCTGGGGCAGGGACACTGTCCCCCTGTCCCAGCAGCAGGGAGCTCCTAGGCCTGGCTCCCCGGTCAGGGGCAAGAGGTTTGGAAAGAGCTGCAGGGGAGGGGCAGCTTGCTTGTCACTAGCTGCTTCACAGGTATATCAGGGCATGGGGCTGGGACCTACCCCATCCCTACAGCTCTTTCCAAGTCCTGTGCCCTGATCAGCTGATCAAGACAAGGAGATGGCATCTGCCCCTGACTGGGACAGTTCCTGGCCATCCCCAGGCTTTACAGGGAAGTCTTCATGTGCAGTTTAGAACTGGCTGGAGACTCCCTAAAATAGGACAGTCTCCAGTCATTTCCAGGTTGTGTGATTCCTTGTGCAGTCTGGGGCTGGCTGGGAACTGTCCCAGACAGGGGCAGGTCCTAACCAACTCTATACTGGGTGGGGAACTGTCCCCATGGAGGGAGCCCCCAGCCCTTGCTCTGATATCACCATTGCAATCAGGGAGAAGGGGAATGGGATACCTTTACCTCCCAGCCTGAGCCTTGCAACAGTGCAGCTGGCTCTGGGAGATCCTTATCTCCCAGCCTGAGCTCTGTAGTCATGGGACTCAGGCTAGGGATCTTGTTCTCAGCCCCCACTCTGAGATCATAGAGCGGAGTCTGAGAATAAGCCCTGAGCCTGTTCTAAGCCCCAACTCCACAGTTGCAGAGCCTGGACTGGGACCGAGATCCCAGCCCCAGCTCAATGATTGTGATTGGGAAATAGAGGCTGAACACTCCCTGATGCCCGGGCAGAGGGACATTGTCCCCAGCTGGGAATGCAGGGTTGGGGTTTGCAGAGCTTGTTCCCTGCTTATCTCTGTGAGTATGGAGCTGGGGGGCGGGGACAGGCTCCCTAGCCCCCATCAGCAGGGATCTCCGAGTGACAACTCCATGATCGTGGGGCCAGTCCTGAGAGATCCTGATCTTCCAGCCTGAGCTCCATGATTGTGAGGCTCAGGCTGGGAGGTAAAGGTCTCCCAGCCTGAGCCCTGCAACCACAGAGCTCAGGCTGAAAGGTAAGGATACCCCAGCCCCCGACATTTGCAAATAGCAAATTTATTCAGGATGAGGGAGGTTTACTATGAAGTAAGCATGTGCACATGTAAACACACGTTTACTTTACAGTAAACTATGCTAAGGTGAAGTTAATCATCTCTTGTAGACATGGCTGCTGAATCTCTTTACTTCCACCTGAAGTCAATTGTGAGAACAGCACTCTGTGCTATAGCATAGTTTGTTAACACTCAGGTGATGATTGATCAGTGCCTTGGGTGTGCATAGATGAAACGGGGGCCCTAAATTGAAGCACTGGGTTTTAAAAAAAACACTGCTTCAATTTAGGGCTGATTAAACCCCCGTGTGGTGCACACACCCTGCTGAATTACCTGCCTCTCTGGCAGGGAGGGGAAGGCAAGCTGCCAGTGGGTGGAGCAGTCCCTGGGCTGGGAGGTGGGGCTGGTGCTTCCCTCCATGGCAGTGGTGGCACTTGCCCACAGGCACCCTGCTTGGGTGGTTGCAGGGGGTACCACAACTGCAAAGGGATGCACCGGGCCTCCGCGCAGCTCAGGCAGGCAAGCAGGCAGTCTCCGGGTGGGCAGAGATCAGGCTCTCCACTTTTCTTGGGCAGAGCCCGCATTCTCAGGCTGCTGCCAGCTGCCTGCTCAAAGGAGTTTTAGGTTGCTGTGCCCCAAGTCATTTAAGGCACAGTATGCCTACAGCAGCTGGAATTAATGCACAATATGCTGCCAACACACGGACCATTAAAGTGGTGCAAAAGAATTTAGCTTGCTTTAAAGTTTCATGCACACACACCTCTCATTTTGTCTAGACAACCCCTTGTAAGCTTAAACTTGGATTGCTTCCTCCAAATAGTAAAACCTTCCCCTTGCTTTCTACTTAGTAGTAGTATGATAGTGACTAACTTTTCAGGTTGGAGCTTAGTATTATTAACTCTTCAGACTCCACTTTGCTTTGTCTCATAGGCTATTCTCATACCTCAGTGTTGTAATATGTTACTGTTTATTTGATCCAAATCATGACGTGTGTCAGAAAATTCAACTGTAAAGACCAAAATGGCTACAACCTGGATACCCAATACCTCTTCTGCTTACTATTAAAATCAGTGTTAAATTAAGGAGTTAAATAGGAATTTAAGCCCAAGAGTCAGATCTATCCATGGAATAGCCACAAAGTCAATGAAATTATACAAGTGTGAATTTGGATTTGGCAACATCCCTTTATTTCATAGTTCACTGCTAATCTTGTGCTCAGATCCCACAGAAGAAGTAGGGTTGATTTTTTTTCCATCAATGAATGCTTTTAAATGATAAGTGATAGTTGTATAGCATCCGTCTCAAAGAAAATTAGTTTAAAAATATTGTGTGCTGTCAATTTTCCTTTATTACTTTATTCCAATTACTACTTTTGTTGTGACAGAACCATCATTTTTGATTTACAGTCAAAATCCAGATGAAAAGAAAAGTTAAAAACAGTTATTCATCTCCATCTTCTTTTAATCTTGAGGGCAGAGCTGACAGAGCTTATAAGTGCCAGGGTAGGTAAGAGTCCACTGACAAGAATTCAGGCATTCACTGTATTAAATCTTTTTCCTCAATAATATATCATAGTTGTTATTGTTGCTGATGTTGTTGTTGTCTTTATAATTTGTTCTAGGTAATACAACTACCAATTCACATCTAACACGATGACATGATTATAAATGATTATTCATAAGGTTTGACTGTGAAGTTAGGTGTTGCATACTGTACAGCATGTATTCTTTTACAAGTTTTGCTTTGTGGAAGTTTTCCCGAACTGTTCTACATTAACCTTCATTTTAAAATGCTGGTTTCCCCTTCCAGAACATATTTAAAAAGAATCAGTAACCTTTTCTGCTCTCTCCTCTCCCAGATGCCACCACTGCAAAGCCACACAAGTAAATGGGATGGTAGCTATTTTTGCCTAACTTTATCTCCATGAAGAATATAGTAGGTGATTATTCTGCCCAGTTACAATACATTGTGTTACTTTAAGACATATGTTTAACATTATACCTTTGGGAAAATAATTCTTTTCATGTTTGGATAGTTTATAGTTCATTGAAAAATATCTATATGATATCAAAAAGGCAATGACCTACTGAGATAAATTTATTAAATATTATTTTCTCCAGACATCTCTTTGAGGTTTCTAATTGTCCTTTCCCATTTGCATTATAAAAAAATCCAGGAAGCAGGAAAATAAGTGTAACCTTTAAACAGTAATCAGAATGGTACTTTAGAAATCATCACTGTAGTTCCTGTTTGGAGTATATAATAGAAGTACATCAGGAAGGATCAGTATAGTCACAAAGGAAAATACAAAGAAGGAAAAGTCAAAAAAAAATGTTTTAATTTTGTGGTCTCCTAAACTAGAATTAATTTTATTTAAAAAATGGTATTTTGACTTTCACTTCCTTTAATGGAAGGAACTAACACTCCCAGACCCTGCCTTATTATACAAAGGAAGAAGCCAGGCTAAGTATAATATATTCTGTTGCCCATGAGGAAAACATCTCAGTGGGACAAGAGAGATGATGTGGTCTTATAAACAGACTACCCTCTGCAGCATCATTTCCCGCTTCTAGCCAGGTTTTCCTGACGGGCTTTCCATGAGCAAGGGGAATTATATCCATGAGGAAGCCATGATGCAATACAGTCATGTGGAGCTGGGAGCTGGAAGGTAGATTTAATGTTGATTTTTATGGGAACAATGGATTCACGTCTACATGATCATTGCATATTAGTCAATAAAGTGTTAGCTGATGGTATTATGGTGTAAACAAGAAACACTTCAGTTATCTGAATTGGAGTTTTTTTTTATTATAAATTAATAGACAACTGTATCTTTTGCCAGAAGAAATGTTACTAGGTGGCTAATTAGAAATATTTACCAACTCAGGTGCGTATTAATGAGGTATGGTGTCGTTCACTTCTAGCTTATGTTTCTGAATCAGGTATGAATTACTAAACATCATTACCATAATGTGACAATTCACAGATCTGTAGGTCTGTTCCCAGTTAAAGGTTAGATGCCTTAAAATTATCAATTGCACCTGGCAATTCTTGTTTAGTTGCTACCTAACCCTTCAAAATTCCTGAAGTACCTAAAATAGCACCACTGCACATGTCTAGAACAGCTTCAGAGTTGGCAAGGCTGAGTAGTTGTTACCTACCTAATATCTAAGATTAAATGGGATTTTGAAACTAGGCATTTCTTTAACTAAATCCATGAAGGACTTTATCTAAGAGGTAGTCTAAGAACATACCTAACTTCCAAACAAGTTTCAGTGAAGATTGCCACAGCCTTGCTCTCTTACAGCATGTCTGGGGCAGGGGAGGACAGGATAAAATAGTGGTCCTCTTTTATAAAATGTCCTGGTGTTGAGTGAGTTTTATGCCTGAGGCCAGATAAGTACTAGTGACTGAGATATCTAGCTTCAAAGCCTTTTCAGCCCATACAGCTCACTTCACAAGGAAGTGTCCTAACCACCAGACTCCCAGCAATTCTTAGTAGGGATATTTCACCATTTTCTGTTGAATTTGTACTAGTGTGAAGAAAGGAATGTAAAATTCAGGCCACAGAAAGAAAGAGGATAAAAGGGAAGGTGACTCAGTAGGCAACTGGTTAGGACTTTCATCACAAGGTGGATGTCCTGGTTGCTCTCAGTGGTATCTCTGCAATTCGAATTAAATGGCCACTTCAAAAAACATATAAAAGATCCTAGGAGCAAGATCTGGAAGTAATGTTCCTTTTCTTCTGTCTCTTTGGCTAATGAATATTGAATAGCACAGACTCAACCTTAAAGGTAGAGAGCATTTATAACCTGGAAGTTAAGACATTTTCCTTGGAAGTGTGAGAGATGGGTTTGAGTCCTCTCAGGCAAACTGAGAAAGGAATTGAACATGGGTCTTCCACTGCCCTTTTCTTCTCCTCCTCCAGTTATCTTTTAAAAGAAAATAATTCCTTCAGTTCTTCAGAATGAAAGTTATCTACCTTCAGGAGAGCATTCTGAGTTGTGGCTCTCAAATAGATGCATGTACTTGCCTGTAGCCCTAAATAAAAGGTCTGTGTGTCAGAAAGAGGAAAATATTTTAGACTCACTCCCATAAGGTCTTAGAAGCATGGCAGGTGTTTTGGATCCAGCTTTGAAGTACCTAAGTCTCCCCCTCCTGCACTGTATGTTGAACTTAGGCAAGTCATTCAAGGTTCTGGACTCAATTCCAGGAGTCGGGTATCTACGTTTTATGAAATAAGATAAGTTACTGTGAAATAAATAGGTGAAATTAGTTCACTTTCTAGTGGATAACTATAGGCATAGGCATAATCATAACTGACACCTGCCATTCTTGTTAGAAAAACTCAGGAACTCAAACTCATGAACAGATAAGAAGATTGAACCGTCCTATTATTGCCAGGGTGATCCTCCATGAATAGGATGTCTCCAGTGATTGAGCAATGAAATGTGACTGAAGAAACCCATTCTATAACCCCGTAAAATCCCTATTCAGTGAATAAAAGGGAATTTTAGATGATAAAGATACCCCTTTGGAAGGATAAAATCAGCAAAATTTGGCTGGCACCAGCACATGTGACTAAAACCTGT
Organism: Crocodylus porosus; assembly: GCF_001723895.1. Taxonomy (NCBI): domain Eukaryota; kingdom Metazoa; phylum Chordata; order Crocodylia; family Crocodylidae; genus Crocodylus; species Crocodylus porosus. The sequence goes on from NW_017728918.1 coordinate 38,643,920, forward strand.
TGACAGGGATTAGGCAGCTGCAAGACCTTGGGACCATCCTGCATTAGTGGTTGAAACTTTGTCAACATGAAACAAGAAAGGAGCTGAGCCTAACATGCTGAGTGGGGATGAATGAAACTTGTTAACAGGCTAAGAAGACATGGATAAGCATCTCCAGGAAACAGTAATGAAAAGCCACAGGACTAAGATAATAATTTGACATTTGATTAGTCAGGGCCCAGACAGAACATGCAGAGTGGTCGTGCCCAAGAATGAGTACAATAATCAAAGGATTGCATTTGGATTTTAGACTTTGGACCACTACATGAAACCTGCCAAACCATCTGGAGGATCCCTGCTCATGAAGACTGAAAGCCTGACCAGCTTCACTTTGCAGTAGTCGAAACCTGTCCTGTAAGATTATGCTTCACTATTAAGACTATGCTTTGCTATTAATCCTGTTTTGTCAGTTAATCAGTAAACCTCTCACATTGGTTGGAATGACCCAAAGAGCCATTTGAGATTGTCACCCATCCAGCCTGTTTAAATTTTGTTAACACTCTCCTTCCTTATAACTTTAACGGGTACTACATAAGTGGTACAGTAACACAAAAGTCCCACATCAAATTAATTAATTAGTTATCAAATTTCCCAAATATTGGAATCCTTCAGTAACAATTATGTACATCAAGAGTTTTTCTTGTTTCTGTAGATTAATATCAAGCATCTAAAATGCCAAAGATATGATACATAAATTCAAACAGGGACCACATAGGTACGTGAAAAGCTAATGGATGCTGACAAAATATGGGCCACAACAGCACAGTAAGTATTTGAAGGAAATGTCTGTGATTCACATATTAAAAAAGAAAAGAAAGTTGTGTTTTGATTAGTTTCTGATGAAAAAGATCAAGAAGTAAATACTATAGGTCTTGATTCATAAAGCTATGCTGACATGTGGAGGATTATATTTTAATGGTATTCTCTTGGTTGTAATGTGTCAGTTGTCATGATTCAGGGGGGAAAAGGCACTTTTAAAATTCTCAAGCCACTTTCATTTCTCTCATCTACCTTGAAGAACTTTACATTTGACATTGTCAAATCCATCCCTCACCCAGATTATACAAAGCTATAAAAACCTATAGCTCAAAAAGATTTCTTCAAACATATAGTGGTACAAATTTATTCCATCAGTATATGATGGTAAAAAATAATCTCCATTTCAAGTTTGACATAATCATATAGCCTGACCCTGCAAACAGATTTGCATGTGGATATATGTATTGCAGAAAGTTTTTCTGAAGTCAAGTGGCAAACATTTAGGAAAAGAGTTCCATAATGATGGATGTATTTCGAAAATAGGACACTCATTTATCTTTATATATGTATGACATCTTTGGACATGTACTTTAAAAAATATTATTACTATTACTATAATTTTGCAGCAGAGATTCTCAGAGAACATAAATTTAGTCTTCACTGTAGTGGAGAAATACTTAGCATAGAAAGACCATAGGTAGATAACAGGAGCAGGTAATGAATGGATTGTTTGGTCAAGGATATTCAAACAAATTATAATCTTATAAGGCATGTTGTTTAACGTCCCCAAAGAGCAGAAAGTATATTGATCTCACACTAAGGTAGCTGCCGCTGACTCTGTACTCCAGGGGTAGGCAACGTTTATTGGTCAGAGTGCCCAAAACCCCCACAATGCCTACCTTGGAAGGTTCCGGAGTGCTGGCATCCCAGAAAAACAAAATGAGGGTTGGGGGTACATGGCAGGATGCCCTGCATGCCCCTTGCCCGTCACCCAAAACCCCTGCCCCCAGCCCTGCTGCCACTGCCTGGGCACCTCAGGGCAGGCTGTGCTGCCCTTCTGTCTGCCCCAAGGTGCACACGCAGTCACCACCAGCATGGAGCTGATGCCAGAGCTGTGAAGCCTGGTGCAGCTGTTTGCAGGCCTGCATGCTGCTTCCTGCAGCTGTCCAGAGCCCAGGCTGGCTGGAAACAGCTGCACTGGGCTCTGGAGCCCAGTCACCAGCTCTGTGCCAGGACCAGGGGAGAGACTAGGGCTGTGCTGCCTTAGGCCTCTCCCCCATCATCCACTCCAATGCATGGATGCACGTGCCCGTACAGATCTGATGCCGGGGCTCCAGAGCCCAGCACAGCAGTTTGGAGCCTCCCTGCTGCAGCCGCCCCAGCTCTGGGTAGCTGCTGCCTGCTGGGAGCCCAGGCTGCTCCCAGCAGGCAGCCGAGATGTTGCAAGCCCTGCTGGGAGCAGCCCAGGCTCCAGCAACTACCCAAAGCCAGGGCTGCCCAGTGTGCCAAGCAAAATGACCTTGCATGCCATGCTCAGCATGTGTGCTGGGGGTTGCTGACCTCCACTGTACTCAATGAATAGCCCTATTGGACTCCTATTTGACTGTTGCTTGGCCTGGGAGGAACTGTTTCCTCTCATCAGATATAGATGGAGAGATGCACCAGCAAGTATACTGTCCCCCTTAGGGGATAATGGTGTCCATGGTCATAGGTGAGTTGGGCGGGAGGACTATACTCTTGGCTATTTGTTTATGATTGGATCTCTACTACTGGAGCGGCTTAGAAACTAGAGGTACTCCTAATGCATGGAAAGAATTAACTGATTCCAAAACAGATTACAGAGTGTGCAGATGCTGAGGAGGCAGGAACCTAAAATAATCTGAGAAAAAAATGCTATATACAGGAGAATGCCTAACTCTTTTACCTCCATGTAGTTTAGGCATTTGTTTCAGAACTGCCCATTAAGTGCCTCTGTCATCTTGGGATCTTGAGAGCACATAACCAATTTGCCTACTGCATACTAACAACAGAATTAAATTCCATACAAAATACTGCCAATCATGATCATTCTTAAGCACTTTGGGTGATGGTTGTGGCAATGCCCACCTTTTCCCTCATAGCCTAATTGTTACAGAATTTGCCCCTGAAGTGAACAATCTCCTTATCCTGGGAGGATTCAAAGCCACATGTCCACATATATGTGCAGAAGTCTAAGCCAAGATTCCAGTGAAGTATTTCAAGCCAAGATCCATGTATTTCTACAGTTTTGTGGCCATTGGCATGAGGCTAACCTGGATTACATTCATAACTAAGGGCTCTAGCAGATGTTACTTTTATGACACAATATCACTGTGTTAATCACACCATAAATAGTAACCTTGCCAGATGTTCAGCCAGTTACTGGTAAGATAAAAAGAGAAGCCAGCCATAAAGATGTTCTGCATTATCATTATGTCTGGTTTGTATCTTGCCTTAAATTGAACATGTGGCACTCAGGGCTGCCATCTACCTAATCCTGGCACTTGCCACGCTGACCATCATTCCTGAGAAGGGGAGGAGGGGGCATCTCTGACCTGTTTGGAGACTCTGGGACGCTTCAGTCCCCATGACAATGATCTAACAATTGCCAGTGCCCTTAGTCAGCTGATGGTTTGCATGGGGACCAGGGAACCCTATGGTCTGTAACTGGTGTTGCCCAGAAATTTGTGGTAATAAGAACTGATTGACTGCCCATCACTTGCAAAGCTGTGTACCCAGGACCCTGCATGTGGGACCCCTGAAGCCCTGTTTTGAATTAGCTGAATAGGGAAGGCAGATTAACTCTTTCTATCTGGCATTTGCAGATCTGCCTCCCTACTGCCCAATTCTTTGGCTTTGAACTTGCTCATTTAGGTGAACACTGAAATCATAATCCCAGGCTCCACCTGCGCTAGCAACTAGAAAGGGTGCAGTTGGGGTCTCATCACTGATCTTAAAATTACACATTCTGCCATGCACATGTAGCATGGCAGGACAGGCAATTGTTGGGACTGGGAATCAGATCCTATTGTGCCATTAAATAAACACCTGCCATATAATTTAGAGGCTCAAACTCCATTAGGTACCTATAATAATGATTTGGCTCAGCCCCTATATCCCTGATATTTAATAATTTTGTTGTTTTACAAAATTATTTTCTGTATACATTTCATTATGTCAACATTCTTGAAAGCTTAATAAAATGGCTTTCATACAGAAAAGGGGTGTAATTGGTATGTTTAAAAGTATGGCATCTGGGGACACACTGCATTTTAAACATCTTGTACAGTGTTTTTCAAATGTGACCTTACAAAGTGTCTAGTTTGGAGGCTACAAAACATGAATGACTTACACTTTTTATGACATTTTAATGCCAGTTTTATAGAGTAATATTGAATGGAGGTTGTGATTTATGAGGGAAGGATCTAGTTCAACTGCTATCGCAAACCTATGATTATTACACCGTGAGTGCACCTACAGCGATGTCATTACTGCGCTGTGCTTTAGTGCCTCCCTTTGGAAGTAAATGCCCATAATGCATCATACTGTGGTGCATAGTTATTTATAGCATGCAGCTACAGTGAATTAGTTGCTAAAATGGGAATGTGCACCACTAGAGCAAAGTAGCTGCTGGTCACGTGTAGACTCCTGTGGGCACTAATTCACTGTTGCGTGTCACTAAAGTGACATAGTGTCACATGTAGACGTGCCCAGTATGTATAACCAAGCTGAAGCACTTTCAGGCTTCAAACAGAGAATTGCAGTTAATTATTCCCATTCTACTACATGATATTTCTCTTTTGTAGAAGGAAATATTATTTGCACTTTGTTGTTTCTTCTGCCTTTTGGAAGCCCTCCTGTTTTCTTTTAATAGTAGCACCTTTTTCAATCTATATTGATGCCAGTTCTGTTGACTTGGTGAACTTATATTTAAATAAAACTGCAGATATTAACTAAAATAAATAATCATTCAAATTTTACTTGGCTATATCAAGAAAAAATAGTCTGCCAAAAATAGTGGTTAACACACTATGTGGAGGGTGGGGGGAGGAACCAAAAATAAACTAAACTCAGTGATGAACAAGAAAGTTATGATCCTAATATGCCCTGGAAATGAAATGTCAACAAGTTGAAACTTGCATACATACTCATTTGCCAAAACAATCTGCTCTAACACCATTTCTAGACATAGCACTCTTGGAACACTGCATTGTACTTTTTAGAATATTACAATGATACCTGGTATCTGAATTATGAAAGGAATTTACATGGACATAGTTCATTCAGTAATTAAGTAAAATATGTTGAACTGTTTAAAGATTACTCATTGATATGGCACTGGACATACCAGTCAAGAATGTGGAGAAGAGAAAGACAATTTCAAATATCTTTGAAGTAAGACCTGTTAATATGTGCTTCTTAGAATGGGTGGATCCAGGACAGGGAATGTGTTCAGGGGTACATTGGCACTCCCCTTCTGTTTCCTGATCTATCCAAACTTTAAAACCAGTTACTCGGTAGTGGGGCCAGCATTTCCATTCAAACAGCTCATGAAGCTTTCTATGACAGCATCCAAATCATTGATAAACATACTAAGAGCACTGGGCTCAGGATACACCCCAGTGAGACTCCACTTGAAAGTTCCTTCCATTGCAAGAAACAGTTAAAAACAAATTTGATCCACAGGTCTATTCTTTAAGAAACATGGTTTGATTGGTAAGACTACAAATCCTCACCAATTGGGCTCGGACACTGAAGAAAGCACACGTGTCAGCACACATGAGCCCTCGTCTCCCCCTGACCACACTGAGTGGAGCAGTGAGCAAGGAGCCAACAGCTGAATTAAGGTAAGCCAGGCAAGGCACGGGGGAAGAGGGAAGAGGAGCCAGGCCAGCCAGGCCAGCTGTAGGGAATTGGGAAGGGGTTTTCCTCCCCTCCCATCCGTATTTAGCCGCACCAGGTGGAAGCTGTGCTCCCAAGCCATGCAACCAACCCCCACAGACAGGTGCATTCTTTAGGGGTGCACCAGAGTTTGCATGGGAGTAGGCACAGGTGAGGAGTAACCAGGAAGACAACGGGCCCCTAGTGGGGAGAGAACAACTTACCAGGGATCTCGGTGAGAGGGAAGCTCCCAGGGGCAATGTTCCCTTGGGGGCAAAGTTCCATTGGGGAAGGGGCTGCCGGCAGGCTCATCTGTGCAGGCACAGGGCTAGGCATCCCTACGCACAATAGATGAGAACAGCTGAGTGGCTCTTAAAAAACCACAGGAGATTCAAATCCCTGCCAGCCAGGCTTGGACACTGAAGAAGGTACATGTGAGCTCTTGGCTCCCCCCATCCACACCAAGCAGAGCAGGGAGCAAGGAGCTGACAGCAGAATCAAGCTAAACCAGGCAGGGCAGTGGGGAAGAGGGAGTTGGAGCTCAGCCAGCTGTAGGGAATTGGGAAGGGGTTTTCCTCCCCTCCCATTCCTATTTAGTCACACTGGGTGGGAACTGCGCTCCTGAACCATGCAAACAGGCCCCTCAAACAGGTGTGCTCTTTAGGGGCACATCAGAGTTTGTGCAGGAGTTTGCACAGGGGAGAGAGCAGGAGGGGCCTGGGACTCCATATGCTGGAGTCGGCGGCTTCTGACAGAGTTTCCAGAGTCTTTAGGTGAGTGCACAGGAGGGACTGTTAATGGGATGGTGACTTGAAGTGCAGCAAGGGACCCCATCCCAATGTTTGCTTCCACCCAGACAGAGCCTTTGTTTGGGTTGGCAGTACCCAGGCTTCCTGCCTGCAGGTGTTGCCTGGTGGGTCCTTAGAGACCTGGGGGCATCAGGATGACAGGGAGTCCCTTCACCTGTCCCACATGTGCCCAGATTGAGGCCCTGGAGGGGTAGGTGAGGAAAATCCAGGCAGAGGTTAACAGGCTGCATGGGATCAGAGCCACTGAGGATAAAATTGACGGGTACTTTCACTCTTTGCAGGACTGCTCAAATGGTGGGATAGCAGCACAAGAGGGACCTGACACGGATGGATGGAAGACAGTCACCTTTAGTTCTAGATGATGCAGAATTAGACCCTGAATTGCTGGAACAACTCCAGTGTAACTGGGGAACTGATTTGGGGCCCTGGCATCACTTGGAGTGAGTGCAGCGATGAGAGTGTAGTAACGGAGGATACACCCACAACTACCACCAGGCAGGCTGCGAGGCAACAGAGCAACTGGGGGAGAAGACATCAGGTAACGAAAGTAGGCAACTCCCTGCTGAGAGGAAGAGGGAGACATCTGCTGCCCGGATCCCACAGCATGGGAGATCTGCTGTCTCCCCAGGGCACGGATCCGCAATGTCACAGAGAGGATCCCCAGGCACGTCCAACCCAGATTACTACCCCATGCTCTTTATCCATGTGGGAACAAATGACACAGCCAGGAGTAATCCAGACTGTGTCATTTGTGACTACAAGGCTGTGGATGCTGGGCTTAAAGGATCAGGAGCTCAGGTAGTTTTTTCCTCTGTGTTCCCTGTTGCAGGCCCCAGTCCAAGGAGGTAAGAATGCATCAGTGAAGTAAACTAGCATCTCTGATGGTGGTGCCACCAAGAAGGCTTCAGCTTCTATGACTTTGGCGCCCACTTGAAAGACAGAGGACTCCTGGGAAGAGACAGCATCCACCTCATGCGGAAAGGTAAGTCCCTTTTCTTGGCCAGGATGGCCAATCTCTTAGATAGGGCTTTAAACCAAGATCGTAGGGGGATGGGGAAATGCTAACTGGAGCTTACCTGGGGACCGATATACAGAAAATCTCCATTGACAATGAAACCAAGCAAGCCACTCTTACAGAAGCTGAGAAAACTTCAATGCAACAGATGGCCAGTGACCTCAGTAGAAGGACTTAGATGCTTGTACACCAATGCCAGAAGCATGGGGAACAAGCAGGAAGAACTAGTTCTCCTGCTTTCCACTGGGCACTATGATCTAGTAAAAATCATGGAGACCTGGTGGGACTCTTCTCATGACTGGAGCATAGCCATAAAGGGCTATGTCCTTCACAAAAGGAATTGGGTAGTTAAGAGAGGGGTGTTCCCCTACCTCTATGTGAAGGAGAAGTACACCTCCCTGCAGGCTGACTTTGGCCCCAAAGAAGAGCAGCTTTAAACCCTCTGGGTCAAACTCTGGGGGAGGCTCTGGGGTAAGCATGGTGAGAGAGACCTGACTTTAGGTGGTATACTACAGGCCACCTAACCAAGGGGAGGAATTTGATCTAGCATTCACCTGTGAACTAATGGAGGCCATGTGTGCATGGGACATAATTGTCATGGGTGACTTCAACTACCCAGACATCTCCTGGGAGGAGTGTGTGGCCAGCTCAGATCAATCACAATCCTTCCTGACCAGCACCAAAGAGCTTTTTTTGACCTAGGAGGTGCACAGGCCAACTAGAGGCAATACACTTCTTGACCAGGTCCTAGCCAAAGGGGATGACCTGGTGACCAACTTAAACATATAGGGCAGCCTAGGTGATAGTGACCATGAAATCATTATGTTCACAGTTCATCGCAAGACTGAAAAAACAGATACCAAGCTCAAAGTCTTAGACTTCAAAGATGCAAATTCTAATAAGCTCAGGACAGCAAGAAGTCCTTCTTTAGCTATATAGGGAGTAAAGGGAAAACTAAAGGGAGTGTGGAGCCACTGCTCAATGCCTCAGGATACCTCAGGTCACTATCACTTAGGAACTTCTAATGACTACTTTGCCTCAGTCTTTCACAAGGCAAAAGGGAACAACACTGTAGGGAACAGAATGAGCAGGGTGGGATTGACACAGTTCCCATCATTTCCATAGAACTGGTGTGTGATCAATTAAAGAAATTAGACGATTATAAATCAGCAGGACTGGATGAACTCCATCCAAGAGTGCTGCAAAGAGTTGGCTGAAGTAATTGCAGAGCCCCTGGCCAAGGTGTTTCAAAAATCCCAGAGGACTGGAAGAGGGCCAATGTTGTGCCCATCTTCAAGAAGGGGAGGTGTGAAGACCCAGGAAACTACAGGCCAATTAGCTTAACTTCTATTCCAAGGAAAATCCCAGAAACATTCATCAAAGAGGCTATATGTGATAAACTTGCAGAAGGCATGATACTGAATGACAGCCAGCATGGCTTTGTCAAGGGCAGGTCTTGTCTGACCAACCTCATTTCTTTCTATGATCAAGTGACTCATCACCTATATGAGAGAAAAGCAACTCAACTTTCAAAAAGCCTTTGACCCATGAGGTACTGATCAGAAAACTGGAAGATATCAGGCTCAACTGCAGAACCATCAAGCGGGTGTGAAATCAGTTGTGACGTAGGGCACAGAGTCCAAATGAATTGATCGGTGTTGTCCTGGTGAGATGTGAGCAGCAGCATACCCAAGGGGTCAGTACTTGGCCCAGTGCTGTTCAATATCTTCATCAACAACCTGGATGAGGGGTGAAAATTCCATTGGCCAAGTTCACAGATGACACCAAGATATTTGGAGTTTTGCGGACACACCCACAGGTAGACTGTAGATACAAGCAGACCTAGACAGGCTGGCATGTTAGGCAGAATGGAACCAGATGAAGTTCAACATAAAGAAATGCAAAGTGCTGCTTCTGGGAAGGAACACCCCCCAGCACACCTATAGGTTGGGCATCACTAACCTGACCACCACTAAAAATGAAAGGGATCTGGGGGTAACAATGTACCTCAGCATGAATATGAGCCAGTAATGCAATGCAGTAGCTGCTAGGGCCAATAAAACTCTGGTGTGCATCAATCAATGCATCTCCAGTAAATCCAAAGACGTGATTCTCCCTCTTTCCTTAATACTGGTGTGGCTGCAGTTGGAGTATTGCATCTAGTTCTGGGCACTACACTTCAACAAGGTCATGGCAAAGGTTGAGAGGGTCCACAGAAAGGGCACCTGCATGATCAGGGACTTGCATGGCAAGCCATATGAGGAGAGGCTGAGGGATCTTGGACTCTTCAGCCTAAAGAAAAGAAGGCTGAGAGGGGACCTGATTGTGGCTTACTGCTATATCAGAGGCATACATCAGGGACTCGGTGAGCAACTGTTCACCAGGGTGCCCTGGGGGAAAACTAGAAACAATGGCCACAAACTCCTGGAAGATAGTTTCAGGCTGAACATTAGGAAAAACTTCTTCACAAATGAGGTGACCAGACTATGAAACAAGCTCCCCACAGAGGTGGTGCAATCATCTACCCTAGAGGTCTTCAAAAGAAGACTGGACCATCACTTGGCTGGGGCCATCTGACCCCAGATGTCTTTCCTGCTCATGCAGGGGGCTGGACTCAATGATCCTTTGGGGTTCCTTCCAGCCCTATGATTCTATAATACTGATTGTCTATTTGTGTATGTAGGTACGTGTATTCATATCTAGAACCATACATATTCATATCTATAAATTATGCTTTTCTTCCTATACCTGCATCAAAGATATGTAGATGCCATTAAATGAAAATGAACTGCTTGTAATACATACAGCTAAAAGCAAATCCTGTCATGGCAACCATTGATCCTTCTGGATCATGGTGTATGCGTGAGAGGTCACCCAGACCTCTGATACATATGCCTAGGCAAAAGTTGCTCTTTTTTCAGAGGAGTGGAGACAGCCCAATCCTTCTATGCTACCTTTAGGCCACTGAGACAGAATCTAAAGGCCAGACTGAGTCCAGATGTTTGGTGCCACTATATTTCTATAAGGGTCCAGGTCTCCTGAATAGCAAACAAGAATTCTACCACTGAGCCACAGGGGGCCCCAGTGAAGCTGCATTATCATTAATTGAGAAAACTGCAACTGATTAAGTAAAAAGTTAAATATGCTTTTTATTATGTCTACAGCTAAGGAAGACTTTTCTTTAGTTTGTAAGATTTTGTCAAAATAGTTTTGTATGATTTAGGTTCGTACCAGTTTTAGTCCCTAAATTTAGTTTTAGTTTAAGATTAGAACAAAAGCTTCACATGGAATTTAGGTGAAAACTTCCCACTAATCATTAAATGGCTTCCAGCTGATATCACAAGTTAACCCTCCCTCGCTTGAAAAAAGGCCCACACTGTATAACACTCAGTGGGTGTATCTACAGTAACCAAAATTACTGCTCAGTATGGGTATGCGTCTACATGTGCTTGCCCATACTATGCAGTAAGTACGGTGACTTCTTCTGACTTGGGCATTAATTTGATAACTGCATTATGCAGGTATCAAATTTTATGACTAATTAGTTATTATGCAGTAATACACATGTAGATGCCTTACTGCATAGTAACACTGTGAATGTGGACTGACTTCGGGACTAACTTTAGTCCTGAAGTCAGTCCACACACAGCATTAATGTGCTTTAATGCCTACACATGTAGATGCCAGCCTATTTCTGCTAACTGAACAGTAAATTAAAGCCAGTTTAAATGCCCATGAGAGTTCCAGATGACTGTAAAAGGGGAAATATAGTGCCTATTTTTAAGAATAGGAAAAAGGATGATCCAGGAAACTACAGACTGGTCAGCCTCACCTCAGTCCCTGTAAAAATCATGGAGCAGGTCCTCAAGGGGTGGGACTACATGAAACTTTTACAGTGAAGCTGCCTAATTAGTTCTGCAATAAATGACTCATGAGACCCTACTAGGGTGCAATAAACTAATAAACTTCACCACAGGTTAGTACTTGTAAATACAAATACTATCCTGCAACAGAATTACTTAGTGTGGTGCAATGCATGTGTAGAAACTGACCCAGCTAGCTTCCTGCTGGCTAGTCCCACACTAGAGCAACCTTATGATCCAGCCAGTCCCTCTGCAGTACATTGAACTGGGTCAGAGCAGCCCTAGGTTGACAGGCTCCCCCAAGTCAATGTGCTGAGGTCCCTGGTGCATATGTAAACATGAGACCCAGAAGCAACAAACTCTGCACCTGTGGCATGACATGCACCACGGTTTATTGCTTAAAATTAATTGCACATGTAGACATGCCCAAGGAATCCATTTCTAAGCCCTTGGAGGAGAAGAAAGTGATTAGGAACAGTTAGTATGGATTCACTAAGGGCATGTCATGCCTGATGAACCTGATTGCCTTCTATGATGACATAACTGCCTCTATGGATGCAGGGATGTGGGAGGAAGCCTTGGATGTGATACACCTTGACTTTAGCAAAGCACTTGATATGGTCACCCACAACATTCTGACATGAAAGCTAAGAAAGTATGGGTTAGAAGAATGGACCATACGGTGGAAAAAAACTGACTGGATTATCGGGCTCCATGGGTAGTAATCTATAGCTTGATGTTTAGTTCGCAGCTGCTATAAAGTGTAGCACCCCAGGGGTTGGTCCTGGTTCTGGTTTTGTTCAATATCTTCATCCACGACCTGAAAGATGGGATGGACTGCGCCATTATTGAGTTTGCAGATAACACCAACTGGGGAAGTCATAGATATGATGGAGGATGGGGCTAGGATTCACAGAGACCTCAACAAGTTGTAGGACTGGACCAAAAGAAATCTCATGAGATTCAGTAAACATAAGTACAAAGTCCTACACTTAGGAAAGAACAATCCCATGCACCAGTGCAGGCTGGAGGCTGACTAGACAAACAGAAGCTCTGAGGAAAAGGAGGTTACAGTAAACAATCAGCTGAATATGAACCAACAGCATGCCTTTCTTGCCAAGAAGGCTAACAACATAGTGGGGCTGCATTAATAGGAACATTGACGCATGTAGGGGGTGCACACCAATGTTCCCTCTAAACTGCGTGGCCTGCATGGCCACATAGGCATGTACATGTCATGCTGCCAGATGCATCTGTGTGGCCATGCAGGCCATGCAGCTTAGAGGGAATGCTGGTGTATGTGGGAGATTGCACTTCTGGTTTCACTGCCCTCCCCACCCCCCAGTTGGCAATCAGCTGCTGGGAGACCACTCCCCTCCAGCAACCTGGTGCCCCTCCAGACCTTGGAGGTCCCAGTCACCCATGAGTAGGAGTGTTGCCAGTAGATTGAGGGAAATGATTCTTCCCCTCTGTTCGGCACTGGTGAGGGCACATCTGGAGTACTATTTCCAGTTTTGGGCCATCCACTATGGAAAGGTCATGGACAAATTGGAGGGAGTCCAGTGGAGGGCAAAAAAATGGTTAGGTGGCTGCGACATCATTTATGAAGAGAATTTGAGGGTATTGGGCTTATTTAATCTGAAGAAGAGAAGACTGAGAGGGGATTTACTAGCAGCCTTCAATTACCTGAAGGGTGGTTCCAAAGAGACTAGAGGTAAACTATTCTCAGGAGTGGCAGATGACAGAACAAGGAGAAGTGGTTTCAAGTTGCAAAAAGGAAAGTTTTGGTTAGTTATGAGAAACATTTTCTCACCAGGAGGGTAATAAACCACTGGAATGGGTTACCCAGAGAGGTTGTGGAATCTCCAGCTTTGGAGATGTTTTAAGACCAGGCTAGGCAGACTTGGCTGGGATGATCTAGAAGGGGATGGCCCTGCTTTGAGCAGGGAGTTGAATTAGATGACCTCCTGAGGTCCCTCCCAACCCTAATTTCCTATTTTTCTGTGATTCTAGATATACAGACAGACAGATTAGTGCAGGCAAGCTGGTCAACTAGCTGGTCAATTGACTGGTCCAATATTGTCAATTGTCTGGTCAACTGACTGCATTTTTTTTCCCCAACAATTACAGCAATTTTACAAAAAATTACATTTTTGTTAGCTTTTTTGACAAAGATACAATTTTGTAAATTATTTTTGACACATTCAATGGAAAATGTATGCTTTTTGTGTATTATTTGTACCTATTCAGTAGTTTTTACACTTTTTGGCCAATATTTGACAGGCCAATTGACTGAACTGTATTTGACCATTTCAGATAATCATTATGGTATGTGTATCATTAAAAAAGTTAATCAGGGCTTTTTAATGGCTTGGATCTCATTGTTAGAATTTAGTAAAATGTATATATTCTGAATATTTATTTTTCTGAAATGTGTCTAGTTTTGAGTTTTATATTCTTTCATTATTCATTCCATCCAGGAAGAGCACACACCAACTGCAGAGGCTTCCTCAGCCTGACAAAGGGTATTTATACCCAAGGGCTTGCTGAGAAGAATTTTTCCAGCTATTTGAGTTGGTCTAATAAAAGATATCAGATTTATTCAAAGATCCTTGTCTGCCTATATCCTTAGACCAACACAGCTACAATCTATACCGCAAGGTTATTTTTAAACCTATACCCTGAGGTTTTTTTAAAATAACATTTCATACAATGCTATTTTTTAACCTTTGTGGACACAGTCAACAGTGTAAAATCTGTTTTTAATGTAAATACAATTATATTTTAAAAAGCAGCTGTCATAGGCTGGCCCTGAATAAAAAGTAAGCAGTGCTATTTTTAGAAGAGAAAAGTACAGGGCAGTCAATCTTAAGGTATACGCACTATCAAACAGTAGCTATTTTTCATATAATTGGAAAATTCACAATTTTGTTTTTTCCCTCATTGTGATCTAGAATGAAAACAAGTTGATTTTCAAACAAAACTTAAAACCTATCATTTGAGTTCATTAAAATGTTTTGTTCTACTTTATAATTTTTTAAAATGTGATATTTTATTATGATGTGATTTTTAAAAACAACCAGAAAATCAGCTCTTCTCTCCCTTTATTTTTCCAAATAATAATAATAATAATAATAAGTTAATCAAAATAGAGCCACTTCCATGAAACATTTCTGTTTTAATAAATCAGCATCAGCTGATGAAAAATGTCCTACTGGAAAATGTCTACCCAGTTCTGGAATGTAATGTTAATTATTTATCCTGTCTTTGCTAATGGGTTCCTATGAAGTTGCAGCAGGAATTACCCCAGAACTGAAGAACTATGGCTATATCTCTGCTTTCTGTACAATAATTGATTTGAATTCCTCTGAATCAGGATCATACTGTATTTACCTGAATCCAAGATGACTTCAAATTTAATGTTGGATTCCCTTCCCCCGCAAATAATTAGATGCCATACATGAAAAATTATACATTTATTATAATTTCTCGTGTACAGAATCTAATTAGTGGAAGATTATCTTAAATTCATTCCTCACTTCCCCACTGTTGTGGCAGGAAAAGTTCTATATCCCATCTCCCCCTTCCCTGTGCCTGTCCCTGTCCCTCTGTGCCTATCTCCTGCTGCCTGCCCCCGATCATGAGCTCTCTTGACACATGTCCCTCTGCTGCTCTCCCCTCCATGCCTGTGTGTACTCCCTGCTGCCTGTCCCCCACTACCTTACCCCTCTTCCCTGCCTGGTCCCCCACTGTCTGTCTCCCCCACCCCCTGCTACCCACTGCTACCTGCCTACTCCACCCCTACCCGCTCCTGCCCAACCTCCTTTACCTTCTGCTGAAACTCTGCTCCTCGGGGAAGTCAGCAGCAATGTGATTCTATTCAGGCCCAGCCCAGCCAGGCCTTAGAAGGGTCACTAGTGCCCAGCTAGCTGGGTTGGGACTGGAGGGTCCAGAACAGAGTAGAAGGTAAGGGCAGGAGAAGGCAGCTGGGTGAAGAGAAGCGGGGGGTCAGAAAGTCTGGAGTTTGGGGTCAGGCACAGGGGGTAGCTGTAGGTCCTCCGCACCCATGTCACTGTCTTTCCTATGCTCTCCTTGTCAAACAACCATTCTGGCCCAGGGCAGGTAATAGCTTAGCTCCAGTTTCAGACCTCAGCCCAAGACCAAGGTTGGAGCTGAGATGATTCCTACCTTCAAATGGAACTTAAATCCAAGATAAGGTTACTTTTTTGTCCATGCTGATTGGGGTTAAAAACTTTGTCTTGGAATCAAGTAAATATGGTAATATATTGCCTGTTATTATTCATCAAGATCCCTTTTACTTTTCTTCTTTCCTAAATTGCAAATGTACCAGAATGAGCTGCAATTTAAGTAAAGAAATTACAGGAAAATAATGTTCAGAACTTGAATAGATACTGTTTAGTTCACTGAGCCACCCATTCCCTAAAGACTGTTATTTTTAAATGAATTTTAATTATTCATTCTAAGGCAGTCATCCGGTTCCTGAATGTAACCATAAAATATTCAAAACTTGGTATGGGGAATGATAAATTAAAGTCTTGTACTATACTCTTAAACGTCTGTCTGACTTCAGAATTGTTACCAAAAATGTTTCCCACTAAGCACCAGAACATATAAGTAATTAGATATGTCAGCTATAATGATGTTACAATAGGAGTCTTAAATCTTAACAATTTAAATATGAAGTTACTAATTTAGTTCTACCTGAAATAATTTTTTCCTCTGCATAGGAAACAATGCAATAGTTTAAGGATATGTAAGTTCATTTTTCTGCTCACAATATTATGATATTGAACCATTACAGGCTCTAAAAATGTCTCTGTCTGCTAATTTTTTTTCTATGCTATTTTCCACCAAAATAACACAGTGTTGAAGTCACAGCCCCAACTGTAGAGAATGCATTGGATGTAAGACTGTAGTGCAATGTCTAGTTCACCATAAGTGAAAGGTTCTGCAACGTAAGCAAGAAAGGATGTTGAGGGGACAGTGTACAAGACTGATCCCCTGAAAATACCTTGGAACTTTGGCCAATTCCATATACTGTTACTGATTTATTCCTGAGAAAATTAAGGCTTCTAATTCCATTAGTTTGTGATTTAAGTACAGCCAAATGGAGTAAATTTTAATTTGGAAAAAGGAAGGTTTCGCAAATTTGTTTGAACTAATTTAAACTTATACAATACAGGTATATGTGAGAAGCTAATTCTTCCAGACACTAATCCTTGTCATTAACTGAAAGGACTGAATCTTGTTTTGCTTTGGGTATCCAAATGGCATTAATACAGTTTTCTGGCACTTACACATAGTCTGGGATTCATAGTTTGGGGTTTTACCTGTGGTAAAATAGAAAGTCCTGCAGGCATAGTTGCTGCAGTAAATAGTGGAGGCAGAGATGAACCTCCCATCTTTAGCTCAGTGTTCAGGGTCCAGGTTGCAGGAAATCTGGATTCTAGGTCACTCTCACTCAGAGATATTTTGCAACTGTACTCCAGCTTTCCAGCAAAGTGCTCTAACTAGGTCACTAGGAAACCAAGAGACCAGATATGTAGGGTGCAATGGTCCAACTCCAAAAGGAGGAATGTCAAGGGGTCTACATCAGGCCTGTCCATCTGGTAGCCTATGGTTCATATGTAGACTGCAAAACAGAAACTTCCAGCCCCTGGGCTCTCATCTAGCCACTATACCCACTATACTGCTATGGCAAAGCAGCTGTTAAAAATAACTGTACACCATGCATATGGTGCAATATGGGCTGTTACTGTGCTGTGCTTTAGTACTTCCAAAATCCCCCATCACTCTAGCTTCAGGAAAAAAACAGGGTTTCCAGCTCCCTGTCCATCCTCCAGCATCTGCTCCTGCCTCCATTCCAGGGGGAGGGGCAGCATGACACAGTGCAGCACAAGATGCTGGAGGAGCTCACAGCATAGGCTCCCTCTGCCCAGGGCCCAGGGCAAGGTAGCCCAGGGCCAGGGAGTTGAAATTGAGAACCAGGACATCCACCTGTATGGAACATTCTAGCAGGGGGTGCACATGTGAACTGTAGATCATGCTGATACAGTCCCACTTGTACAGGCCACATGGCAGGTAGCCCCTGGCTGCTCAGGCTACATAGAAGTATTATATACCAAGTTAGGGTCATCTAAATTCTCTCATGTGCCAAGGTTCACAGCACTTGCATTGCCCTAAAAATGGTGTGCCTAATCTAAAGCTAGTTCATATCAGAGGTGAACAAACTTTAGATTGGCAAAGGGTTAATTCAACCCAAAGATGGATAACCTGTCTGAATGGAAGTTGCACACATTCACACCACAGCTCTGGGGCTGAGAAAGCCCAGCTATTCACCACAGCCTCAGGACTGTGTTGTTTTTACACCCCTGACTTCCTCCCCCAGACTGGGCACCCCCTTGGCCTGTCAACCCCTGATGCAGACCCCTGGATACATCAGCCCTCCCAAGAAAACCTGCCAGCCCTCCTCCCCTCAATCCTGCCAGCCCCTCCATCCCCAACTTACTTACCTGCAGTTGCCCACACATCATTCTGGCAAGTGGCAACTGTTTGCCAGTGGATGCTGCTCACTTGTGCTCTGCTAGACACGTGCATGGCCAAGTAAGAGGAAAGTGGCCCTGCAGTCTCCAGGCAGCTTCCCAGCCACAGCCTCCTACCTGGTCAAGTACAGAGTCACTTGGCCAGGGTCAGGAGGAGGCTGACCGTGATGTCCCAGGACTTGGTGGAGTCATGGATGGGGTGACCAAAAAGAAAAAGGTGGGGGGTGAAATTCAACCAGAATCTCAAGAGGAGGTTCTACAGGTGGAGGGCTGCAGTCTGGAGCACTCGAGGGTCATGTGCACTAGAGTCTCCCCCTGCCCACAGAAGGAACAGAAGACCAGGGTGTCTGTGAACCTTGCCATATACACACCTATGGTGATGGCTTCATGGAGAAGCCATCAGCTGGGGTCCCCAGTGGCTTGTGGGATGAGGGTGGCACACAGACTCAGCCACTGGGGTGCCCCAGACTTGCCCTCACTAAGCAGGTCCTGCCACTTAGTATCTGGGTGGAACATAAGGGCCCCCATGCTCCTGTGGGATGCTCCATTCACCCCACCATCATAACATTCATGAGCCGCCTGCTACCTTGAGGTATGTAGAAAAAACATTAAAGCTGTGTCTATATCCAAATTGTCAAATCTTTCCGAATCTCTCCAAATCATTTCAGAGGGTTTCAATTCAATTCAGAGAATTTAAAGGGTCTCCTGATTCAATTTTGATTTGGTGATTCGGCCACTGAATTGGGCCAAATCTCCACCAAATCGAATCAGGGATCGAAGCTTCACAGACCTCTATTGGGCATGCATGTTCCCCATAGATCCACTTTGTTGAGATCACTCTTGTGTATAGTTTAACTCCTCAATGACAACTACATTTAGAAAAACAGGCTTTGAAAGAAACTCCTTAAAGTCATGCCCTTGACCCTTATGGTTGTTGAATTTGTTTGTTGCACTCAATCTATGTTCACACAGTTTCCTTTAAGCCATGTGAATGTAGACTTAGAATCAGATGTGCAGCCATTTACTTCTCCCGTGAGCTGTTGGCGGATCCCAGTGTAAGTAACTTGGGGTGGGGGGCAGGTGTTAAATCAGGGGCAAATGGGTCTGCAGTGGCAGTTGGTAGGTCCAGGGGGCATTTGTCAGATCAGAAGTGGGGGCAGAGTGTGCAAGGAAGTAAGGTATATTGTTTCATTGGGAAGCTAAAGATAGCCCAGTCAGTTTTAGAGGGGTAGAAATAACCCGACCCTGGGGTTGGAGTGAGTGGCTGAGCTTTCCAGCCCTAGTGCTGAGCTGCAAACATTTACAGCCATTCACAAGAATGGCTTCACACAATTCCGGTTAACTCAGTTTTGATCAAAGTTAGTGTACCTACTCACATGAACTAACTTTGATTGGGCACACCATTTTTGGGCAGTTTAAGCTTTCTTCATACCTGTATGACAGTGCATTTAGATAAACCTAACCCTGACTAGTTCAATCTAAATATAAATCCCATGCTTACCCTTCCATAGCACAGAAATTGCAGATATAGACAGGTCAATAAATGGTTGAACAATGTTTCTCCCTCTTTAAGTCTTTGTGACCTTGGGACTGATTAGGATTGGCTTGTGTCGTTGTAAGAAAGTAAAGATCCTTCCTCCCCGACTTCTTCAGCTACATTTTATGTTCCTCCTTATGTTCCTCATGGCTGTATCCCTTACTTGAGGAGCATATCAGTTTTTAAAGTATTCTACGATACCATTTCTCCTGTTTTTTCACTAGGGATGTTTCATGCTTCACCTATTCTGGACAGCTGTTGGAAAGATAGTAATTAAAAATCAGTGGTAATGCTGGCAGCAATTTCATTTTCCCAGGCTGTATCTATATGAAACATTGACTGCACAGTCATTACTGTGCAGTTATTTAGTACTTGTATCAACAAGCACTAAATGATTGTGCAGTAACTAGTATTACTGTGCAATCACATTGAGGAAGGTTTTTTTTGTGATGCAGACTACGCAGTAGAGTTGTGTCAAACTTCTTGCCACAAGATGCTACAGCACAGTAGTCACAGTCTTGTCATGTAAGTGGCTCCGGTGAGGAAGATTCAGTGCTTATGGTCCCTTGTAGGCTTTGTTTCAGCTTCTCAGAGGCGGTCTCTTTTAGCTCTGAAATAGAAATTCTAATTCATATTTAAATCTAAAATGATAGAGGACATTTTACAAAACAAAAATGATCCCTTGACATATTCTCCAAATGGTCAAATGAAAACAAAGAACTTTTTAAAGCAGGCATATAGATAAAAGTTCTTTAAAAGAAATTATGGAAGATAAATGGATTAAAAGCAAAGTTTTGAAACAAATACAATCCTCAAATTGAACTTTGATCTTTTTTCTCTGTCTTATAAAAGATGAGTCTCTTGAGTCTCTTTAAATACCTGGACCCATACTAACTTGAAAACCTGAAAATACATAGCCTTTGACATCTAATATTAATGGAAAATTTCCAGAGTAAGTTCTGAAAAATTATGGAACTTGTTCACATCTTACTGCTGAAGGAATGAATGCAAAGTGGAAAATCTGAGATACAGTCTTTGTTGAAGAAAACTATGAGAGGATGAGATATGATATGAATACTGATATATGGCTGAACCAGGCAACTAAAGTGCACTTACCTAATCCAGGAACTAATTGTTTTCATTGTAACAAGATACAAAGGAGCCATCAGTTGTAATTATACACTCTTTTATGTCTCTCCTTACTGAATTTATTATCCAAGGGTGTTTTAGGCTTTTGAAAATATATAATTGCACAGAAACAAATTACAATCGTAAAGGAAACTTTAAAGCAGACCATTTGATCCAAACATATCACAGGCTAATTTCTGACTAGGTACAGCCAAAAGCAGATATGTTTTTTCCAAAAGGGCAATGCAGCACATTGCCCTTCAGACCATGAGGGCATATGGGAGCAAGGTATAGCTATGACTACTGGGCCAGCAGGGGACATCAGGGCTTCAGGCAAGGAACAGGTGCATGAAGAGGGGATCTGCCCATCCTCACTGATGCTCCTGCCCCTGGTTGACCTGAACATGCAGGGAACCCCAGAGACCATCCTTCCCTGTTTCATCTTTGAGCCTTGTGGAGCAGCTGCACAGGGTGCTGTGTTCAGCAGGGGACACTGATGGCAGCACACAGATTCCTCCTTCCAGTGCCTGCCCACCTGTCCCTACAGCCAAGCCAAGCCCCACTTATAGCTACTCTCCATACAACCTGACTGGAGCAGGGCAGGAATGGCTCTGGGTTTTGCCTGCTCCCTCCCACCCCACCCTCTTCTGCCCTGCTGCTTCAGTCAGGAACAGTGGTAGCAATGAGGTGGGGGAAGAGAGACCCTCATGCTGTTGATGCTGTCCCATGCTGTGCTGGCACACCCACTGCTGTTCCCTGTAGCCCACAGCTAAAGTGGGGCAGGAGTGGCTCTAGTCAGCTAGAGCCAGAGGCAGTGGTAGAAAGGGGATGTGACTGCGCCACTGCACTCCCCTGGATTTGCCCCTGGGAACATCCTCTTTCTCCTTTTTATTTTTAACCCCACAGGCTCAAATCTTTGTCTGATGTAAATGAACACAGTTATTGATTGATGTAGAATTAAAACAGTTCCCATCAGCCAAGAACCTGATGCTTATTATTTGAACAATTCACACAGTAAGAAACTGTGGTACTATCCATCTCAGTATTAGATGATATTGATGCCATATATATAATTTTTAGTGCTTTTGTTCTAATTTCTTTATTCCCTAAAAAAAGTTGCACTTGAGAGAATGCTAAAGAATTCATTGCCTTTATCAAAGGTAAATAAGAAAGGGGTTAGCTATAATTCATACTTCATTTCTATATTCAGACATTGACTAGGTATTTTTGACAACGTAATGATGGGATTTTTTGTTCATGTTGTTCATTTGTTCATTTTGTTCATTGTTCACTTGCATTCCACTGAGTAGTTGATACTGAGTAGTCATTTAGTACTTGTTTTAGGTAGAGCAAGCTAAAGCAGGTACTAAATGACTGCTTAGTATCCACTGGTACTGCACAGTCCCAGCTGCGCACAGGTCATTTTGGACCCTACTGCATAGTAGCAAGGAGCTACTGCACCGTAGTGGTAGCATCATGGTTAGTGCCTACTGATGCTACATCGCTGTAGCTTGTCACTACAGCGATGTAGCATCTTGTTCTAGATGCACCCAGTAATCCTTTTTGTTTTAAACTGAAAACTTGAAGTTTTTTGAATAACATTATTGCATATATAAGGAACAGCAACAAACATATAAAGAAAACAAGAGCACTGCCCTAATATTTACTTAAAATACTACTAAGAAGTGATTTGCCTACAGAAAAATAATCTCTTTCTTGACGGTGGAATACTTAATCTAATTCTACCCTTTCTGTAATGAATTCTGAACTCTGGATTTATCTGTAATTCTAATGAATCCTAATATATTCCCAAGTTTCTCAAATCTGATACAATTACATTTTTTGTTATTAAAAAGAGAAAGACTTGAACAGATCTATTAATTCTTTCCAAATGTAATTAATCTGGAAGGGAGTCTTGTTGTTGAGTACAGTACAAGTAGGATGGAGATTGATGTTTTGATTCAAACCATTTTATAAAAGCCATTAAATTTACCACTTATGTGTTAGCAAAACTGATCTGGTATCACTGAAATATTATTCTTTGAAGGGTGCTCACACAACTATTAGTCATTGTATAGGTAACTAAGTATATGCAAGTCAGTTATGGACAGACAGGCAGGAGTAATTTTTAGATCCAATGTGATAATTGATTCCTCAGTTTTGTGCTGGGTATACTCAGCTCAAATATTCCCGTATTATTTCTTGTCTTCATGGCAAGGAGAAGTCAAAACATTCAGGGAGTAAAATAATTAGAAGTCAGATGTTCAAACAAGAAAGGGAAACTTTCAGGATTATAAAATTAGATTTTTCTCTTTCCAAGTAATTATATGATGTAAAATAAAAAATATGGTTTCACTGAAAATGATCCCTTTAACTATGGATGTATCATGCTAGTAAGTAAGACCATATTCAAGAAATATTTCTTCTATGTAAACATACTTTATGATGTGGTATTATATTTTGGATAGTTCTTTGGGGCAATAAAGCTCTTCAAATATCTTACTGAAAACCCTGTACAAAAGCATGCTCCTCTATCTTAAGGATCTATTCTGAAATATTATTGAAAGCCATATTTTATACCCTCCTTTGCTCTATTTGCTTCAATAGTGAAATTAATTTATATTCTTATAAAGTTAGAGATAAATTTTACAGTGGGATGTTATTTTATTTTAATTTTAATTTTTGTAAAATAAACTTTACTTTTTTCTTCCTTGACACTATATGGAATTGTCCAAACTGTCATACTGTGGTAATGATGGGTGGAAAAAAATTGCTATCTTTCTGTCTCTGTCTGTCATGAAGTTTCTAGTGCTTTAGCTTTATCTGTGCGGTCAGTGCAGTATTGATACATGCCTGGTTTATTGCTCTCATCTGTTCTTAGTGAGTGCTCACCACTTTCACTTCCTAGAACTTTGCTTCTTTTGATGCAATATTTTCATGCCGCATTGGTTTTGAACAAACTGCTGACTTGGGGGTGTTCAGCCATTTCTGTTTACTTCACCAATATATAACTATATCTTGGATTATGAATGAATTTTTACAACAAGGTTTCATAGATTTCATAGACATTTGGGCTGGAAGGGCCCCAGGAGGATCATTGAGTCCAGTCCTCTGTCCCAGGGGCAGGAAGTCAGCAGTGATCATAGGATCCCAGCAAGATAAGCATCCAAATGTGTTTTGAAGGCATTAAAAGTGGATGCTTGAACCACCTCAGGTAGCAGTCTGTTCCAAACTATGGGGGCTTGGACAGTGAAGAAGTTCTTTCTTATGTCCAGCCTGAACTGGTGACTTCCTGCCCCTGGGACAGGCGGCTGGACTCGCTGATCCTCTGGGGTCCCTTCTAGCCCAAATGTCTATGAAATCTATGAAACCTTGTTTTAAAAATCCATTCATAATCCAAGTTTGTGACCATTCAATCTTGTCATCCCTTGGGGGGCTCTGGTGAACAGTCGTTCCCCCAGATCCTGATGAGCACCCCGGTAAACTTACCCCAGATCACCCCTAAGCCTGCACTTTTCCAGGCTGAATAGCCCCATTGCTCTCAGCCTCTCATCATAAGGTCTGTTTTCCTGACTTCTGATCATGCACTTTGTATTCAATATTATACAAGTACTGTCTGTTATTCATTTTGTTCTCTTAACTTACACTGCAATTGCTTCTGCTGGAAAGTAGAAGAAATAATTATTCTTAAGCTACTTTATTAAATAAGAATCAAACTAAACTGTATTTGTAAATAGTGAACCAGTTTCTATTCATGCAAATAGGTGTTTCCCTTTTATGCATAATTAATTTCACTTCATCATTAAACTATAGACTCATCTGAATCCTACCAACATGCCACTGCACGTCTTTATAAATCTCCAATTTTTCTTTCTTGAATTGGGTGCCAATTTTCATTCCAATTCCTGCATAAAAGATCCCTGGGAAAATCACATAATGCCTGTGTAAGTGGTTTATTATGCATCAGTCCCTAAGAGTGACTGTCCTTAAGCTCAGTTAAAGCCTGGCAGAGTTAAAAGAGAACTTCCAGGCAATTTATTTCCATCTCTACAATATAGGTAATAAAAAGTGCAAATGGGGCACTCAACAAATCATCTAGCAAGCATTTAAACTAATTAAAATGTGATGAAGACTTTTTTGAAGATCTCAATTTATAATTTATATTGACAAGTAAGTGAAAATTCCTAAAAATGGCTTTTGTAAGGCCAGCTTTCAGGTCCAAAATGTGGCAGGCCTCTTTTCTCTTGAGCATCTACAAAAATATTGATGGGCAATTTAGAAAAGAGATGTTCTTTAAGCTTACATTATAATCGCTTTGTTACAGAACTGTGGAGTTGTTTTTTAACCAAAAGAAGGAGAAATTAGGCTAGTGATTATGGTAATAAACCATGTATTTATTATTATTAGCAGCATCCATCCACAGCCCTTCTTTTTGTAACTGGTACATCTTGCTAGGGTCGCTGAATTAATGTAAGCTGTTAAAGTATCCCCACATTTCAGACCTAGATAATTAGCTTCTGCTGTTTCTCCATTTTTCATCTAAACAGGAGTCTTTTCTTGTACTTCCCCCCTCCTTCCCCCCCCCCCCTTAATTTCTCCACATAGAAAAACCTCCTCGGTTGAGATCTACCCTTTTCTATAAACCTGATTCTTGCTAAAAAATAAAAGGTCACACCCCTGCAAAATGCAGAAGCTGCTTTTAGGGAGGGTCTTAGAAACAGCCCCTGGCTAAAGAAATTATGCAACATGCTTCCAATGCAGTCTTTCTGCTTAAGTGTGAGACTAGTAGATCTGTGTAGTAGGAGAAAGTGGCGGGAAGCAAGAAATAGAACAGAGGCATAGGATATATATAGACATTACATTTAGATCAGCCTAACTAGGGCTAAATTGCCCTCTGTGCAAGGGTTCAGGGGGGTTTAAACAGGTCAAATACAGTGGGCCTGATCTATGTTAGTTCACCTGAAGAGCTGAACTAATTTGGATCAGGAACAGATTAACCCAATCTATAAAACACCTGAATATGTTTGGAATTTATTCCCAAGGCCAGAAAACCCTAGCTGCTCATCCTAGTTTTATAGCTGTACTCTTCATTCCCCTCTGACTGTGACTAGGCTGTTTTTACCATCCCCAACTCAACCTACTCCTGCAGTGCTAGATGGACAAGCCCACACCCACAGATCCACCAACCCCCACCACAGATCCATTTGCATCCCCCAGTCCTGACTGTTCCCACCAACTCCATCCCATCCCAAGTTACTTATACTGGGCTCCCTGCACACTCCAAACATGGGTGAATGTCTATACACACCACTCCTGTTTATGATCATGGGGCTTAAAGCAGGTGTGGTGAATATTTTGTGGTTTGTGGAACCACAAACCACATGTGTGAAGCTTTAAAACATGCCCCACGCTGCAAATTTGCAGTGCAGGGGCAAAATTTGCTATCAGATATTCCTGATACCAAAAATGAACCCTGGGGGAAAAAAGCAGCATGGCACATGCTACTATAGTGTACACCAGTAAAAATGGCTGCTCGGTCCTCCAGGGAGGTGCTCTGATCACAGGCAGAGCATCTTCCAAATTTGTGCCCTGGCTACTCCAGCATGCCAGAAGCTGGGGGGAGAGCTGGGCACTGGGAGAAGCTGGACAAGGGCAGTTTGCCAAAAGTGGGACACCAGGTCCTACAACAAAGTAGAGGCACAAGTTTGTGCTGCTGCAGGTGTACACCCCTACACATCTGGACAAGACCACAGAATACAATGGATCCCCAGAGTATTTGTAGGATAGCAGTATGATATATTTTCCAGAAAGAAGACAAAGTCCATTCTTACATCATGTGCAGGCAGAAAATGCATGAGGAAACTCTTCTTCATCTTTCACATAGTTATATGGGTTTTCTAATATAAAAAGTACTTTCCATTCTCCAAACAGAGGAACTAGAACTTCTTCTTTCTCACTCCAAGTTTTCCAGGATTAAGTCTCATTCCCTCAGCCTCTGAATGCTGGAAGCTGAAGTGGGAAGGATCAGTCTGGATAGGCCCAGCATGAATACTTTACTTTCTGTCATTATGAAAGACAGGGTACTGGGCTAGATGGATTTATGGTCTGACCCAGTATGGCATTTCTTATAGTTTTAAGATTATAATTCAAGGCCTTTATTACTGGTTCACAGGTTGCTTCATGTTTCTTGAACTCCCTCCAAAATGTTTTTTGAGTTTCATTCTTCTGTTTATGAATCTACTATAGCATTATGCTAAGCTGTCTAGTCTTGATTCAGCAGACTTCACTCTAGTATTGGTATCTGTTTCCATTTTATTCCCATTTTTGACAGTTGCTTGCAAATGTTAGAGTCATCTTTACCTGTAATCTCATTTTACGATCTGCTCAGAGTTTTCTGTTAGGATCTTTGCCTCTTTAAGGAAGCATCTTGATGTTCTGCATTGTAACTGCATAAGCCACTGGATGGGAAATAAGGTTGTGGGGAAACATTTTCTTAACTCATTACCTACCTTTTTTGATTTGCAAATACAATTAACCAATGTGAAAGGGGAAGCAACGCATAAATTAGCTGGTGCTTTTTCTTCTGCTTCTGTGTCTGTTCAAATGGTTCATCCATTTGAGCTAGTTTACTTGTTTGATTCATGCTTCAGAATACATGAAAAAACCTTAAGATATCAGTTTCTACTGAACGTTGAATTTAATAGGTTATAGATATTTTTCATAAATTCTAATGAATAAACTGTTGTGCAAAGACCAAAATCTTTTTAGCTTCAATTTATAAAATCTCTGAAAATATTTCCATTAAAAAAATCCAATTGTTATCCTTACTACTTGAGTATCTTGGGTATTTTAAATTTGGTAGAAATTAAAAACACATGCTTTCTCAATTTACTTTGGTATTTTGAATTTTGATAACTGGAATTAGGACATCCATAACCTTGCAGATTTTTTTATTCAGAATTTGAAGGGGGGTTTTTTGTCTTCTATCCACAGAAGTTCAGCTATTTACATCTGATCAAAGTCAGATTGATTACACACTCAACTCAAACTCTTAACTTGCTTCAAAAATCATACTTCTGATTGAGACCAATGACTCATAGCTCTATTGAAATATTTTCATTTCAGTCACCTTCCAGAATTAGAAACTTCTAATTTCATTTCATTCTTTTGTAACCTCTTATTTTCACTAAATTACCTGTATCAATAACTGTTCACTTCTATAAGCATTAATTAATCCTCCACACAGCCTAATTTTATGCCATTCCAAATGTTACCATCCACAAATTATTAAGTTCCTAAAATTCACATGCTCTTAGTGCTATGCCATCAAACCTGGATGGTATTGAAGATATTCTCTCAATTTGCTGCTTAGCTGTCATAGCATTCACTTCTTTAATGCACTAGACTAGACTAGACAGGCATGCAATTTTAAATACTTTTCTAGCCTGGGATTACTATAAAATACTTGTCAGATGTAGAAAATTGAAGAAAAGTTGATTTGTGTGGTTGTTGAAGATGTCTGGCTCTGATGAATTTCAGTAGCTTTGTTGGTGGATTTCTTTGTATAGCTCAAATTATTCTTTAACAATATATTGTTCATGGTGTGGATATGTTCCAGTTCAATTTGCTGTGCCACAAAGTTTATTTTGGTTGTCTTAAACTTTACCCTACTTTTGATTCAGTTCTGCTTTCTTTTTTCTTTCTCTTCATCCTACTGCTATATAATTTCTTTTCTCTAAATGAGTTCTAACCAAATTTTCCTTTATGAAACCCTTTTCCAGTAAAAGTGGCAGTCGATGAGAAAGGGAGGGTGGTGGAGAAAAAAGGAACGTATTGCTTCTAAAACTACATCTTATGCTTCAGACTTTAAAGTATATTTGGTCTATTGGCAATCTTATCCATCCCACTCAGAAAGACAGAATGCTAACAGAAGCACTTTGGGACTAAATCCTTTACGTGCCTAAGTGGTACTTAAGTAGCTTTATACGGCTGAGAATTTCAGTCTATGCAATTGTCATCCATGGCGTTAGTCCCATCCAGGCCAAGCTGGGTTTTCTAAGGGATAAGATTTTCTTCTACCACTGTCAGGCAACATTCCAACTCCTGAACATAGCTACATAAGCACTAATTTAAGCACCTGATTTTTTTTCTCACCTAATTAGCATGCAGCGTGCAGCCAAGCAGTGACTACTGATAGGTGTTGCAACAGTTTGAAAAAGAATCTTTTCTAAATTATACAAATTTAACCAAAGTCTCCTGTCCTATTTATTATCATCATAAATAAAGTACCTTCCTTCTGCTTCAACAAACTTAAATGCATGTTTCTCCATTCCTGTTACAGCAGCATGCTTTACCCAGCTCAGTCTTTTCAATTTTCAGTCCCTTTTTATGTACCAATCTCATCTCTGCTCAAATGCCAGCTCTTGTAAACTTTACAGAATAAAACTATATAGTCCAATCTGACAACACAGCAAAATACCCATTCTCTTTGTCACGTTAAGACAAAATTAACTCAGTAGTAGCCAATTTCAGTTCCATACCATTTCCAATATTAATCTGTATAAAATATCACCCTTCTTGCTAATTTCTTAGACACACAGGGACACAATTCCTGCAGTAATGAGCCTTTATATTTCCTTACAGACCCACCAGGCAATTATACTCTTTTATATTTCGTCAAGGGAACAATATGTTTGTAAAGGTCTTCAGTGCTGCGAGTGTTTCCATACAGCTATAGATACCTATATCATACTTGTTCACATTGCTGCTGTTTCATATCATCTTACTATTTTTTATTTATAAACACTCAGCCATGGAGAGAGCCTCTAGAGTGCTGAGATTTGCTCGACATAAGAGAAGCAAACAGGTTGTCAGTGATTAGCTATGGTTATCTAAACCTTTGCCTGGAACAGCTGCATTCTTTCCTGGCTGTTTTAGCCTGTATCAGCTGACAGTGGTTCCCAAGACACTATCATCCATCTAAAAATTGTCAAATATCGCACATGGAATATGCCCTCACATCTTCTTTCCCTCACATGCTCTTCTCTTACCGGTGAGAGTAGGACAGCAAGAGAATTGAGGAAGTTCTTATATAAACAGATAGCACTAGATCAGGGTAGAGGTTCTGGCTTTTAATCTACCTATGGCCTGTCAACCATTTAATGATAAGCACTTTCACAATTCAAATTCATCAGTAATATCCAATACAGCAGCACTTGGTAGGTTAGCTTATCATTGTACACAATATATTTTATTTCAGGTTAAGTCTAGAAACAATAAATAATCATGCTTTTCATAAGAATATGTAAATAAAGTCAAGATTCAAGAGAGCATCTCTATTCAGGAAAGGATATGATGCAATACAACATAATATATACCAGAAATATATTTGTTATGTTTTATTTAGTCACAAATCTTTCATTGAGAAACATCTGAATATGATGTTCTTATGTAGGTTTGTGTATAAATGATGCATTTTCATTTTGTTTTACTTATCATTCTGAACTTTTATTACATGCAACTCATTAATGTCAGAAAATAAATCAGAAATGCAGCAGCTTCTGAATGAGAAGTTGCCACATTTTCTTTATGGGTCTCAGTAGTCCTACATTCTTTCCAAGATTTGATAGCAGGTTGTACTGCTACCCTAAAATCTTCTTTTTAATAAGTGTTTGAAGGGCAGCCTATATTTTTGACAGAAATTAAAGCAGAACTTACAATTAATTTCAAAATATAATATTCAGTATAATGCAGCAGTTTACTTGATGTCCATAAAAGGAACAAGACCTAGTCATGATTAAGTCACAACAGTATTTCTGTACTCCTCAGCTCCCTTTTCAAAATCAACAGGAAGTAATGGAAGAAACTAAGGTTCAAGTGGAAAATAGTTGGCTTTGAAGGTCCCCTGCTAATTTTTATCTGGAGCAAGTGTTTCTTCTGATGAAGAGCTGATTGCAGCTCCTTGCTATTTTTTGTCCTTTTTTCCCCTTTCACTTTATGTTACAGTTATAAAATGTTACTTTTAGTTTCATAGTTCTTTCTCTGTATGGTGAAAAAAGTTCCAAATAAATACAGTACAAGATTTCACAGGATATTTTAATCACATTTTTTCTTTTAAAATTTTTGTTTGGCTCTGGAAGACATAAGCAAAATTCAGCAATGATTGGTTTTGTATTAAAACATAATACATTACCATAATACAGAAAATTCTCATATTCAATACGTGGACAAGCTTTGCCTTGATACAAAGTATGTTTTTCTCAAAGTCTGACAAAGACAAGAAATATCCTTTTCTTCCCATATAGGCTGATCAAATGCTAAGGGAATAAATTAACACAACTGTTTTACTATAACAGGAGGTTTCTAACCCCTGTCACTTTAGGGAGAGAAAGCACAGTAAGACCTGCAATCAGTGAGCAGCTGCCAAAAAGTAACCAGCTGAGGCAGCGAAGACAGGCTACAAATGACTATTTGGGAGCAAGTTGAACTACAATAGGATAAAACTTGGAACATGTAGTTAAGGGACTGCAGTGCATGAAGGGCAGGCTGAGAAGACACCCCTTTGTAGGACTGGGAAATGTGCCTGGAAAGGGTGGTACTCCTGGGAAATATAAACTTAGGCTCTGAGTCAGAGGCTCAGTCTGGCCCTGATATCTACAGGGAAAGGAGCTCCTGAAAGCACCCCAGAATGAAAGCTGCAGGCCCAAGAAGGTATTCTGGAGGCTAGGGGAAAGACAGAACATAGAGCTTTGCAAAAGTGAAGAGATCCGAGATGTTTAAGTTTAAGTTAAAGATTTGTAGGTCAATGTTTGTTGTTGTTTAACCAGAAGGATAGTGGAGTGTGGGGCAATGGGGGCCACAGTAGGATTCTTGGGAGGCACTTCATACTATAGGGGTGCACCCCAGGATAGAACCTTGCAGGGGACCGGGGTCCCTTGATCTGAGTGGGTGGGCACCCAGCAGTTCATAAACTAAAGGGTCAGGGACCTGGGGGATGGGATAGAGAGGCAGCAGACCTGCCAGAGTCTGTGACCCAGTTTACTGGGCAGCTCTGCCAGGTCCAGAGGGCCAGGGAAATGAGGGTAAAGAGAGAACCAGAGGATCTGTGGTATATGAAATGAAGTAAGACCTGTGAAACAGGGATGTAGCTACAGCAGCTATGGCTGATTAGTGCCTTAAGGCCTGAGTAGGGCTAGAAGACTGTGATTAGGGCCAGTACAACTCCCAGGTTTTAGTCCCAAGACTCAAATAGCTAAAGCCAGGAACCTGGAAGCAGAAGACCTGGGTTCTAGTTTCCACTCATCTAGAAGAGGTTTGAACCTGCATCTCTGACTTTCTCACTATAGTATTGTAACCACCATACCAGAAGTAAAGCATTACCTGAGCTCCTTTCCACCACTCCTCTTAACACTAAGCCACTGCACTTTTTACTTAACAATCAGCGGATAAAATTAATGGAGAACAGCAGGGGAGCTTTTGATGTACCAGGGGGAAGGATCCAAAGCCAAACCCACATATTGCTTCTCTCCAGAGTAGCATCCACCTTACTGAGCCCAGGAAGCCAGCTTCAAATGCAGTGCCAGAGAAGAGATAACATAATGGCTGCCTATGGCTTGGAGGTCAGCGTGCTGTACTGGGAAGTCAGACAGACCTAGATTCAAATGGCCTCCTGTGAGAGGGTCTCAGAACCCAGGATCTCCAACTTCCCAGGCAGTGAGATTTCCGGGGGGAAAAGGTAGTCTCTCACATGTTTTGTTGCTGCAATTTTATAAGTTTGCATAATCACACATGGACACACACACACTCAGGAATAGAATACCCCTGTACATCTAGGTATCAAAAAGGCCCCATAGACATCCAAAAAAAAAAAGTCACTTAGAGAACCAGGAAAGAAAATAAGGTTATTACTGGTGTTCTGCCTGATCACAGAGTAAGTATGAGCCATCAAAGTGATGTAGTTTGGAAAAAGGTAAAATGTGATCACAAGATGCATCTGGTGAAATATTCCCCTTGAGATAAGTAAGTGCTAGTAACATTTATGAAGGTAAGTGGTAAGACCTCATCTGCAATACCATGTATAATTTGTTTCACCAGCATTCAAAAAAGATTACTTAAAATATAAAATAGGAAGAAAACAGAGCCACTGGGACAATCAGGAAAATGGAGAACCTGTTATGTAGGAGGAAATTAAAGGTGTTTGTCATCTTTAACCTAGCAAATTATAAGCTAGGAATTAATATGGTTGTTATCTACAATGATAACAAAGAAGTACCTATTTTCACTCAGTGAGAGAGACTAAAGGACAAGGCTAGAACAGGAAGAAATGGATATAAGGCATATTAGGAGAGAATGATAATGATAGCTGGTGCAAAATAAGAACACATTGGGTGTGTGTACACAACTAATTAGTTCCTCAGTAAATAGTCACCATCTACACATGCACCCCCATTAGGTCACAGTAGACTAATAAATGCCATCACAGGTTAGTCCAGCTAAACACAGGTATTATCCTGAGGTAGTGTTGTTTTTTGTGCCACAGCACACATGTAGATGGTGACAGGGATGGCTGTAGCATGAGGTTACTTCAGTGCAGGACTAGCCAGCAGGCAGCCCCCATGCTGAAGCACCTTCATGCCCCAGCCAGCCCCTCCACAACATGCAGAGCCTTGTCAGAACAGACTTGGACTGGCATGGGATCTCGGGGTCAGCTTGCCAACCCAGGGCTGCTCTGATTGGGCTCTACATGCTGTGGAGTGGCTGAGGCATGACATTCCCCACAATGAAGTGCACTCATGCCTCAGCCAGCCCTCCCTCCCCCCTTCTGCAGAACATGGAGCCCAGTTGAAGGAGCCCTAAGGAGGAGTCCTAGGCTGGCAGGTCCCCTGCCAGCCCAGGCTGCTTGGATTGTGTTTCACGTGCTCTGCATGAATAAACTCCAGAGCAACTTCCCCTGCAGTTTATTTGTGTGCATTAGTTGCGTGTAAAGATAAAACTAATGCATCTGGTGTCATTTTAAAGGGACCCAGGAGACAGAAAATAGAGGGGCCAACTGAAAATGCAGTCCCCAGGCCCCATTGTTGGTACTGCGGGAGGCAGCATGAAAAGCAGAAGAACAAACACTAGTTTTGGGGAAAAGAAGCCTCAGCTCTATGATACAGAACGATTTTATGCCCCAGTGTGTCAATAACCACAAGAGAAAGAAAGTCACAATACATGTAGTAGGAGAGGACATTGCATTTTTTTTATAAGGACCATGAGTTCTTCTCAGTGACTTTATACCAGATTCATATACTCTGCACATTCATGGACTACAGAAGAAAAGTACTGCACAGCAGCCATGTCTACATGAATTTCTGACTGCAAAGTCATTATTGCATGGTCATTTAGTACTTGCATAAACAAGTGCTAAATGATTGTGCAATAACCTGACTTACTGTGCAGTAGCCCTGACAAATACCTTTCTTGTGACACTAGCGCCACTTCACAGTGTTTGCCATGCAATGCTACTGTGCAGTAGTATTGGGCTACTGTGCAGTTAGTGTCTCATGTAGATGCAGTTGTCCATCTGCAATATCTGCAACTATGCTCGTAGAACAGCAATCAGTCAGGGTGTTGTTACATGTGAATGCAAACAACACCCTGGATGCCATTGTGGATGCCAGTGTTTTCAGCAACCAGTCAGGATGTTTTTAGTGTCCATCCATTAAAGCAAGAAAACTCATGCCAAGTGCACTCTGTACATCTTAAAGTTAGGGCTCTTCAAGTGAGGAATTTCTCCAGTGACGCATGTTGCAACACGAGGTATTGTCCACATGACACAAGAGGTAGAAGGCACAGCATAGTCCTTGTTAAATATTTTACATGTGTATAAAGATGTATTAAAAGGAGATGGGCACCTAGAGGGCAAGCTAGAAATAGATCCACACGTATACTGTATGATGCCAAAATTTAAAGTACCACTACCCCTGGTACAGCCAATCAAAGAGGATATAACAAGCCTAACAAGAATGAAACCAGTGCAAATTAGCACTGACTGGATCAGTAACCTGGTTAAGAAAACAATTCAGGAAACTCAGGTCTGTATAGACCCAAAACCTCTTAACAGGGCATTGAAAATAAATCATTATCCATTGCCCACTCTAAATACTGCTTGAATTATCAAAGGCAAAACTGTTCAGTTTGTGAAGGAAAAAAGTAGGTTTTGGCAAAATGAGCTAAATGAAACTTCAGGATATCTGACCACTTTTGTAATGCCATTGGCAGATACCTCTGGGTACAAATGCTCATGGAAATCAGTCCTGCCCCAGAGGTGTTCCAGAACAAACTGATTCAGGGAGTAGAGGGATTTTCAGGAATCAGGATTATAGCAGATGACATCCTGAATTGTGGGGGTATGGAGACAGTGAGAAAGAGGCTATCTAGGACTATGATACTAAGATGTGACAGCTCCTAAACAGATGTAGGTATCAGAAGCACAGAACATTTTCTTACATGGTATCTTACTGCTATCTCTTTTGATATACAGGCTGCTGGGGGCTACGTGTTCTGGAAGACCAACACTAGCAAGACATCTTCCAGATTCCAAAGGCAACACATGCACACACACACACACCCCTTGAATCCATGTTTGGTGGTAAAACCTCAGAAAGTGTTATTGTACTTGGACAGTACACCAGTTGGTCTGATTAACAGTCAGCTCCATTTACTGAAGATTGCCCTTGACAAGTAGCAACATGTTAGGCAGTCAGAGTGTGCAAAGCAGGTCAAATTTGATTCAGATTTGGATTCAGCCCAGTTTGGGGGACAGTGATTCGGTTAGTTGATTTGGATCATTGTCCCAATTCAATTTGGCCGAATCCAAATCTAAAGATTTGAAGCTGATTCAGAGAATCAGCGATTCGGCCATAGACACATCTTTAAAAGTTTTTTCTACATACCTCAAGGTATGGCTCATGAACGCTGAGATGGTGGGATGGATAGAGCATCCCACAGGAGCACTGGGGGAGGAGAGGGCTCGGTGCTCGGTAGAGGACCCAAAAGTGGACTGGCAGTGCTTCTGGTCCACTTCTGGGTCTGCCACTGAGGATGCTAGGGAACTCCCTGCACTCCTGTGGGATGCTCAATCTGCCCTACCATTGCAGCATTCATGAGCTGCCTGGTACTTTAAGGTATGTAGAAAAACATTTAAAGCTGTGTCTATGTCCAAATCATCAAATCTCTCCGAATCAATTTGGAGGGTTCCAATTCAATTCAGAGAAATTAAAGGGTCTCCTGATTCAATTCGGATTTGCAGGTTCAGCTTCTGAATCAGGCCAAAATTTTGCCAAATTGAATCAGCGACCAAAACTTCACACAACCCTATTAAGCAGCCCATGCAACCTTAAGTTGCTATGAGAGGGTGAGTCTCACAACCCCTATATTTATACTTGAATGTCCTCCTTGCCTATACCAACTCTTCCCTCTTTCTCTGTTGAGTTTTTCATCTCTATTTGCTTCTTTTGCAAAGTTTACACACATATACTCCAGCTCTTGTTAGCTCTGCTTCATTAGTGAATTCTTACTTTTTACATCTTTCCTCGAGTTTTTCAGATTTTGTTTTCATTTCTGCCCTTTTTGAATCAGTATCTTTTTAACCATATGTATGCTTTTGTTTTTCCTTTCTTATCAGGTCATTTAGCAGTCAAGAGGCCTGTTTCTCCCAAGCTGTTTTTCAATACCTTACCTTACTATAGCTTAGCATAACTATGGTTTAGCATAACCAAAACTCCTACAATAGGGAGCAGAATATTAATCTGAACTCAGACAAGATAAAGTTGAGGAGAACTGAGGTCCCTTAGATTGGAAACCTGACCTTGTTTGTCTCTGGCCTGACCCTAAGAAATAGAGAACCATTAAGGAAATGCCCAGACTACAACGTGTGAAAGGAGTCTAGAGTTTTACAGGAATGGCTAAATATCTGTCCAGATTATGTGCATACCTATGAGAAGCCTGCAAACCTTTGAGACAGATAATGTACAAGAAGGCACCATGGCCAAGGCAGTTGCCCAGGAAATAGCAAGACAAATAAGCAGCATATTATAACAGAAGAATGAGAAACTTGAGGCCTCTCTGCATAGGGTAACAGTCTAGGTTCAATCATCCAGCAATAAAGAAATTCATAAGCAAGGTAGCAGTTTTGATCTATTACAATACAACAGTGCAACTACAGCTACCATGTGACGCTTCAGAAGGAAGCCTTGGAGAAGCAGTAATGTAGAACCAGCAACCCATAGCATTTGCAAGCTAGGACTTCTTTCTGACAATATGGAAAGAGGGCACGCTCAAATGGAAAAGGAACTCCTGGCTGTGCTCATTAAAGTGAAGTGATTTTATCAGTTCACCTTTGGATGTGTATTCTGATTGCAAGCCACTGGAAAGTATTATGAAGAAGCCACACCTGAATGCACTAAAGTGAATACAATGTGTGCTATTAAGACTTCAGTCCTACGATGTCAGCATCAGGTACTGTCTAGGGAAGTCACTGATAATGGAAGATAATCTGAGCAGGGTCTGCCTTTCAAAATATAATGAATACCTAGACTCCTGGTGGCCTCGAACAAACTATTAGTATTGGGCCCCCTATCACCAG
Source organism: Crocodylus porosus (assembly GCF_001723895.1). Classification (NCBI taxonomy): domain Eukaryota; kingdom Metazoa; phylum Chordata; order Crocodylia; family Crocodylidae; genus Crocodylus; species Crocodylus porosus. The sequence continues at coordinate 38,681,159 of NW_017728918.1, forward strand.
AATAATCATAATAATAATCGGACAATGGGAAAAAAATACCATTTTCAGGCCCCCTTTCTGTACAGGTCCTGGGTGGCTGTCCAGTTCACCCATGCCTGTGTCCAGGTCTGCATGTGACTGTAGAAAAGGAGATCAAATCTACCAAATGCTATAATAACCCTATATGTCCAAAGGGAGTCTCCAAGCAATATGAAAGAGCAAAGAGTTGGATAAATAGCTACAGACTGTGATATGAATTGTACTTAAGGGGAGGCCAGACTACAAGAAACACATTTCCCAGGAAGTTATTCCCTACTGGCAGGTAAGGGATGATCTTTGTATACAAGATGGGATCTTATCTAAAGTTTACAGAGCAGTAATCCCTTCCAATCTGAGACAAGATATAATGGAAAGAATATGTGCTTCACATCCTGGAATAGAAGCATGCCTACAGTGTTCTCAGAAGTGCTTTTACTGGATAGCCATGAATTCCCAGGTGAGGACTTTTATGTAGCAGTAAGGTGTGCAAAAAGCATGGTTATAGATAAGAGAAGGAGATGCTGCAGCCTCATGAGATAGCAACATGACCTTGGGAAAATTTTGGGACAAAGCTATTTGTATACAATGATAGGAACTATATCGTCACAGTAGATAATTATTCTGGTGTTTGGGAGGTGGACTATTTCAAAGACACTCAGAAAAGAACAGTAATAAGGAAGCTGAAGGCACACACTGCCATTTATGGTATACCCAAAACCTTGTGGTCTCACAATGGGCACAACATAGAGCAAAGAAACTCAAAATCTTTAGCAAAATACTGCTTCCCCAGGGCCCACACAAAATAATGGGAAGGGAAAATCAACTGGTAAGACAGCTACAAAATTCATGGAAAGAGAAAAAATGATTGGATATGATCCTTATGTGATTTTGGACCATCAAATACCTCATCTCATGGACCTGATAGTAGCCCAGCCTAGACAAGACCACTGATGAGGTAAAGATCCAGCATGCTGCTTCCTATGAGGGGCAGCCTGCTGCAACAGGATTGAGGGAAAGCAGACAACACACAGTTGTTAAAACAATGGCAAGACAGACAAGCTTACTATATCTTAGCATATTGCAACAGAGGTGTGAGAAATCTGAGGCCTATCTGCATAAGAAACAGTTTAGATTCAACTATCTAGCAACCACACAAAACAATGGCAAAAGGCCACCGTCCAAACTATTTTCGGGCCAAGGTCCTATGAAGTTACTGTGGTGAGCCAGTAGGGGGTGCTCCTGCACTGAGCCACTAACCTCACTGTGCCTAATCACCTTCCAGGCTCTGACTGCCTCCCTGGGGACGCCTCACGTCTGGCCAACCCCCTTCCTGGAGCACAACCTCTAGCCTGGGGGTAGAGATGCCACCACCCAGGGATGGGCTTGGTTCTGGCTCTGTGCTCCCTGGGAAACACAGGCCTAGTAGCCCTCGAGGGTACTTGATTCACTTCAAGAGCTTGGGGTGCTTCCCTCAGTTGGAAGCACAGGTAGTGGTCTCCCTTAGTCAGCCAAACCAAAGGGACCCCAAGGCATAATCTAGACTCACTCCCAGTAAGTCTCCCACACTAGGTACAAAAGAGAACTTTATTGGTTACAAGGAGTAGGATTGGAATAGGGTACAGAGTTGAGTAGTATCAGAGAAATCCCATAGAGCAAACAGGGTGGATGGAGTAGATTTTGATCATGCATCTGAGTTACTGCAAGCTATATATCTAGTTAGATCTCAGGTAGCTTACTCACAAGTATCATCCAGAGGCAGGGGGAGATTCCCTCTGGAGGCAGGCAGTTCTTTGATCATGAGAGAGAAAGGAAGTTTCAGATGGTCCAGCTCCTCTTTCTCTCTCTCTCTGTCTCTCTCTAAGTTTCCCTCATGGCTGCTGCCCATTCCTCCTGGGCAGTCCTTAACTTATATAGCCCTTATGACTTCATTTACCTGGTCCAATGGAGGCCAGCACCTGTTGGCTGTCATCCAACCAATTTGAAATGCATCACTGGGTGCTGGACATACTGGAAGTCTCTAGCCCACCAGGGTGCCCAAGCCCCTCACCCAGGTATGTGATGCCAGTCACATAGGTAAAGGGAGCAGGTTTCCCCCCTCCCTCAGGAATGTATCCAGCTCAGGTTACCTAAAGAGATAGGGTAAGGTGTGTATCCTTTGCTGGGCCCATCCTAACCAAATTGTCGCAGAGCAGAGTTTTTGGGGAGAAACAGAGGTGGCCTTCTGCCACAGTTATCACTGAGGGTCAGTGGTTGAGAAGAAACCATAGATAGTTGTGGAGCAGCAATGTCAAGGAACCAGTATGCAGGGGCAGAAGAGATCAGTGCCCAGATTACTCTCATCAGGCCTCAACCGTCATTTAGACAGAGGTCAGGAAGTCAGATGCAGCAAGGAATACTGGTGGCCACCAGGAAAATGATCACCAACAGGAAGACCACAACATGAGAGAACTAAATCCTGCCCTTGGAGTAATATGCCAAAAAAAGTTGTGGGAGACTAATTTGGAAACCATAACATACAAAAGAGTACAAAACCTAGGAGGCTACATGTACTGGAGATGAAGTCCATATCTCCGTGGTTGGCTATGTGCTGGCAACCCCTCGTCTCAGACAACCAGACTAATAGAAAGATCCATACAAGTCTCTCCTTCTCTCCTTATTGATTTAGTTTCATTTGTTTATTACAACAAAATATGTAACAACCTTGCAGGTTGAAAGATGAGATTTAGTGGGGGTAATTTGGAGGGTGACACCAGAAGTTGAGGGAGCCATGTGCTTGGAGGAATTTTCAACAGCTCTGAGAATATAATGAAGTTAATGGCTACAAGCAGCAGCACTAAGTATAATGTACATAAAATAAAGATTTAAGTTGCAGCAGTCTAAATTAAGTTCTTTTACTACTGCAGAAAATGCTGTGCATGAAACATTGGGTTTTGGCTTTGGTCCTTGCTCCCAGGAAGACAGAAGCTCCTTCTCTCCATCCATTTTTGCCAAGAACTATGTTAGTAGCCCAGCTTCAAATGGAGTGCTAGAGAAGGGTATAAGTAAGGTCTTACATGTGGTAGGGTGGGGAGTGCTGGACTGTGAAGTGAAAGATTCCCTTTATCACCTGGACCTCTAGCTATTGTGGGGCTAAGTCCCTTTCTTGAGTACTGTAGCTACTGGGTTATGAGACAAAAGACAGAGATGTGCATCCAGCTCTTTTCTGTTTCTGCAGATAAGTCCCATAGTCATGGTTTCAGGACAACTCCATTTTCAGGCATCTAAGTCCACTAAGCATCCACAAGGGGTACCCATAAGGACTGTAGTCACTACTGAACCAGTTCATTAGGTGTGACAACATAGTTGCAGAAAGCTGTCCATACATGTGGGGCATGCATCTAGGAATAGCATCTAGGAATAGCATATCCCTGTGTATTTTTCTGCATACATACCCTATACTTTCTGAACTTAAAGGAACTGGCAAGTAAACTTATACTACAATGTTTATGCTGCTTATTGTAAAACAGTTTTTTTGTTAACATGTGTGATGTTTTATTTTTTTTATACATGTAATGTTTGTTGGTCCACTGCCATGGGTGATTGCCTTCACTGGAGCAGAGCTTGCAAGGAAGTAAAATACATCAACAACAGGCTAAGCTATTCAGGACTTCATATATGCTAACATTATAAATTACCTACTAGCGTCAGGCAGTCCACCTCACTCAAATCCATTATCAATGTCACTTTCCCTTTTTTTTATAAAACTGAAAGTGAAAGTTACTGCTTTTTCCCACTAGAGCTTTGATTTGGTTTTAATTTTTGTTTGTTCTTTTAATTTCTGAAATGGCATCATGTCATGTCAAGCTTGTCACCTCATAGTTTGTCACATCATATTACCATTTTTAATGAATACTGACAGATGCAACCTTTGAAGCCCATTAAATTATGTTTTGTGCACCCATATTTAGCAATCTGTATATCTTGTGACTCTTCTAGTTAAAGAGTTAAAATGGTGTGTGAGTATAAGGTATGCACATCAAACACAAGGCAAAGAAAAATAAATACCTGGAACAAGGGAAGGTATCTTGTGGAAGAAAAACAATGCAATTTTACAGTTAGATCCCCAGCATTTGGAATGTATGGGCCACATTCTCTGCTAGTCCCAGCTGGATGCAAGATGGGCCTTTATTATAAATTGATCTATATTTACACTATTTTTAACTGTCATTTAAGTGAAATTCTGAAATCAGAATTAGGCCCTGAAATGATAAATTGCAACTGTTACTTTTATAAAACAAATTACTAAGAGAAATAAGAAAAGTTTGCTTTTTTACCCATGATAGTAATTTACAGTTTTTATTCCAATGACAGGAACAATGTTAAACAGCAATCAATAAAATTATTCCATCCATGACTTTCAAAACAGCCAGACAAGGAGACCTGTATAATATTAATATGATTTCCTCAGAATCCTAAGGAAATTCCAGAGGCCTAATTTATGCAGATATATACTGCTAATGTATAAAAGAACAAAAGGGCAAGAAAATGGAGCAACTGCTCCAGGATTCAATCAATAAAAATGTAAAGAGGGCAAAATATTTAAAGCCAATCAAGGCAGAGATATGCAAAAGAAGTCTTTTAAAACTAACCTACTATAATTATTATTACATTTTATTAAAAACTATTCAATTAAGTATTCAAGGCAAACTGTGCAGCAGACTGACACTACCTTAACCTACAGATTGGTTCTTAGAATCTTTGGCTAAAAGGTGCCTGTCATTCACTGGTTTGCACAGCTATCTGTACACTCACAAAATTTGATTCAATTTGCCATGGCACTGCCTTTCTCAAATATGAGATACTCAACATGATGATAAATATAACAACAATTGCAAGTTTGATGATAAAGTAGAAGTGTTGATATAGGGTACTTGGACTTCTGATAGACATTTGAATTGGTAACACACAGCATCTTGAGTAATATGCTAGAATGATACAAAATGAACATGGCAGATTAAATGGATTAAGAACTGATTAAATTATAGGTCTCAAAATGTAATTATAAATGGGGAATCATCAGCAAACAGCTGTGTTTCTAGCAGAGTCCCACAAGGATAGATTCTTGGCCATGCACTAAACAATATTTTTATCAGTGACCTGAAAAAAAATCCTTACTAATAAAATTTAAGATTGTGGAAGTAGCAAATAATGGAGAGGACTGCTCACTGGTACAAAACAATCTGGATCACTTGGTAAGATAAGGCAAGGCACAGACAAACAATATGAGTTCTTATATCAGAAAAAATAAAGTTATAAATGAAAGAAATAAGAATATTTCTTATTTCATACTTACAGGATGGGGAACTGTATCCTGGGAACCATTAAATTGGAAAAATGCTTGGGGGTTATGACAAATAATCAGCCAAATACAGTGTCCAATTGGGCTGTGCAAATGGCACCATTCTGTTTCGAATTGTGTTTTGACATTTCAACAGAACAGCATTTCATTTCAAATTTCATTTTGATTCAAAACTGCTGTTCTGTTTCATTTTGTCAAAACAGTTTTGCTGTTTCGACGCTGTTTCAACATTTCACCCATAGGCTTTAATGGGGAAGCTTAAAACAACCTATAACTTTGTCATTTCTGGCCTGATTTGGATGAAACTTGCAGGAATGCCCCTTCTGAGGGCATGACACGTGCCTTGTTTCAAGGAGATGGGTGCAAAGGTTTCAAGGGAACTGCACCTCAAATTCTTGAAAGCAAAAACTCATGTCCTGTGTACGTGTTAAGCTACAGTGGGATCAAAACTGCAAGCGTGCTAGCCCCTGTTGAAGCCACAAAGCCTGCTAAGTTGCAAGGAGATAGGTGCAAGGGTTTGGAGGAAACTACACCTCAAGCTGTGGACAAGCAAAACTCATGACATAGGTAACACTGTGTGTGTTAAGGCACAGAGGGGTGAAAGCTGCAGGCATGCTAGCCCCTGTTGAGGCCATCAAGTCTGCCAGATGTCAAGGAGATAGGTGCAGGGGGAGTCTGGGTTTTGGGGCCCTGCACCTCTAGCTGCTGACAGGCAAAACTCGTGACTTGGGAGGGTGACACTGTGTGTGTTAAGGTGTGCCCTCACTCAGCTGACACCAAGGATGACAGTCACTGGCCAGCTACACAGTCAATAATGAGACCACTCCTTCCCTGCTCTTGAAACATTTTGACTTGCCTCATTTCAATTCAAGGCTGTTTCAAAGATCTCTGTTTCATTTTGATTTTGCTGTTTTGAGCTCAAAACAAGCCAAAACAGCCTCAAAATGAAACTGCTAGAGAAATTTCAAATAGCCCTAGTGCCCAAATAAATGGCTGAGACCAAAAGGGCTAATTGGATTTTTTATAGATGAATAGGAAAAGATGAAATTGCAATAAAGGGGGATTGTAATATCTCTGGATGTGGAACTGGTGTCCAGTTCTAATGTCCATAACTCAGGAAGAATTTTTATTTATTAGAGATGGTTCAGAAAGGAGTTGAGAATAATTAAACAATTAGAAACCATTACTTATGCTGAAAGTCTTAAGAAGCTCAGTCTATTTAGCTTATCCAAAAGAAAGGTCTGTGCTTAACCTGATCACAGTCTAAAAGTACCTACAGAGGAAACAGAAATTGGTAACAAAAGCTTCTTCCATCTACCATACTCAGGTATCTAATGATAGTCAATAGCACGCAGTTGAACCTAGACAAATTCAAACTAGAAGTAAAGCAGAGATTTTTAATGGTGAAAACAAGTATTAATTATTGGAACAAGCTTATTTTTTTAAAGTTTCAGAGGTTTAGAATGATATCCAAAAGTCTAGATCTCTTAATGTAGTGTCTGATGCTGAGTGCTAAATTCTAGTATCCTTATGTCTTCCATAGAAACCCCTGAAGTGATACGATTAATAGATTTTAAAAGCAGGAAGAACAATTATCCCATCTCCTGCAAAGTAGAGGCCATAAGACTTGCATGTATTAAGTCCTGTTTCAAGTCCAATAACTGGTTATAGATGAATGAATGAAAATTTTCAAATCAATATTGAAAGGTTTTCTTAAAGGGATGCTTTAGTTCCAACACAGTTATTCACTCCAGAAAAAAGAATTAATCCACCAAAGTCCTATGGTCTATCTAGATTGTGAGAGATGCCACACTAGATCATAACTCACAACCTGAGTGCTGCAGTACCCTAGACTTCCATGAGATCCTTCTAAGGGTACCATCCCATCAATGCTAATACATGGAACTGATACACTGTACCTCTGCTTGTAAAGATGCCATATGGGACTGACCTGGGAAATAGCTGAGGTAGGAGGAGGTACCCTGTTGAAGTTGGGCCTAATGAGGGGAGCTCCCATAAGGCCTCTGCTGCTGGCCTGCCTGAGATCCCAGACTGCCACCAAGGTGGACAGGATATGATAAATGTTGCTCTTGATCCTGTGCTTCTCAGTGTGTAAGGGGCATTCTATGAGCTACATGTATTAAGGCAAATAATATGTGAGGGCAATGCTAAATTCAGAAAGTTATGGAGGAGTGAGTTAAGTCTAAAAAGGTTGAGAACCACTGCACTAAAGTATCACACTCAGAAGTGTAGTGTGGACAAAATGGACCCTCGGAAGTCTCCCTGCCAAATCCTTCTTCAGGTTCAGAAACAGAGGAGAGAGCTGGACAGAGTCTAAGGTGTCCTGGGAATCATAGTTCTCTGGGCTGCCAGTGAAATTTGCTCCTGTGGTAGGGGGGTCACTCAATTTTTTGCCACTGAAGCCCATGTCTAAAGGACAAAAAATAATGCTGAATCTGGCAGCAAAAAATGGGGTGTCAGTTCTTCCCACAGCTTCAACAACTAAAACTGTTATTCTATAAAAGCAGACTTCCCAGAATGCCTTGTGCTGGGTTCCTGCTTTCTGGAGACAGGAAGTGCCAGCAGAGAGAAGCAAGGCAGCAGGCAGACAGCAGCGAGGTAGGCTGTAGCAAGCAGCCCACCATGAAACACCGCCTCCCCCATAACCTCCATCCTGGTACCCCTTCCCTTAGGCGGCATCCAGGGCATATATCCCATTTACCCACTCCACATTCTGCTACTGATCACACTGATTTCTTCCAGACTTGAAATATATAACCTCATAATTTCCATGGGATTGTGAAGGTGTGATGCTAGAATTTGATACTTAACATCAGACATAAGTATACAGCATCTGAATCATTGGATATTGAGCTGTTTAAGATTTGCCTGTCACAAATTTTAAGAAGTCTAATTGTAATGTGTCTTCATGCTCTAAGTACCAGTGGGTTGTGTTTTGTGTAAGTCAGCAGAGAATTTGGTCTAATGTGCTGATAGGTGATCCTTGTTGTAGCATTTTCACTGCTACAAATAAATCTCTCTATTCACTGTCACATATGCTACGTACTGCAGAATACTTCTATGATGCTATTTGTTTTGGGAGAAAATCTTTGGCTAGCACTGCATTCTTCAGCAGAAAGAAATTACTCTGATTTTTAAGGACAAACTCTTTCCAAACATTGTAATGAATAACTTCCAAAATATGATGTAAGTTTCCCACGGTATAGTATGTTTGATTCAGATTTATTGGATGCATCACCCTGCAATCTGTCAGCAGCATACGTATTCAGAAGAAGGCATTTTCATTAAAAATTATATGAAAGCTGCTACAGTTGAACAAAGAGAAAGCAGGCTCCTAATTCCTGAAAAATGTTTTAGGAATATATTGGACATGTACAACTTTTTGTGAGTAGGATGACTGAGGCAATACTCCTCTGGACCACTATAGGAACTTCCTCTGTGCTACTGCCAAATCTTTTGGCACACATTACAATTTGATTTGCACTTGTAGAACAGGTAATAAAAAGAAATATAGAATCTAAAGAGTAAAATCTGATGCAGATATCCAGAGAATAATTTTAAAATGTCTTCCAGGAATCAGGAAAAAAATTCTACCCTTAGAATGATAGTTTCCTGCATGAGAAAGCTAGTGGGAGCCAATGGAGACTGGAGCACTGGAGTTATGTGCTCTTGGCAACTCATGGCCATCATAAGGGTGCTTTTGTGTTCTGAACCAGTTCCAGAAGGTCTTCAAGGGTAACCCTACACAGAGAGCATTTCAATAGTGTGGCCTCAAGGTTACAAAGGCATGGATGATGGTGGCCAGATCCAAATCTGAAAGAAAGGGTCACAGCCTCATCAACAGATAGAAATTGGTGAAAAGTGCTCCTAGCCATGGCCACCATATGAAGATCCATGTAGAACAGAAGATCAAGCAACACCCAAAAGCTGCAAGCCTGACTGACAAGGGAAGCTAAACCGCATCAATGATAGATGATTAGGTGCTTATAGTTGAACTTAGACACTGATTTATAAAATTTGATTTCTGAAAACTCTTGGTAGTTGCTGCCTACCTTTGGTAGTTGCTGTCTGAACTCTTTCAGCTGAGTGTCATCAGCATACTGATAGCACCTCACTCCAAATCTCCACACAACCTGTCTCAGCAGTCTCATATACATATTGAACAGGAGGTGTGGCCAGATCAGTTCCTAGGGGAATGTTAGAGGAGTCTCCTGTTACTAGAAAGGGGAAGGCATGGAAGGATAGCCTGGCTGTGTAAGTAGGTGGGCTGAGATGAGTATGGCTGCACAACAACAAGCTAGAGGAATAGGGCAGACTCCCAGGCAGCCATAGGACAAAGGCTGAAAGCAGCAGAGATAAGCTGCAACGGGGAGGAGCAAGCTGCCCATTAGACTTAAGAAGAAACACCTGTGCAGGCCTACAGAATCATCTGAACCAAGATGGAAGAGCTCCAGAGCATATAAGCCTAGTGCTTGGAGGAAAGTAGGAGTCAGGCCTGGTACATTACAGGGAACAGAGATCCCAGGAGAGATGAACTGGCACCAAAACTCCCTGTAGGTTGAGAGGTGAGAGTCCAAGAGAAAGAGGCTGGCCAACTATCAAATATTTGTTTTATCCAGAGTAGGAGAGGTTTTTGTTTTAAAGCAATTGCTTGCCTTTTTGTTCTAATTGATACCAGCAGATGGAATGGGGCTGTTAGGGATGAAGAGGATGTCACAAGAGTGTTTGAGGGGCATGCCAAGGTTTTGCAACCTGCCAGGGATGAGGTTGAGAGGGCAAAAGACTAAGCCAGAAAGATGCAAGAGAGGTGGTTTGAGGCTGAGATGGCCAGGGGGCACAGAGCTTGAGAAATGCAAGACTAGGGCCAGGAGGCCCAGAGCCCAAGAGAAGCAGGGGCAGAGCCTGAGGGGGCAAGACCTGGGCTTGAGCCCAGAAGCTGAGGTCTGGTGCAATGGGCCACAATAAGGGTCTACAAGCCTAAGAAGGCCAAACATTGAGGTGGGGCTGGGCTGCCCCTCTGAAGTCATATCATATACCACCTGCAAGGCATGGGCATGACTATGGTGTCCTAGGCACCAACACAGCAGGAGGGCCATGACAGTTTGGCTAAAGGCATATTAGCAATGAACTGGACTCACACATGACCTCTATACTACAATCTACACTAATGCTTGTAGTATGGGGAACAAGCAGGAGGAACTTGCCCTCCTGCTACCTGACACAAACCCAGACATAGTGGGTGTCACTGAAACTTCGTGGCATCCAATGCATGACTGGGCAATAAACTCATACGGCTATAGGCTGTACAGGTGGGATAGAATGGAGAGGAAAGGTGAGGGTGTGGCGCTCTATGTCAAAGAGCAATACGCATTCTCAGCAAACAGCACTGGGTCAGAAGAGGGGCAGACTTCAGTGCTCTGGGTCAGAATACAAGGGGTCAGGGGGAAAGGGACTTAATGGTGGGGATCTACAACAGACCACCCAATCAGGGGGAAGAGCTGGACTGGGAATTCTGAGGCAGTTAAGTCAAAGGATGTGGTCATCATGGGTGACCTAAACTATCTGGACATTTGCTGGGAAGAGCAGTTAGCCAGGTCTGACTATTCATGTAGGTTCCTAGCTAAGTTACAGGACCTTCATCTAACCAAGGAGGTGCATGGTCCCACCAGGGGAAAAGCCTTGTTGGACCTGGTCCTGGCCACAGCCAATGACCTGGTGAGGGGACTGTGGGTTTTGGACCGCCTGGGCAATAGCGATCATTGCCTACTGGAATTCACCATCCAGCACAAGGTGTCAAAGGCCTGCAGCAAGGCAGCAGCCCTGGACTTCAGGAGAGCAGATTTCAAAGAGGTAAGAAGACTATTTGGGGAGGCACTGAGGTCCCGGAGGGGAGGGGAGTTGGGAGTGCAAGAAGAGTGGTTGTTCCTTAAGAAGATGATCCTCCAAGCCCAAAGGGCGACAATCCCATTGCAGATCAAAGGGGGCAAAGAATGCTCAAAAGCCCCCATGGCTCACCAAAAGCATCCAGGAACTTCTCAAAGCTAAAAAGGAAGCATACACCCAATGGAAGGGAGGGGCCATCACCAAGAAGGATTATATCTCCATTGCTCAAGATTGTAGGGGGGCTGTTAGGAAGGCTAAGGCAGAGATGGAAATGGGACTAGTGACCCGGATCAAAGATAACAAGAAGTCCTTTTTTAAATACATAGGGGGTAAAAAGAAGGTAGCAGGTAACGTGGGGCATGCTTGGAAATCTGGTGGTCACAACAGATGACAAAGCTAACCTCTTTAACAATTTCTTTGCCTCCATTTTTCTGAGCAGGTACTGGGTCATCCCTCTGACAGGGATCCTGGATGGACCCAGGAAAGGTGCAGCCAGGCCCAGGGTCCACGAGGACCTAGTCAGGGAATTTCTGGTGAGACTGGATGTGTTCAAATCAGCAGGTCCTGACGATCTCCACCCCAGAGTGCTGAGTGAATTGGCAGAGGTCATTGCGGGACCCCTGGCACAGCTTTACAAACACTTGTTGTGTTCTGGTGAGGTGCCAGGGGACTGGAAAAGGGCTGGTGTGGTCCCCATGTTCAAAAAAGGGAGGAGGGAGGACCCAGGAAACTATAGGCCTGTTAGTCTTACGTCGGTCTTGGGGAAGCTCTTCAAGAAAATTATCCAGGAGCACATCTGCAAGTGTATGCTTAGGGGCAACCAACATAGGTTCATCACAGGCAGGTCCTGTCGGACCAACCTGGTGGCCTTCTATGATCAGGTCACTAAATCCTTGGACGCAGGTATCACAGTGGATGTAGTCTTTCTGGACTTTAGAAAAGCCTTCAACACTGTCTCTCATCCCATTCTCATTAAAAAATTAGGTGACTGCGGTGTTGATGCTTACACAGTCAGATGGGTCACAAATTGGCTGGAGGGCCAGAGAGTGGTGGTGGATGGGTCATTTTCAACCTGAAGGGACGTGGGGTTCCCCAGGACTTGGTCCTTGGGCCCTCACTGTTCAACATCTTCATCAGCGACTTGGACAAGGGGTTGAAAAGCACTAAGATGTGCTAGAAGGTAGGGAAAGGCTACAACTAGATCTGGACAGGTTACAGGGGTGGGCGGATGAGACTAGGATGGGATTCAATACTGACAAGTTTAAGGTGCTGCACCTGGAAGGAAGAACCAGCAGCATACCTACAGGCTGGGGAACTCCTTTCTCATCAGCTCAGAGGCAGAAAAGGATCTTGGAGTCATTATTGATTCCAAGATGAGTATGGGCCACCAATGTGAGGTCAGAAAAGCTAACCGCACCTTGTCATGCATCCACAGATGCATCACGAGCAGGTCCAAGGAGGTGATCCTCCCCCTCTATGCGACATTGGTCAGGCTGCAGTTGGAGTACTGTATCCAGTTCTGGGTGCCGCACTTCAGGAGGGATGTGGCCAGCATCAGGAGGGTCCAAAGGAGGACCACTTCAGGTGGCAGCATGGCAGGACCTACGAGGAGAGGCTACAGGACCTGAATCTGTTCAGCCTCCACAAGAGAAGGCTGAGAGGGAATCTGGTGGCCATCTATAAACTGACCTAGGGACCAGCTGGAATTGGGGAGTCCCTGTTCACCCCAGAGCTACCAGGAGTAACATGGAATAACAGGTATAAGTTGACTGAGAATAGACTCAGGCTAGAGATGAGGAGGCACTACTTCACAGTTAGGGTGACTAGGATCTGGAACCAACTTCCAAAGGAAGTGGTGCTTGCTCCTACTCTGGGGGTCTTCAAAAGGAGGCTAGACAATCACCTAGCCAGGGGCATTTGGCCCTAGCATTCTTTCCTGCCCATGGCAGAGGGTCAGACTTGATCCGCTTGGGTCCCTTCCGACCCTACCAACTATGAAACACTGGGCCCTCAGGGAAGCCTCTCAACCCTGTTTTGAACAACATCAAGGTGTGACAGGAGAGCAATAGGGAAGGGCATTCCAAGGGACTGGAGTGAGCAGGAGCTGTTTGTCCTTGAGGGGGGGGGGTGCCACAATGCACTGCGCACAGGTCCTGTCACAGAGACCACACAGGAAAGGTGCCAAGGGGAATGAAGAGTACTTATCCATTACTACCCTCTGGGACCTCCCTAGTAGAGAAGAGCTGAACCAGTTTAAAGTGATCCCACACAGACCTACCAGGTCTTATGAATGATTTATCAGCACATAGTGGTCAACTGTATCAAAAGCCGCTTAAAGGTCTAATACCACAAGCAGGATACAACTGTATCATTTAAGTCAACATTTTCCAAACTGCAATATTAAACCTGTAGATATCTTAATAGTTATCTTAATAGATATCTTAGTAGCCTTTTTGCTGGCTATCAAACTTAAAAATATAAGCTTCTTCTTTTTAGAGAGATATCGGTTATTAGTTTGTCTTAATGCACATTATTTAATTTTTTTTTGTTTACTTTGCACTTACATACATTGCAGAATGTATAAAAGATTCCTCTTCAAATCCTGTTGAGGATGAAAAATGGAGAAAAAAAGCATTGGTCTTCAGTTGAACAAAAATTTTGAGCAAAACTCTTGAAATAAAAGCCATCTCAGTGAAACAAAGCTATTGAAATATTTGTATAGCTTCCTAAAAGTAACCTGGCAGCAACAAATCCCTGTGTAATTGTTGTAATGTAAACAAACTTGGGTTTTTGATTTTGACTCTAGTATACGAGAAGAGTACTCTCACTGATTTGCTCAGAGATTCATTTTAGTCTGCAGCTGTTTTATTCTTTCCCTAGTATGTGCTATCAGTCTTGATTACCTATACCACATGTGTGAAGATGAAATGATAGACTGGCAAACTTATTTTGTTGCCATCTTATAGATACAAAAATCAGTTTATTAGCTTATATCTGTATCTCTAAGTGCCATCTTATGATCATGACAGAAGAAAACAATAGTTGGAAGTTAAATATGATAGACACTAAGTCACATCTAGACATTGAGTCATTTGTTATCATGACTAGCATGCTGTTGTATACCGGTGTTAGAGGCCAGAGTCTATTTCATCTATGATGAAATGGACTTCCCCCTAAACGCAAGTATTCCACCCTGCTTAATTTAATGCAGAAATTAAGTGTGTATTCTTCCTCCTCACTGCCTTATTTATGACTCAGTTTTAGGAGTAAAATGATGTTTATGAACAGGCATTACATTCATTCAACAGGTTTCTTGAGAAAAAGAGCTCTTCTAAAAAAAAACTAGATTGACTCTAACCTCAACTGTCTCTCTTCTTCCAGACTAACTTGAAGATTGTATGCTTTTCTTAGGTGAAAAGGACCACTAGTATTCCATAGTTCTCTGTTCTCTCTCCCTTCCTCTCCAAGATCAGACCCAGGTCACACCAGGTCTATGCAAGGTGGGGCCAGGCATTTGTCCCATCTGGAACTGACTCTCCAGGAACAGTTAACCTGCCTCCTGTCCCCCCGGACTGGAACCAAGTCTGTACACAGGTGGGGAAGCAATTCCCCTAGCTGGATCTGTCCTGCTACTGGAAAGAGGTCTGTGCATAGGCAGGGAAGGGGGCATTTCTTGCAACTGGATCCATCCCCTTGTGATATACCTCAGCTTCCCAAACCATGCACCCCTCCTGGGTGACTTGGAAGGGTGCGTGGACTGTGGGGAGGCATTATCTCATGGCTGGAACCATTCCAGGAAAATGTATTCCCCACCCCCACTGATTAGTGCGACTTGGGGGAAAGGCATTCTCCCAGGACTGGAACTGTCCTGGGGCTCTAGAACAATTTCAAAATCCAGTCACATTGGCTTCTCAGCCCACGTACCTCTCATGGGTGACCCAGAGGGGTAGATGGAGCAGGGGGCATTCTCCCATAGCTAGGCTCATCCCCTAGGTGAGTCAGACTTTGTTGCCTCTTGTCCCTCTACACCAGAGGTGGACAATTATTAATGCTAGAAGGCTGCTTAATGATCTTTGGTCAGCTATCAAGGGCTGAAATGGTAGCCCCACCCCTTGACAGGAGTCCCACCCCTTCACTGCCATCTTGGGATCAAAAGTCCCACTCCCTACACCTTTGCCATTGGAAGTCCCTCCCCTTGCCTCCAGAAGTACTTGTTTTGGGATAGGGTTGCCATCTTGGAACTGAAAAAAACCCAAATCATATGCTAAAAGTCAAACATCTACTATAAAGTATTTTAATTTTATTTCCAATAACATTTTTGTTCTGTTTTGTGTGTGCCTGGCTCTGCTCCTTACTGACATGTTCACCTTCTGAAACTGGTAGATTACAGAAAGCACAATCTAAAACCCAGGTAACACAACCTAAAATCCACACAGAACATTGCTGTAATATACACTGATCCCAAAACAAAGCATAGTCCTTTAGTGGGAAAGCAGGCTAATTGCATTCTATTCTCTAGTTAAAGAACATGTATTTTTGACTTAGATAAAAGGAGGAGGAGTAGGAAAAGAAACAAAATCCATCTCTCCTGACATAGATATTTCAAATCTTTAAACACAGAGGTTGCATCTACACATTCATTAATAGTTACTTCACATTTAGTTTAGTACTTCCTTAATAAGTTACTAATTGAACACACAATAAGTACATTTACTGTGCAGTAGTGCTGGCATGCTTTTTTGTGATGCTTACTGCACACAACACTGCTTAATAACACTGCACAGTAGGTTATCAGCGTGGTTTTCAACCAGCTCACTACTGCGCAGTTGTATTAACCTACCATGCAGTAAGTGTTTTGTGTAGATACAGCCAGCGAGTTGGTGTTTCAGTTCTTCTAACCACTGCAATACACAATTTCTTCATTTTTCTTACTGCTTTCAATAAGTTTGACCTTTCCAGCAACCATAATAATTATAAATCTGCTTACATTGCTTCCCTAGTCTTATCACAGACAAAGCTTTAACTTATTTTTAGATAAAGTTTTCAAATTAATATTTCTGAGAAGTATTATTATTGGCCCTCCTCATACAAGGGGAAAAAAAATAAAAAAAACAGAGGGAAGAGGTGAACTGGAATGGAATCATAGAAAATTAGGGTCATCTAGTCCAATACCCTGCTCAAATCCCCAACTAGGTCATTCAAGCCAGGGCTTTGTCTACCTACGTCTTAAAAACCTCCAAGGATGGAGATTCCACCACCTCTCTGGGTAACCCGTTCCAGTGCTTTTCCTACCCTCCTACTCGGAGACTTTTTCTTAATATTTAACCTAAACTTCCCTTGCTGCAACTTGAGAACATTGCTCCTTGTTCTGTCATCTGTCACCACTGAGAATAGTCTAGCTCCATCCTCTTTGGAACTACCCTTCAGGTAGTTGAAGGCTGCTATTAAATCTCCTCAGTCTTCTCTTCTCCAGACTAAATAAGCCTACTTCCCTCAGCCTGTCCTCATAAGTAATGTGCCTCAGCCCCCTCACCATTTTCATTGCCCTCTACTGGACTCGCTCCAATTTTTCCACATCCTCTGTGTAGTGGGGGCCCAAACTGTACACAGTACTCCCCATGTGGCCACACCAGTACTGAAAGATGGGAAGAATCACTTCCTTCAACCTGCTGGCAACACTCCTAGTAATGCAGCCACTGTAGCCCTCAGGTCCTTTTCTTCAGATCTGCTGCTTAGCCAGTCAGTCCCCAGAATGTATTGGTGCATTGGACTGTTCCTTTCTAAATGCAGGACTTAACACTTGTCCTTATTGAACCATGTTAAAATGTTTGTGGTTCAATTCTCCAATTTGTCATGGTCTCTCTGAATCCTAGCCCTACCCTCCTGCATAATTAGTACTCTCCCAGCATGGTGTAATCTGCAACTGTGCTGAGGGTGCACTCTATCCTGTCTTTCAGGATGTTGGTGAACATATTGAATAAAACCAGACCCAGGACTGACTAGTGGGACACTCCATTTGATACCAGCTGACAACAAGGCATTAAGCCATTGACTATTACCTTCTTAGCCCAGTTATTCAGCCAGTTTTCTATCCATTTTACAGACCATTCATCCATACTCCCCATACCCATACAGACCCATACTTCCTTAGCTTGCTTGCAAGAATGCCATGGGAGACTGTATCAAAATCCTTGCTAAAGCCAAGGTATACCACATCCATTTCTCTCCCCACATCCACAGATCCAGTCATCTCATCACTGAAGACAATGAGGTTGATCAGGCATGACTTGCCTTTGGTGAATCCATGCTGACTGTTCCTAATCACCACCTTCTCCTCCAGGTGCTTAGAAATGGATTCCTTGAGGATCTGCTCCATCATTTTTCCAGGAACTGAGGTGAAGCTGACCAGTCTGTAGTTCCAGTTACCTGGATTGTCCTTCCTCCCTTTCTTAAAGATGGGCATTATATTTGCCCTTTTCCAATCATCTGGGACCTTTCCTGATTGCCATGAGTGTTCAAAGATGTTGGCCAGTGGCTCTGCAACCACACTGGCCAATTCCCTCAACACCCTCAGGTCCCTAAACTGTCCTTCTGCCACTATTGGCCTCTCACCTTCTCCCCAAATGGTGCAGTAGTCTGGGAGCTGAGCTTACCTGTGAAGACTGAGGTGAAAAAGGAACTGAGTATTTTTCTGCATCCTCTGTCACTAGGTTGCCCCTCACCCCTATTTAGTAAGGAACCCACACTCTCCCTGACCTCCCTCCCATCAGAGGTTAGGTCTGTTTTACATTTTCCAAAAATATAGTGATTTTTCTCTTATTTCAATGTATGTACCCTCCTTTTCTTCCTCCATGGTGTTTCCTCTGGCTCTAACATCTAAGAGCTGTATATTGCCCACAGTGATGACTGCCTGAACTTCATATTTATGACATTTGAAACTACATCAAAATAATGAATTTAAATTCAGATATATTTCAGAGAACCATTAGAATTTTTAATTTCATAACATATCATGTCAACTCAGCAGCTATCTGAGTTATTTTACATAGAGTCCATTACCACACTAGTTGAAATTTTGCAGATATGATCACATTCTGAGTTGAATACATTTCAGCTTTTAGCTATTCGGCCTGTTTAATCCAGGTGATATTTACTACCTTATAGAAGGGAAGAGCTCTCAGGTTCTCATATAATTGCTGCTCAAAAATTTCTTTAATGTAATTACATTTTGCTATTGACAGATAAAAACAGTTGTTTGGTATTTGGAAAATATATTTTTCCCCATTTAACACAAACTGATGCCTTTTTAGCTTTGCAAAATAAACCTAGCAGTAATTACTATATTCCAATTAAAAAGGGTAACTGCCAACTACAGAATGCTAGCTCATAAAAAAGTTTTCTGATGCAGTAGCATATTGCAAGTTAAGCTGGGCTCAATATATTTTATTACAGAAATGTTAATTCTAGTAGGAAGTTAAATATGATTCTAGCTAATTTGTAGTTTTACACCTTACAGTTCTTAACAACTATTATATTTTTACATAAGCAAATGTTAATCAGAATTCCATATTGAGATATTTAATTTTAAAATACGGGCTAAAATAAGGCAGAAATAGTGCTATTACAGGTACCAGGATGGCTGCCTGCACTCTTCATAGTGGTGTGATATATTTGTTGTGGTCAAAGAATCCACTGGGGTTTGTATCTGGTGGTTTATTTGGTTTAAAGGTCCAGATTTCATCCGCTTCTAGGACAGCTAAGTGGTACTTACGTGACTTTCAGGTGTGTAAGTCATTAAGCATGACCCTATTGCATCCTTTTTAGCAACCACAAACACACTAACGCACCTAGATTCCTGATTTGTGTTCATTTTGACCTATGAATACTCAAAGGCATTCCAGAATAAATGCACTTAACTTCTGTTGTGAATCAGTTTCATTGCAATTCAGTTTCATCTAAGAAGGCTCAGAAACTTAGCACAAGTTCTGAAATGTTTAGTTGTGGACAAAAATCAGCACAGTAGGGGTGGCATTATTTTTTCCTGAGATTAACTAAGCAGTAGTTTTGTATGGAGTTTGTTTATGGTACTCATGTGCACATAGCAATTCTGTTTCCCAAGAGTGTGGATGTATATGCAGACAGATGAACTGTGCATGTTCAATAAGCATGAGCCATATATAGGGATGAATCAAGGGGGTGTGGTAACAATGTCCCCTTTTGAGTGTGTAGCTCAGTGAGTTCTCACACCCAGGCCAGGAGAGGTCACCAAGAGGGGCTGGGGGGACCGGAGGACAGAAAGAGAAACTGCCTGCTGCCCTGGCCATCCCTAGCCAAGCCTGGAACCCTGCACAGCTGCTCCCTACTGCTAAAACCCTTGGACCACTAGGGAAAACCTGCGGGGTCCCTGGGCAGGAATCAGGCGCCCACCTACCACTACCATCCTCATCCAAGCCTAGCATCCCATGCAGTTGTTCCCCAGAGCTGGAAGCAGGTGCAGAAAGTGTGTGTGTGGGAAGGGGGGGGGACTCACCTGCCATCACTGTTGTCTCCAGTTGAACTGGGAGCGGGCGAAGTTCCAGAGCCACTCTTGCCCTGCTCCAGCCTGGGGCTGTGGGAAGTAGCCACATGGGGTATTGTATTTAGGAAGAAGAATAATAGCAGTAGGAAATCCCAGTTTTCCTGCACTTGTTCCCTCCCTGCTCCCCCCAGTGCCTGACAACTCCAGCTGCACAGAATGGCTGTGTGGTACATTGGATTCACTCGGGGATGGCAGCAGCAGCTGGCAGGCAGATTCCCCTCTTCCTGTGTTTGCTCCCTGCTTACCTCTTGCCTTAGGTGTCCTTGCATACCTGGGGGCTCCAACCATCTTTCACCCCCATCCACCTCCATATAGTCAAGATGCAGTATGAGTTGCATTTGCAGCACTTCTCCCTTTTAAGATCCTGGATCAGCCTATGGTAACACAGGTATGTGGCCATTTGTGCTCATCTCTTATGGCCAGGTACTGTTATCTAAGATCTAGAAATATAGGCAGCCCCAAAAATCATCACTGCATCATCTACACCTTCCCATTTTTAGCCTAGTAGCTGAGAGGTTAGGGAACTTGCCTGGGAAACTAGAGATAAGCATTAAGACATCCATCCTTCAGAGGATTTGAATCTGTATCTCTCTGGCTTCTTAGTACAGCAGGCTAACCACCACCGCACAGGCTACTCAGTAGACAATGTTTTCTTTAAAACTGGCCCCTGAAGAGAAGGAGCAATGCGGTGTCAGGAGGAACAGCACAAACTGAAGGGTGTGTGGCTTAGTGAGATAGCTATTAGCCTGAAAGGATGGGCAGGGTTTTAACTTGGAGCTTTGCTTTAGCGAGGCAGAAACATCTCCACTTCCCTCCACCCTATATTTCCAATGACTCTTAAATGCAAGGGATGGTAGCCAAACTTCAAAAGGAGTGCCAGAGAGGAGCCTGGGTAATGCCACATCTGTAGTTAGAATGCTGTGCCAAAAATGCCACTCAGACTGTCATATAGATGACCAAAGGGAAGAAAATTCCCACCCCAACTGTTTGGCATGGTGATGGGGTTAACCTTTTGCTCAGTAGTCTCATGATTATGGCACTTAGCTAAGAAATAGAAAATATGGATTGTAAGGAAAGCCTAGAATCTTGAAAAGTGCCCTAATCTCTATGCCATGTAATGGGCAAAAAAGAAAGCATCCTACACCTTTCCTATTGAAGCTTTCCCACTAGTCAGGTAAGAGGAAAAGATGTTTTGGATTAACAGGAGACCAACCAAGAAATAGCTTGTCCCTGTGGTCCAATGAATTGCATAGTGTGCTGGGACAGGAGGAGCCTCTGGCTCTGTTTCCAGGTTGCTAATTCACTAACTAATGTATAAACAGTATTGAGGTCAGAGTCTGTCTCCCAAGATAGTGTCCATTCTTTTTTCATAGTGTTAAAGGAAAATCATATCCACTATATTGGTTTTGGTAATGTCTAATTATAGATTTGTACTCCATTTTATATGCCCATGATTTTTCCTTAGGATTTATTACACCTTACACTGTAAGCTGCACAAATGATTAGTCTACTGCACAGTAAGCATCTCATGTAGACACTCCCATTGACTGCTTAAAATCACTTTAAGGTAGTCATGCGCAGACAGTTCAGTGGTTAAGAGCTCCAAGGGTTATCCAAAATTACTAGTGAGAAGATCTTCCATGGATACCTCAAAGTCCAGAAATGTCAGGAAGGAAACCACGGCATGTCTTCTGTTTCAGATATCTGCTAGAAATAGTTTTAGCAGACAGAAACCATGAGTAGAAAAACCCTCACAATATAATTATTGTATGTAAATGTAAGTTTGTTGTGGACTGAGAACAACCTCAGGCCAAATGCAGATATTTTGACTGCAGACACACACAGCATTGAAGTTGAAACCAAAAATGCTTGCTTAAGTCTCTTAATTAAAGACCTCCTGTGTATCTAAAATTTCATTTTAATATATTCAAACTTCATTTGAAAGCTCAACAAGTGGGTAAAAATGGATAGTCCCTTTCTTAGCAAAGCATAATTTAATTAAAAAATACCCATCTTCTTGGTATTCAAATATTTATAAAATTCCCAACTGTAAATAATGAAAAAAATTAGTAACAGTTATTTTTCAGGTTTAAAAAGCCCTCTCCACTGGCAAATGAATCCAAAACAATAAGCGCAGAATCAGGTCCTCTGCTACAGTCAGTGTGCCACTTGAGTGAGAGTAATGGGGGAGGAAATTTTGATCAAAAGCATCTAGACAAACTTCTAGGGTTCCAAAAGTTTTTCTGGACTAAATACTTCAAAAATATAGATTTTAAATATCACTAACATAACTCATATTACAGGTAGGCACAAACAGAATTTGTGTCCCTTTCTCTAAATGCATATGAATATATGATGGCTGATCCTTCCTTTCATGGGAAAACTCCTTAGCTCTCTGAAAGTATTGAAAGACGAACTACATCATGTTCAGCCTCTTCATTTTTAAATCATTTTACTGTTTTGTACAGATTTATATTTGAAGTTATCTGTCTATCTGCCTACCTGTCTATCTGTTTTACTATTGCTTAGAAATTATCTTTCAATATAAAAACTATAATCTGTGTTTTAATTCATCTGTGCAAAGTTTCTCTAGCTATTCAGTGGGATCAACTTCACTGTCCTAAAATGTTCAGCACTCCCATTGTGGGTGTAAAATTTTGAGTTCAGTGGGAGCTTACAATTTTTCCTTCAATCTTTAATTTATAGGCTTTTTTGAGGATTATTTATGATTTTCAGTCTAATGTTCTTGCTAAATAATATACATATACACATTATGGATCAGATTCTATTCCAGCTAATACAACCTAAGTGGATTTTGACTTTTCTGGGATTCAAAAGGTAGGAATAGAATCTTATTCCGGAGTTTAAGTCCACTAAGTATACAGCATTCTAAGTAGACACTCAATATGTAGAACATGATCTAGTATACATACTCCTATACTGCGGCAGATTCTAGTCCATCCTGCTCCAGACCCTGAAAACAACTAACACAAGGGTGGGTGGATCCTCCCCCTCTTCCTTGCTGCTTTTCAATGACTCAGTATTAAGGGTAAGATGATTGTCTGTTAAAGAAATAGATGCGTTAATAGATTTTCAGGGACTTCAAGAGGATGGAATAGACTTGTGGTAGGTGTTTTCTTTGGTATGTTTAAAGTTACAATTTTCTTAACCCCTAAGTGACATTTTTCAGACTAACACATAGGTTGCAATATTATTTTTCCTGCAGCATGGATGCATAAATATGTCCATGTGGAATGAATATGTATAATAGGCTTCACACTGCCTAGGTGGGTACATGGCAGGGTATGCACATACCTGAGCCTAAGTCCTGGTAAAAAAGCACTGCTGGGGAGGATAACAACACTTCTGTGGGTTAAGCATAGTAACTGAGCAGCTTAGGCACTCACCCAGGATACAAGGCACCAGAGTCTAGGCCCCCTTCACCCAGGGCATATGTGTAAAATGCCTTTCTGTGGAATGGTAGTTAGGGCAACATACTGGGAAATCAGACAACTGTGGATTCAAATTCCTTCTGGGCAAAGGGAACCTGGAAACTAGATCTCTGGATTCCTGAGCAAGTGTCCTCATGATTTAGTTTTTGGGGCTAAAATATAGGAAACTGTCCTGCTCTGTTATGGTAGCTAAAACATGTGAGGAGTCTTCTTCATTTCCACCAGAATTTAATAACTGCCAGTCATATTTTTTCTGGCCACCTTTACTTTTCAATTTTCATGGAAGTACAATGGGTGTCACAATGGGTATGTACCTGGCCATTACTACTAGGTAAGTACCTGGCCAACATATAACTTACTCAGTCGATGTGCATGTGCTTTTACATGCACACTGCAGAGGTAATAGAATTGCAATCTGGGCATAAGTGCCAAAGATGCCACAGATATGGCTATAAAGTCATTTGGGAACATAAATGGAAGCAATTTTGCCCATACTGTATACCTACATGCACATGCCATCTATATGCATGCACACACTCATACACATATGCTCTCTCTCTATACATATCTATATCTATATCTATATCTATATCTATATACATACACACTATATGAGATAAGAAAGTGAGTATTATATATATATATACGTATATCTGCACTGTATGTATATGTGGGCATATGCATATATATGGTGTGCATGCACAACAGTATGTACGTTAATCAGTGAAGTCATTAGAATCAAAAGTATTGATAAAAATACATGTTTTGCTGGAAGCTGAAGTTGGAGAGGCTTAGTTGTCCAAATAACAGGCTTGTACAATTAACGACTCTCAAACCATATGGGTCAATTGCACTGACTTGAATGGAATAATTGCCTGTAATTTGGTAGCAGGATTGAAGTCTTAAATTCCAGAAAAGGTATGAAAATTCTTCCTTTCACCTTTTTGACCTCACTGATGGATGACATATGAAGCCTATGGTGCTTTTTTAAACACTAACATTATTAAATGAAAGTTGCTTTTCTCCTCATAATAACAGTAATAATAAATAATAACTCTTCAAGAAGAATAAATGAAAGAAGTCACAGGGCAGATTGTGACAACAAGTTATAATTGCCCTCTTCAGTTCTTTCAGGGACAACATATCAATGCAAAGAGCTTGAATATGGGCTGGATCTCAAACTGATAATTTCATCCTACAGAAGCCAGAAGCATAAGTGACCAGTTTTGTGCCCTGAGAGGTGACAGCACATAGGACAAGGCAGTTAGCAGAGGTTTGCTGTTGTGGGGAGCAGAAGGTGGGTGGTATATAATCACCTTTTTTGCTGCTGATGTGTCTGTCAAGTGGCCATTTCAACGCTGATTTTTGGACGCCAAAAAAAAAAGAAGAGGTGACAAGCTCCCCTCTGCAGCAGCAAACCTTCAGCCACTGCTCCTATACCATATGACTCCACTGCTGCTCTGATTCCCTGCTGCTGAAGACAGAGCTGGAGCTGTTTCAGGGAAGGTGTGTGAGTGGGGTGGAGAGGGGGAACGGAAGAGTGTGGCTCATCTCCAGCTGCATTTGAACACCTCCTTGATAGGCAGCATGGAGGGCTTGTAACTCACTTGTTCACTTATTATGCTCCTGACAGGAGCTAATTCATATACCTATAAGAATGGCTAAGCTTGTTTTCAGCTTAAGACCACTTCTTTCTATACAAAAAAAAAAATCTTTATTCTTCTTACATTGTCTCCTCTTTCAATCTGTCCCTCTATCACAACTTTTGCGCTGCTTTTTGATACAGGTTTATATCATGTTACTCATATCAATCATAAAGGAAAGAAATGGAAAAGATTAAGTCGCTTTTAAGAATGATAAATTTGCAGAGAGAAGTATCAATTTTTGCCCAATCTGGCCACAAAAAGTAGTCTATAGCCATGACCAAACACAAATGCATGACTTCAGACAGCTTCAGAAATGGACAATCAGGTGAAAATCTGACACCTCACTGCATGAGGTATCAGATAAAGATGCTTCAAAATGTAGCGTCTTCTTTAACTTGTGTCTGTGGACCACCCAGCCTGTTGTTGTTTTCAGAATGGGAGGGGGAAAGGGAGTGGTGGGAGTTCAGTCTGAAGTTTTTTCACCCACCCCACCCTTCAGCTCCAGCTGGGAAGCCCCAAGAAGGAACAAGTTTAGTCTGGGGGGTTTTCAGACGCCCCTGGATGATGGGGCTGGTGTATTGGAGTCTCTACTTCAAGGTGGGGGAGCTCCAATTCACTCATGCCACCCCTCAGCACCAGCTGGGGAGTCCCAAGAACAAGCTCCCCAACTGTCTTTCCTCCCTCCCATTCTGAAAACAGCAAGCGCTGGCAGAGAGCCCTGGCCATTGCTATGGGAAACTGGCTGCAGGCTCCCAGTCGCAGCTAGTCCCCCTTGCCACTGGAACCACCAGTGAACTTCTGTTTGGTCTGGGGTAACATTACTCAGAATGCTTTGCAAAAATTGTTCTTGGTTTCTGCTGGCAGCTGCACTTCTGTCTGCACCCTAATGCTCATGACTTATCTTCAATTACAGTGTATACCTTTAATTGCATTATCTTTTTCCATTACCTTACAAATTATGCATCGGATATATATGAGTTCACATTAACGCAAAACCATTATGCTTTATGGATTTTTTATCTGAGACACAGCGATATGTAAGTAATAAATTAGGGTGCCTATACAAAAGTGTGCTGTCTTGCACTAGAATTCCAGAACATCGGGGAAGACTCTATTAATCAAACCTCCTGGAATGTGGCAATTATCATGCTGCAGCAGCCTCCTGCATCTCATGTATCAATGCTCCTGCACTTAAAAATGGTGGCGGAGGCACTTGAACTAAAGCTCAGTGAACAAGCTTTAGTTCAAGCACCCCACGCCCCCCCCCCATTTTTAAGCATGGGAACGTTGATACAAGAGACACAGTGGTGTTTTAATTAGAGTGGGTATTGGAATCACTTTAATTAAAGTACCACGCCTCATACCTCTGGAGCATGTGTAAAAGTGCCCTTAGGGTAGGGACTAACTTTAGCTGCAAATACTTATAAACTATGGCATGAAATTGTATCCAAAATTCACAGCTCCAGTCCACCTTTAATGAAGACATATATATCAGCCAAAATAAATATGTGATATATCATAATTCTCCTATAACTTTTTATTATTAAATAGCATACACTTATTATCATTTTCATATGTGGGTGACTGGACTCTGTATTTAATATAAGCATATGGATCACTAATGTGTGTATGAGGTAATAGTTCAAAAGATTCCCTTAGCCAACTGTAACAGCTGTTTTTCTGCGTGCACCATGTATACATTTACATGTACAGGTCCCTTCCAGCTGCTAACATCTATGAATCTATGAATCAGTGTTAATAAAGAGAGTGTGGATGAGCCATTTAGAAAAGCTAGGATGAGGATGTAGTAAAAGACAAAATCAATTGTTATATCCTGTCTTTAATTTATAATTATTTAGCACATCAGTGAAGCTAACCCGAAATTAAATCAAAAGAATTCAAGCAGTGGCAGGTAAATTGTATATTTATATCATTCGATTAACTCAATGAAAAGTTAATTTTCTTAATTTTCTTTTTTCATTTTTCTGCAAATATAAAAAAGAAATATATTTATTTTTCTAAAGGATTCTGGGAGCTTAGTTCTTGATTTTATGCTAAGTATTCAAGCAATGTTTTGTGTTCTGAAGGATTTGATGATGAATAACATGAATGCCACATGCCCCCGGTGGTGGTGGGGGGGACATGGCGAGCTCCATCAGGTGGTGGTGGTGCAGTCAGCAGCAGGAGCATGGCAGCAGTAAGCGTGGAGCTGCCACAGGCACTGTCACTGGTGGGAGGCAGGGGTTGGGGAGAACACTGACCACCCACAGATGTCACCAGCAGTGATGGCGGTGGCCAGCAGTGATAAAAGCAGCCAGCGGTGGTGGCGGCAGGTGGGTTGGCAAGTGGCAGTGTTGGCAGTGCCCACAGGCACCACTAGTAATGTTGGGAGCGCCTTTTCATAGGGGGTGCACTACCATGCTCAGGGGGTGCACGTGCACCCATTACCAGTGATGAATAACAAATATCAAAAAAACATTAGTTCAGGGAAAATGTAAGAAAAAAACATATTGTGTTAACAGCACAATAGACAACAGCAGTTGGGTTTGGGGTGTTTTTTTATTCCCCATCTGGAATATGTCATCTTTATGCAATTATCCAAATTAATAAATCCTTTTTATAATGCCATATAAGTTGCATCCAACATGAATGGGCTTTTATAATCAGAACTTCTAAGTTTCCCCCATTAAATCCATGAATTTTCAAAATGGATTTTTTGATAATAATAATCATTAGATGTTCATTTAAATATGTATTGTACATACAGTTATTTAATTGAATGCATAAATGATTTCGTCACAGCTTATACACTCAGATCTGTTGTAAGGTTGCCTGTACAATTGTATGAGCCTGCTGACAATCTGGCCATGGTAGTGTATCCTAACAATTTGATGTTTCAAATGCTAAGTGTCATTACAATTATATTGTTTGTTCATGT
The DNA here is from genome assembly GCF_001723895.1 of Crocodylus porosus. Taxonomy (NCBI): domain Eukaryota; kingdom Metazoa; phylum Chordata; order Crocodylia; family Crocodylidae; genus Crocodylus; species Crocodylus porosus. Next base: position 38,709,033 of record NW_017728918.1, read on the forward strand.
ACCCCTTTTTGAGCCCTGAGGTAAAAATCATTATATTCTGTAAAGCCCCTCATTTGGGAAAGTGAGCATTCCTGTAGTACTGCTGTCCCCTTAGAAAGAGAGCAACCTTGGGAAGGTCAGGAATACATAAAATTTAGCTGAGCTGTGACTCTATTAACTGCCTAAACTTCAGTGGTGGTGTCTTTGGCCATAAGAGAGAGTTTTTCTTCTCTGAGAGTGGTGTTTCAGCAATAGCTCCCCAAGTATCCAGCCTTCCAATTTCTGCTGAAACTTTTTGGCACAAATTGCACATGACATGGCATATATTTTGTGGATCAATGTACAATGCTGTGAGGCTGATGACTTTAACATTTCACTTTGTGACTCCAATTGAGTGAGTAATAAGAATGACAGTGTCTGAAAGTGAAAATAAGTGAGACTGGATATTTCTGTGCATTTTTTGCGGTCAGCTAGCAGTGAACGACACTATTTTCCCCAGGTTTTCAGTTGGGTGCTGTGACGGGTGGGTTCCCATTGACTCTAGGCAAAACAATACTCATTGTGGTTGTTCTCCTCTTAGATGCTTCTCTTACCTTTTCACTGTTGCTTCCTTCAGAATAACTCTTCCCCTTATTCTTTTCCCACATTTGTTTTTTCTCACTCACACTTTTTTAGTTCCCTCTCTTTCAAAACCTGTCCCTTCCCCTATTTTTCTTCCCCCCCCCAAATCCCTCCCCCTTCAGATGTTCCAATTCTGTTTCTGATATGGACGTTCTTCCTTTTTGAGCATTTTAAGCAAAGGTGATTCATGAATTTCATACATATTGGTCAGGGGTGGTTTTGTTCAGGAACAGTATTAGTATTATATTTGTATTTCTTTGTAATGCTTAGGAGAAACTCTCACTAGTCAAGGGTGCAGACAGCTTTCGTTATGAAGCCCTTTTTATCACTTGTCTCTGGGCATGAAAAATTCATTTGACCAGGAAATTGTCATGTTTTGTTTAAGAGCATCAATATCAAAATGAATTATGCCACTCACAGTATGTGTGAATGGCTTTCAGTATGCTTCACACTGTCATGGTGCCCATTACATTTTGGAAAACTCCAAATTCATTGTGCAAACTTAAATTCTCTTCCCTGTCTGCATTTAATCATGTGCTGCAGCCTAGTTTGTATTAATTCCTCAGCATTTTATTGTTCCAAACAATGTATGTCTCCCGGTGATTACTTTGTAGAGGATTGTAGGATTGTACTTAATATACCTGGTTAACAATTTTGGTTGTTGCCCGGCTAAGTGAAGATTCCATCCTAAAACAGTCCAATTTCATGCTTTTAAGATTATTTTCCATTTCAGGTTATGACTGAAAGCTGCATAGGAGAGGTGCACATGTTAACAATGGAGCTGAAAAAAGAAATGTTCCTGTCACGTGGTGCAACATAAAGGAAAGCATGAATTGTTCTTATCCTGTATTTTCAGGCACAGGGCTTTTTGTCCTTTTTAAGGATTCCCAAGGTAGAGAAAGAAAGACTATCTTTCTTCTAATGCAGTTTTCAGTTGAAAAAATGTTTGAAAGTTTATGCTACTTGACATGTAAGATAACTACCTAAACAGAGTCCCTGAGGACTGACAGGAAGCTTTTTAATAGCTTCACCATTCAGTAAAGCTGACTACTACAGAAGGAACGATGGTCAAAATGGAAATAATTTGTATGCTTGGTTTCACAACATGCTACGACAGCAATGGGAGACAAGGTGCTTTATCTAACAGTCACTAGATACGGGTCTCTGCATCTAGTGCTAGAGCATTCTTATTGGACAACTACAAATCTGGAACTTGTTTTCCCTGCTACTCTGACAAACCCTGGATTTGTTGCCTAGCAGAGCCTGGGACCCCACTTTTTCCAGGTACTTGCTGTAGAACAGGTAACTGGATAGATAGCTTGCACAACTTTTTAGCAATATCTCATGTAGTAATAATAATGCTATTGTGTGTTATCTATTATTTGGTGTGTTTGAACAGTACACAGAATTATTTAAGTTTGCAGTATTTTGAGCTATTGGGCCCTAAATATATCATTGGACCTCTGAGCTGGAATGTCTTTTTTAGTACTAATCCAGTTCTTAGTATATCATTTTAAAGACCCTCAAATTAGTGTAATTTTCTATTCTAGACTGTAATAGTAATACCTGACATATCAATATCACCATAAATCTTCAAAGCATTTTACAAAAATAATTCCTCCAGAATATTGTGATGAGAGTGTTAGCATTATATTCATTTCACATATAGTTACTTTTTAAAGCATTTTTCTGCTTCTACCTTATACAGCAAACTGTAGAGATGATTTTCTATAGATAATACTACGGTGACTTCTCTTTCATTGTCTCCAAGCCCTAATGCCAATGAATAGCAGCTCAATCTTTCACCCTAGAGAAAACAGGTTAAATTCCCTGAAGCATATTAATAATGATTCAAGCTATATATGCTTGGCACATCGGTTGTATTACATATGTTGTAAATTTTGTCTAGAAGACAGGACATTTTAAAATCATCGGTAATATAATACATAGCAAATGAATCATTCATCTTTCTTGGAGGTCTAAAATATTGGTGAAGCATTGATATGTCATTCTGAAATGCAGTCATTTTCAAAGGAACAAGAAGATATTTTAATTTTATTTTAGTGGCCAATGTCTGATAGACTGAAAGTGCATTGTATGCTATTATGCTTTCTTGAAAATTGACCTGCCACTTTATTTGGCATAGCAACTTTGTCTAGTTCATTAACACATTTGGGGAGTGGGTGGGAACATTCTTACAGCAGATCTCTTCATTTCTTCCACCTTTTGTTCAGATATTTACTACCATTTTGAACTGTCTTTAGTATAACTTCATTTCACTAATATTGCCTAGTGATGGTTTGAAATCAATGTTACTGAGAAAAATGGATTTGTTGAAGTCAAGAGAGTCTGTTCTTAGAATACCAAATTGCTTCCTAACTAGAGTCTGTGGAAGCCTGAATCAAGTCCTGCTCCTGAAGAGGAGCAGGAGTACAGACTTTTTACCCTAGTGAATGCACCAACAACCAGAATGTTTGCTGTTTTGTTTTGCTTACAATGTTTATAGAAAATTGCTTTCAAATTAGAACTCACTTAGACCAAGAAAAATTAAACTGCTCATATCTGCCACTGTCAGAAACAAAAAAAATCAGACATTTGGGGTTTCAAGCTGAGCATCTGAACTTAATGGAAACTTCTGACTTTTCTCTCCCCACAGAATGGTGAATATACCACTAGCTAACCCCACAGTAATGCTGCAAACTTTAATTAATTTCAGTTTGGTAAATATTCAGATACTTTCATGACAGGTGCTATCCAAAAGCCCTTGGGGAAAATTTAGTGGAGAGCAAGGTCTCCTGTAGTTAAGGCTGAGAATTAGTTTGTATCTCGAGACTGTTTCTTTCTAAGTGCCTTAGAATTGCTGTCTTTCTTTCTTTGTCTTGAAATTCACCATGTCTCATTGGGGCACTAAACAATTCAAGTAGTACACAGTTGTGACTTTATAAGGAATAGGTTTTCTTAAGAAAGCATTTTATAACATGTAAGTTGTTCTACGTTTTTCCCCACATCATGTGCTCAAATCCTGAGTGGACATGCTGGGGACATGGGAACAGAGGAACTCTCATAGGCACTAGGCCTGTGCAAGTTGGCAGCTATTCGATCCAGCTTCGGATCAGGCTGCTTCGGATGCCAGCAATCTGATCTAGAGCTCCAAATCGGCTTCCTGCTCCTATCTGGCCAAAGCAGCTCTGAAGCTTTGGAGCCACCTCGGACATCCAGCCATAGGGTATAATGGGGAATCAATGAAATATCTATAACTTTGTTTTTTATCTGATTCGGGTGAAACTTGTAGGAGTGGTATCCTCTGCTGGGAGCATTAAGCCTGACAAGTTTCAAGGAGATAGGTGCAGGGGTTTGGGGGAAACTAGTTAATTAGCTAACGAGTTAATTAGGAAGGATTAACACCTACAAAACCACAAAGAAGAGGAAATAGTCAATACAGACAATCAAATGCCCCAAGACAGAGACAGTCAGTTGCAAAAGCACCCATGTCACAAGTTTTGCCCCAGAATCCCGCTGCAACAATCTCCTCAACTGCTGGCAGGCTTTGTGGCCACAGCAGGGGCCATCATCAATGCAGGGTTTTCACCCTGCTGCGCCTTAACACACACAGTGTCACCCATGTCACAAGTTTTGCTTGTCCGCAGCTTGAGGTGCAGTTCCCTCCAAACCCCTACACCTATCTCCTTGAAACTTGGCGGGCTTTGTGGCCTCACCAGGGGCTACCATCCCTGTGGTTTTCACCCCCATGTGGTAAAACACATACATGTGACATGAGTTTCGCTTTTAAGAATATGGTGTATAATTCCTCCCAAACCCCGACATCTATCTTCTTGAATCTTGGCAGGCTTCATTCTCTCAGCAGAGGCTACCACCCCTGAAAGGTTCATCCAAACCAGATAAAAACCAACAAAGTAATAGATATTTCATTAATTCCCCACGATACCCTATGGCCAGATCTCTGAGGCGTCTCTGAAGCATTTCCAAAGTGATTTAGAAGCTCTGAACCACTTCAGAAAGCCGGAAGAAGCCAGAACTTTGATCCAGACATGCTGCTTCGGATGCTGAAGTGTCCAAAGCTTCTCTGTATCTGAAACATGGTCTGAAGCCTCGCACAACCCTAATAGGCAACCCCCCAGGTCACAGGCTATGGCAGGCTGAGGCTCAGATGCAGTGATTTGTACTGACAGGTGGCCCATGGCCTGCTATGCCAGTGTCAGAATATGGTAGTAGGGTGGATTTCCCACAGTGTACCCTGCTTTCTCTCCAGTGCGAACAGGGGCTGACTTGTAGGTGTCCATGCAGCTATAACCCCTCAACCAAAGCAACTGTCATAGAACATGAGTACTGTTGGGCTATGTGACTGTGCCACACCATTGGGTGGGCAGAGCACAGGGACCGTGGTGATAATAGCTGTGGATTCATTTAATTCATGTGCATTCACTGGGTGTTCCCCCTAAGATTGTTCAAGTATAAGTGGTTTGCTTTGCCTGTGAACTTTTGCTCCATAAGATTCTCCTCATCCAGCCCACACAAATGAAGCAGAATGGTTTACTTGTTTAAAAAAACTAAACAAAACCCTGTTGCCCTTGTTCTGGACACTGAGGCTCTGGCCAAAAATCTCAGCAGGCAAGGTACCAGGGATCTAGGGCATGCGGGCATGTACAGCAGGTTCTCTCAGAGGACCAGAGGGAGGCTGTGTCTGTAGATGTGGAACTGGACTGTTCACCCCCATACAACCCTCACACAGGGACATGGACATATGGATAACCCACTTGTCCTCCACCTACAGGCAGAAATGCCTAGTATTTATGGAGGAGTTAGAGGGTCAAGGCATGAGACATTTCTCTTCCTCTACCCTGCCCTTGCTTCCCAGAGGCCACTGCCCCACTGACACGCTCTTGGTTAATCACCCACCCTGGCCTCTTCTGACCTCCTCTATACAACCCTCTTATTACCACACCCACCCATTCTTATGTTCAGCTGGTACTTTAAGAAAAGGGAAAGATGTATTGTTTAAAGAAAGATCAAAGTTTTATTTAATATAAAAACTATTTTTTGTAAATAGAAAAAAGAAATGGAGTTGTGAATTGTCCTTTCCCCCTAATCCTGTCTGGATAGCTACTGCCCCATATCCCAGCCCACCAGGAGGTGTTCTGCCAAGGCCTCTCTCCCCATGGTTCCCTAACAATTGGCCCATCCTTGGGGCTGATGCTGTAGCAGAGCCATGCTGTGGCCAGGATCCACGTGCTGTGTTTCTTCTGCCTTGGTGTCATGGAATCTTTTCCTCCTGGCCTTGCAGATGTTGTGGAGGATACAGCCAGCAGTAATGAAGTACCCCTCAGTCATATCCAGGCATACACGCAGGCCTTCAAACATGTCCTGATGTACCCAATGTGTGCTCAGTGGTCATACAGCATCTGTTGAGTTGTGGGGGAAGGGGTGCTTTAATTAGAATGGCTCTCAGGACCTGCTCTCAGGATGTACTTTAATTAAAGTACCCGCAGCATCTCATATATTTATAGATTTCATAGATTTCATACACATTAGGGCTGGAAGGGACCTCGGAAGATCATCGAGTCCAGCCCCCCCGCCCAAAGGGCAGGAAATCAGCTGCGGTCATAGGATCCCAGCAAGATAAGCATCCAATTTACTCCTGAAGGTGTTCAATGTAGGTGCTTAAACCACCTCCGATGGCAGGCTGTTCCAGACTTTGGGGGCTTGGACAGTAAAGAAATTCTTCCTTATGTCCATCCTGAAATGGTCTTGCAGTAGTTTATAACCATTTGACCTCGTCATCCCTTGGGGTGCTCTGGTGAATAAACGTTCCCCCAGATACTGGTGGTCACCCCTGATAAATGTATAGGTGGCCATCAGATCACCCCTGAGCTTGTCCTTTTCCAGGCTAAAGATCCCCATTGCTCTCAGCCCGTTGTTGTAAGGTCTGTTTTCCTGACCTCTGATCATGCACGTGGCTCTTCTCGGGACTCTCTCAAGCATCTCCGCATCCTTTTTGAATTGTGGAACCCAAAACTGGACACAGTACTCCAGCTGTGGCCTCACCAAGGCCAAGTACAAGGGGAGAATGACATCCCAGGACTTGCTCGAGAAGCATCTATGGATGCAAGCCAGCATTTTGCTCACTTTATTAGCGTCAGTATCACATTTCAGGCTCATGTTCAACTTGTGGTCAATGATGACCCCCAAGTCTCTTTCTTCCATAGTGCTAGCCAGCGTAGCACTGCCAAGCCCATAAGGATGCTGCAGATTTTTCCTCCCAAGGTGGAGAACCTTGCATTTTTCAGTGTTAAACACCATAAGGTTCTTGTCCTCCCATTTGCTGAGCCTGTCCAGGTCAGCCTGGATCGCTGGCCTGTCTTCAGGTGTGGATGCTTTGCCCCAGAATTTGATGTCATCAGTGAACTCACCCAGTCCACTTCTGACTCCAATGTCCACATCATTAATGAAGTTGTTGAACAATATGGGTCCAAGGACAGAGCCTTGGAGAACCCCACTGGTCACAGGGCACCATGATGATTGACTACCATCAATTACTACCTTCTGAGTCTGACCACGGAGCCAATTTCCCAGCCAGTGGATCGTGGTGGACCCAAGGCCACAATTGGCCAGTTTCACCAAGAGGTGATCATGGGATACCAGATCAAAGGCTTTTTTGTAGTCAAGATATATGACATCAATCTCTTCTCCCTTGTCCAGGTGATAGGTCACTTGGTTGTAGAAGGAAATGAGATTGGTCAAGCAAGACCTACCCGCAACAAACCCATGCTGGCTATCCCTCAGGATGTTGGCGTCGGCCAGTCCATTAAGGATGGCCTCTTTAATAAACTTTTCTAAGGCCTTCCCCGGGATAGAAGTCAGGCTGATGGGCCTATAATTAGCATCTCTGCACTTCAAAATGATGGCAGGGGTTCTTTAACTAAAACACGTTCAAATTTTAGTTAAAACATCTGCTGCCATTTTGAAGTGTGGGGACACTAAACACATGTGATGCCAAGGCTGCTGGAGCATGGTAATTAATTGAGTGTGCTCCAACATGTGCTAATTAGCATGCATCAGAACAGATGTCCGCACGTGTGTAGGTGCCCTATGCTTTCTGCTGAGCACAGTGATTTTTCTGTGGTAGTCATGCTTACAGAATGCCTACTGGTTGGTTTGCTAGGGAACTAAGGCAGTCCTACTTAGATTTCATTGGCAAAAATTGGATTTGCCCACCTGTAACCCTGTCATTTGGCTGGCAGGGACAGTAGGGCTCCTATATATGCCCACTTGGAACAACAGTCTATAAGCTGCTCGACTGACTTGATTCAGAGTACTAGTTGCCGTATTCTAAAAATTCTGTTCCTGGTTCCCAGTTCTCTGACCTTTGGCTTGTCCCCTGCTTGTACTACACCAATCCCAAACTGCATCTTTAAATATTGGGCCTGACTTCTGGTAGCACAATATTTTGTGAATTTTTAAGTATGATATAGGTACAATAATTCTCAGCTTAGCCAGCTTAGCATGCTCATTAAGAAGAACTTTTTGCCCTTAAGTCAGTTTTCTGGTGAAACTTGCATTCAAATGTGCTATGAAAAAAATCCCATTATTTGTGCATGAGAAAAAAAATTACTGGGAGGCATGAGCAGGTATTCAAGTGGTCAGCCCCTGCCTACCCCAGACCACATGTATACAGGCCATAGTGTCCATGGCCTGTTTTTTGGAACTTTTGACCATGAGGAAGTTCAAACCCCTATGTCAGACTGTCTTTACCATAATGATATCAAGAATTGCTGCCCTCCCCCTCTCCCCCTTCTCCACCTCTGGAAACAGCTGGGACCCAGCCAGGTAACATCTTGGCTACCCTCATAAATAATGACTTTGCCAACCTACAGGCCCTACAAAACTGGTAGGCCTCCCTGGGCAAGGGATCTTCCCTGGGGATAATATACAGCAGTTAGGGGAGGTTTCTTGCATCTAGAATTGATACAAAGGTATTTTGGGGAAAGTTTGAGATAGGATTTTCTTGTGTGGGGCTTTAGGTAGGGGGGCTGTGGTTGGGAAAGGTCGGGGAATTGGAGTTCTTGGTATTTACAGTGTTGGGGAAATCATTTCTGTTGGTTGTTGGTTCACTTTAAGCTGCTCTGAGCCTTTCAGATAGGGAAGGATATAAATCCATAATAAATTAATCAGAGTTGTGGGGGAGGGGGAGGGGTGAAACAGCAGGGCTGGGAAAGTACTCTCTAACCCTCCTGATAAAGTTGGGCCTCTGTGTAGAAAAGAAAGCAAAATTAAAAGAGGAAAAACAAAATGCATTGGTTCATTAGCTAACTTTGTAGTATCTCGCCATATGGGTTATGAATACCAGTTTCATATAGCCATGAAGGTAGGTGCCTAAATCTAGAAGAGGCAAAAATGCAGATATTTCTTTGGCACTGACTATTGGTTACTTTAGCTGTTCCCTTCTTACCTCTTAAATATTCTGGTTATTTTAGGTTCCTGGATCTAGCAATGAAATTCACACACCCAGATTAAAAGTCTACATTCCTTATACAGTGAACAGGGAAAATCTGGAGTCTAGAAATGTGCAAGATGCATACTGAATGAAGAGATACTAAAGATACTAAAGATAGTTATTTGGAAATGGCAAAAAGAGGCTTGTTCATTAGTTCAGCACCATCTAAGTTGTGCCCATCTTGTGTACTAAATAACAATGGGAGTCTTGTTGAAAAAAAAATATCTAATGTCATTAAAATCTAAAGTTGTACAATAAAGCATACCTAGAAGTGAGGGTGCAGAGGTACTTGGTTGATGAAGTATATCTGATAGGGATGTAAGGCTTCAGCTGTGACCTTGGAAAAAAAAAAGGAACAAGTCTCAAGAGCTTCATTGTGAAGCTGTTGCCTGTCAGCTGTCAGATGAGCTGGAAGAGGATACAAACCATATTGAGCCAGGCCTTGACTTCTAACTTGAGGAGAAGAGGAGGGATAGCAGCCATGATTGTTCAGGGTGAGGAAGTGGTAAGCATCCATTCTGGGCTATCCAAATTCAAAGTGCCACTTCTGTAAATTGCAAGCCCTCCAAAAACTTAACTGACAAGGCCTGCAGTAACAGCAAGCACGCAGCATAATCTGTACTCTGTCCTCTGCTCTACAAGGACATGCCAGACACTCAGGGCCAAAAGGCATGCTGGAATTTCTGCTCTCCAAAATACTAACTGCAGAGCACCATCATAGCTTGGCCTCTGGTTCATTTTGAAGCATTTCAGCAGGGAGGGACCTATACAGCTGCACAATACTGAAAAACTTCCAAGTGGAAGTGCTTCGTACTGGAGTGGGAGTTAAAGTGCTTCAAAGAGCAGCTGTGCTATTGCTGTTTTAACATACTGTTTTCTGTATAACATCTACAAGATGGCCGGGATATATCATAGAAGTAAGTAAGACTTCTGTTCTGTACTTTAACATAATTTTTTTGTAAAATAATTCAGGATGCTAAATTTGTTTTACTTTTGTATGTTGTATATTTGTGGGAACGGGCTTTTGGATAACTATTTTTATTTATTTTGTACGTATAAAACTAGTTTTGGGCTTTCTTTTTTCCTTCCATCTGAACAATGGATAAAGGTGTCTTTCTTATAAAAACAAAACAAAACAAAACAAAACAAAACAAAACTGCTTGTTTAAGAAATCCTTTTTTGTTTCCAGATGACACAAAAATTGAGGACCCTACAGGAAACCTTTCTGATAAGTCAGGATTTGGGTTTCTTTGGACTGATATTTGGGAGCTTTGGAGGGTGTCAGATAGGAGCTTGGGCCTTTGGAGGGGATCTTAGCTTGGAGTGTCTTGGGGCCCTAGTTTGGGGGTGGGCACCTTTCCACTCTATAAACTGGGATTACCAACAAGGCTGATGGATGCTGATTTATTGATGACTCATAACTCAGGGCTTTGCAGAGCCCAGCTAAGTCTGTGGCTAGCTGGGGCTGAAGGTGCAAGAAGGGAGCTGAAAATTTGCAAACAGCCCAAGCAATGTAAAAGTGCTGGCTACACTCTCTAGTCAGCTCCATTCCCTTGCTTTCCTGCCTCCCCCGCTCTCTTATGAGATGCTTCCCCTCCCACAGAAGAATAATATAAAAGTGCTACTCCTGTGTTTAATATAAGGAAAGCAACACAGTTATAGAATTGTGCCTTTAGATAAGTGCCAAGAGGGCACTTATCATGCTGGAGTTGCACTTTCATTTTGCTGGTCCTATGAAAGTGTCCAGGCACAGCAAGCAAGCAAAATTTACCCCTCATACTATCCTAAAACTTGTAGCATTTTGAAGTTTGGATGTGAATGCAGTACTGTTGAGGCACCTGTCAGCATTTGTGTGGGACTGACTGAATGGCTTAATGCCCATAGGGCCAACATATGGGGTTGAACCAGACCACTGGAAACAGTCTCAAGAGCATTTCTTCTTTCTGCTTCTTGTCCCAGTCCCCATGAAATCCCATGGTGAGAAGAGTGACCTCTGCATCTAGCTGTGAAGATGATGCCACATGCCCTCAAGCAGGTAATCCGAGTCAGAGTGTCCTGTGGCGGAAAGCGAAAAAGGGAGCACTGTGATCAACTCCTTGATGACACCACAGACTTGTCTGAGTGCTGAGCAGAAACTGCTGATGGCTGGCTTTCTGTCTATGGGGTCAGGCAGGAAGAGACAGCATGTATTCTAAAGGTTCTTCAGCAGTCTTTTGAGTCTCAGAAGGAGAAGGTGACATGCTGGATGTCTGATGGTGTATATGTGTGTGTAACAGCTGTGCCTCTTTGGGGCCGTCTAGTAGTGGTCCCGCAGCATCGATCAAGGGCCAACCGCCTGCCTTCTCGCCTGCCATGTCTTGTTGTTATTTGCTTGATTGGTAGATCCTAATCAAGCTGGAGGCTGCCTATTTTCTGTCTTGGTGCCTGAGGCACTATCTGCGACTCCTTTCCTCCCTTTACACCGCAGCCCAAGCCTCACAGATGTATCTGGTGTTGTACAGGTCTGTCCTAGTCTCTGCGCCATGTGGATGCTCTCTGGCTTGTCCATCAGCCTGCACCCTTGTTGGCACCCTCTAGCTCATCTCACACTGCCCATTCTGGGACTTCTCACCAGTGCCAGGTCTGGGGCTCCTTGCTGCCCCTTTCAGTCAGGGCTCCTCGCTGCTCCCCGCCCCCGCTTGGCTCTGGGTCTCCTCCCTGCCACCTAACTCTGGGCTTCTCACTGCCTCCTGGCTCCGAGCTTCTCACTGCCCCCTGGCTCTGGGGCTTCTCACTGACCCCTGGCTCTGGGGCTGGGGCCAATGCACCCCAAACAATGCTGTGCCCTCTCCAGTGCCAGGAACCCCCATGCTACTGTGGAGTCCCTATGAGGCCTCCTCCAACCCCTAATAGCCCCACCCGGTCCTCCAGTCAAAACAATAAACACAAGAACACAAAGCCCCCGGGCTACAACATAAAAGCTAGACCGTTCTGGTCAAAATAAGAATCCATCCCTACCAGAGAGAGAGAGCGCACCAACCCCCAGCAGGAACCTAGGGATGTTCCCACCGTCAGAGTTCTCCCTTTTGTGCTGGCCAAGCTCCTCCTCCCTCAGCTGCCAGAGGAAAACTGCCCTCCTAGCCTCCTGCCTGGGCTTAAGAAGCTCCGCCCCTTCCTGTCTCTAGGTTTCCCTGGTTCCCCTAGCAACCAGCACCTGTGCAGACCTGGTGACTGGCCGCTGAGCTTCCCTCTTCCCGCCACTAGGGGTCTCTCCCTAGCCATTTATGCTCCAGTCGCAGGGCACCTGAGAGCTTTGCAACAGTGTGGAAGGTCTTTCTGCCACCAATAAGATAGCCACAGCTGTAGAGACAGCAAGTACTGCCACAGCAACAGCTATCTGTTGCTTGCAGGCATACCAAAAAAAAAAAACAATGGTCCTTTAAACTTGGTGCATTCCTGCACTGAGTCTTGTGCATGCCCAGAAGAGGCAACACTTTAGTTGGACCGGATTCACCTGCCATCTGTATAGATAGGGCACTTTAGTGGAGATTTTTTGGTGCTTTTATCTAACAGACAATTGAATCAACATTAGCTAAAATTGCCAAAAAGCCCTGCTGAAAGGCCTGAACTATACAGATGTTGCAGAGCCAGGTTGCAATAATTTGCTGCTTCTTCTAGTATCATAGAATCATAGAAGTAGGTTGGAAGGGACCTTGTAGATCTTCAAGTCCAACCCCACTCCTGGGTGGGAGAAAAACTGGGCTCAAAAGACTCCAGCCAGATAGGCATCAAGCCTCTTCTTAAAGATCCCCAGGGTAGGAGCCAGCACCAC
>NW_017728918.1:38721966-38728859 GCF_001723895.1 Crocodylus porosus
TCTGGAACCAGCTTCCAGGAGAAGTGGTGCAGGCTCTTATCCTAGGGGTGTTTAAGAGGCGGTTAGATGAACATCTTGCTGGGGTCATCTGACCCCAGTATTCTTTCCTGCCATGGCAGGGGGTCAGACTAGATGATCTGCTCAGGTCCCTTCCAACCCTACACACTATGAAACTATGAAACTGTGAAACATCTCTTGCCTTAAGTGCCTCTGAAATCTGGCCCGAAAATTCCTGGACCATCTCCTCCCCTTGGTTCGGGGGGTATGTAGTAGACCCTCGCCGTTAAATCCCTCTCCCCACAGCCCCCTTGTATCTTGACCCAGAGCACTTCAGCTTGCCCCTCCTCTGACCCCATTCTGCTGGCAGAGGATGTGTATTGCTCCTTGACATAGAGTGCCACACCCCACTGCTTCTGGTCATGCACAGGACTTGGTGCAGGAATGCACCAAGTAAAGCTCTTTCTTTTTTTAAACATCTGCAAGCAGCCATTAAAATGGCAACTACTGTCATGGTAATAGCTATAGAAAAGGTGGCTAATGGTGTGGCCACTGCAGATACTGCAGATACCATAAATTCATAGATTGTAAGGCTGGACAAGGCCATAGAAGATCATTGGGTCCAGCTCCATGCACCAAACAGGAAAGATAACTGGGGGTCAGGTGACCCCAGGAAGGTGACTGTCTAATTTCCTCTTGAAGATTTCCAGGGTAGGTGATTGCAGCCCCTCTGGAGGCAGGGCCATCCCTAGGGGCGGGCTTAATTGGGGCAACTGCCCTGGGCCCTGCACTTTGGGGGCCCCCATGGAGCTGGGTGGAGCAGCACGATGACTCCGCACAGCTTCATGTCCAGCCACTTGGCAACCTCCCCCTTCCCCCCCACTGACTCCACTGCTGGCTTCCTTGCATCCAGGGATGATGCCTCCACACGGGCTGATTTGCCCTGACCCCGTACCCTGCTCAGGTTGTCTATCTCTAGAGGGAACTTATTGCACAGTCTGGACACCCTGACTGTGAAGAAGTTTTTCTTAATGTTAAGCCTGAATTGATCTTCCAAGAATTTGGGGCCATTACTCTTGGTTTTCCCTTCAGGTGCCCTTGTAGCAAAACCCCCAGTTTTTCTTTTTCTTTTCCTTTTAAAATGCATTCCCTCCCCTTCCCCAACTTTTCTGACTTTGCTTTCCCTCTCTATTCCCTATAGATAAGTATAAATGAGCTAAGGCATAGGTTAAGCTTCAGCATTTTAGTGTGGTAGCAAGTTGTATTTGTTTTGTTTTTTATCCTTCTTTATATTGTATAATTATTATGTTTATATTGATTTTTACTGTTCTGTATTACTGTTTTACTGGTACTTTATGATTTAGGCCTACGTATATGTTAGTATAAGTCAAGTCAAGTTTCCATTTTGTTTGTCAAGTCTCCAACTTATCTCCATGCCCAGTTTTGTAACCTATGACTCATACTACACCACCTATGTAACTTGCTTCCTGAATGAATGGGGATGAATATGGGTGCTTGAGAGACAATGGCAGTAGGTCTAAAAATAAGTCCCTCTGAATGACGGAACCATCAACACCAATACCTGGACCAATGACCCAGCCCTTGGAACAACCTCAGAATTCAAGAAACAAAAGATGAGGGAACTCACCATTGTGTCCAGGCTGCACATGCTCAGTAAGAACACCTGGAGCCCTCTGGAACAGGACTGACCTTGCCTGGACTGGCCCTCCCCATAGGAGATCAGAGGTAGTGTGCCCCATAAAAAGGATAGTGAAAACTGACTCTTTGGGTTGCCCTCTCCATCTGAACCAGCACCATGCCACACCACCAATCCACCCAGAGGCCCTGCTGGTGACCCCCTTTCTAGAGAACACCTACTAGAAAAGGACCCCTTTCCAGCCTGGATAGGTAGCTATCATCCCCCTCTCCCTCTTCAGCCAAGGACTTGGACTCTGCTTCTGTTCCTTCCACTGAGTCTCTTTCTCCTGCTGCCATTGTGAGTGAGTGCGTGTGTGTGTATGTGTGAACCAATAACTTCACGGGGCTGTGTAGTGTGTTGCCCGTTTAATAAACCTGTTATTTTGGAACCCCGACTTGGGTTTCTGCCTGTTTCCTGACTGTCTCCTCCTTGCCACCACTTATCTGTCCCCCTCTCCCAATATCTAATCTGTCTGCCTCAGTTTCCAGCCCCAATTTACCTTAAGACAAGCTTCAGTTCTTCAGCCAGCTTCTCTCTAGTCCACCAGTTCTAATCTCAGTTCTGGCAATTTTCACTCCCTACACTTTAACTCTCTCTCACCTTAACCTTCCCCCAAGTATTTCAGGTATCCCAAGCACACACATATATACCATGCCATCCAAGTTAGGAACTTACCTATGTGTAGGTGGGTTGTATGTGTGTGAACTGGTGAGTGTGTGTGTGGGTGTATATATGTCATTGTGTGTATGATATATGAATTAGTGATCTCTGTATGTGTACTGAGTGTGCAGGTATGGACAATTGATTTTTTGTCTAACTTTTGGGGTGTGTAGTGCATGGCTTGAATTGGCGATAGGTATGCATGTGCCTAGGCTGGTTTGGATATCTATGTGCCTGAGTTGGTAGTTTGTGTGTGTATGCACCTAATTGATTTGTGTGTTTGTATATGTTCAATTGTGTCACACCCTCCTGTCTAACAGTGCAATATTGAGATCCTGAGAGTCCCATGACCCCACAGGGCAACATCCTGGTGAACAGTTGCTCACAGAGCCCTTGATGTGCTCCCCTAGTGTAGCAGTAAACTGCTACCAGGTCACCTCTCAGCCTTCTTTTCCTCATGCCGAAGAGTCCTAGATCCCTCAGCTTCTCCTTGTATGGCTTGCCAGGCAAGTCTATGATCATATGGGTGGCCCTTCTCTAAACAGTCTCAAGCTTGTCCATATCCTTGTTGAAGTGTGGTGCCCAGAACTGGACTCAGTACTGCAGCTGCGGTCTCACTAGTGCTGAGTAAAGAAGAAAAATCACCTCCTTGGTTCTGCTGGAGATGCATCGATTGATGCATGCCAGAGTATTATCTGCCCTACTGGCTACAGCACTGCACTGCCGGCTCATATTTATACTACAGTCTATTATTACTGCCAGGTCCCTTTTATTCATGGTGCTAGTCAGTCTGGTGATGCCAAGCCTGTAGGTGTGTTGGGGGTCCCCAGGGTAAGCACTTTACATTTCAATCAATGTTGAACTTCATCAGATTCTGATCCATCCAACTTGCTAGCCTAGCCTATCTAGGTCTGTCTGTATCTGGAGCCTATCTTCAAACATAACCACAATCCCCCATAACTTGGTGTCATCCACAAACTTGGCCAGTGAGCTTTTAATCCCCACATCCAAATCATTACTAGAGATGTTGAAAAGTACTGGACCAAGCACTGACACCTGCGGGACACTGCTGCTCACTTCTCAACAGGATGGCACAGATTTGTTCACTATGACTCTCTAGGTTCTGTCCTGCAGCCAGTTTCTCACCTACTGTCTTGGAGTTAAGCCCACAATCCTCCAAATTTCTTGTGAGGACATTGTGATATACTAGATCAGAGGCCTTTTGGAGGTCAAGGTATACAATATCAACCTGCTGTCTTGTGTCCAGGTGTTGAGTTACCTGGTCATAGAAGAAGATGAGGTTGGTAAGGCAAGTTCTGCCCATGACGAAGCCATGCTGGCTGATAGTCAGAATCTTACCTTCTGCAAGCTTATCACAAATAGACTCCTTGATCAACTTTTCTAGGATTTTCCCTAGAAGGGAAGTTAGACTTATTTAGTTACCCAGGTTGTCCAACCTGCACTTCTTATGGATGGGCACAACATTGACCTTCTTCCAGCCCTCAGGAATTTCTCCAGAATGCCGTGAATTGTAAAAGAGTTTCACCAGGGGTTTTGCAGTGACCTCAGCCAGCTCATTCAGCACTCTTGGATGAAGATCATTTGGTCCTGCTGACTTTTATATGTCTAAATGTATTAATTGGCCATATACCAATTCTATGGCAACAGTAGGAAGGTGATTATTCCTACTGTGCTCATCCTCTGCTCTACTTGTCATGGTTTTCTCCTTAGTCAAGTGAAAGACTGAGGCAAAGTAGTCATTTAGGAGTTCAGTTTTCTCCTGGGTGCTGCTAACCAGCTCTCCTAAGCTGTTGAGCAATGGATCCATACTCTCATTTGTTTTCCTCCTGTTCCCTATGTACCTAAAGAAGGACTTCTTGTTGTCCTTGATTCCCACTGCTAATCTAAGTTGGTTGCTGCTTTAGCCTGTCTTATCTGTTCCCTGCAAATATGGGCCATCATGGAATAGTCCTCCTTGGGGCCTTCCTTGAGCTTCCTTTGTTTTTAAGCCTCTCTTTTCTTTCTTCATAGAGAGAGCAGCTTCTGCTGTAGAGTAGTACTACTGCACCCAGGCAACTAGGTTGGCCCATCACACTCTGCCTGACTGCAGCAGCTGGCCGCAGTCTCCAGCTGACTTAAACTACCATGGAGACTGGGAACATACCCCCTGGTCTTCTGCTTCCATCCCTGGTTAGCAATTGCCACCAGCTGGTCACTGGGACTATAGCAATGCTCCACAGGTATGCCAAGTGCATGCCTTCCCCCATTACAGCCACCATGATACCTGTGATGCTGCCCCCCTACCCCAGGGTGATAGGATGTCAAGCATGGGTCTGAGTGGCACTTTCAAAAGGGGCAGTCTTTCCCTTCTCAGTGGGGTGGGCAACACCACCAGCATCTCAGATGTCGCACCCCAACAAGAAGGGAGTGCCATCAAAAGATGGCTGCTGAGCTTTGATGATGACATGCCTCTGCTTCCCAGCAATGCAGAATCAGAACATCCTGCCATGCAGATGCACCTTTTCAAATTCTGAGGAGCCCCCCCATGTCAGGATGGGATGAGGCACAGCCAGAGTGCCACAGTACTCTGAGGCACCAGGGGAAATGGTAGCCAACCCCCTGTATATGCCATGCTTTTGTTTTGCATTTTGTACCATGTTTTGCTGTTTGTACCACTTTTTTTCATGTATACTATAGTTTGCAGCTTGCACATGAGTGGGTTTGTTTGTTTATTGGGAAACAAATAAAGTTTGCCACTTTTGGTATATGTCTGCAGTTCCTGTCCACATGTTCTCTCCAGCTCCAGGTCCCAAATGTGCCTCACAGGTTCCCCAAACACTTCCCTCCAGCCTGCATGTGTAGCCAAGTAGGATATGGCACATGAGCTGACAATGATGTGCCTATGGTAGCTCCACTACCAGGCCTGCTTTTCTTCCAGAAGACACTTCCTGTATATGCCCCCTTCCTCCCCCTTCCCACAATATGGTGGTGGGAGGTTGATATGGGGAATGACCTACAAGCCAGCAATTCACAAATTTTCTACAATGTATCTGGAGTGACAACCCTCCCCCAAGCCTTTTTTTTCATAGAAGTCATTTGCATATCTGTTTGGCTTTTTATCTTGGTCAGGGAGATTATGATCAGGCCACACCTGTGCCTGACTAGAAGGTTTGAATTTCCAGCCATTGGCAGTTGACCAATCTTCCCACAAGTTCTCACACCAAGCTAGTCCAGCTGGGCAAAAAATAGCCCACATAAAGAGCCCAGTGTACATTCCCCTCCTTGAGCTTTGAACTGGGCTTGGCAAGGGAGACACAGCACAGCAAAGCAAGGCTTTGAAGGCATCTTTTGATCTTTATCCCAGAGGACCCCAGAAGACTGTACTGTATATTGAACTCTATTAAAATCCACAGCACAATTTTCTAACTGTGTTCATCTCCTTACAGTAAAGAGTGAGAGTGGCCTTTACATTCACATTTCCACCCCCTGGCCCATCCCCGCAAGCAGTCCGTGCCTGCCCACCAGCCCGTGCTGCCTCTCTCCACCCGCCCCTCAGCCTCTGGAACCAAGGAAAACCACTTACCAACAGTAGACAGTCAGCCTTCTAGTTTCAAAAGAACTGGGGTTACAAGTGAATCTTCAAGTGAAACTTTCCCACATCCGCTCAGGTAGTTGCTAACCTACTCCCAGGGTACCAACAGGTTAGTGAATGCTGGTTAAGGGGCTGGGGAAACAGAGTAGGGGAGGGGAAACAGAGTAGGGGACTGGATAAAGCTTTCTCTTCCTGGGCTAGTCAGAGGAATCCAGCCTTGGCTTTCCCTGTCTACCGCCACCCCCCGTGCCAGCTGCCCCAGGCCAAATCACTTTGTGGGCCATAGGATGAGAGTGGGGAGTACAGCCCTCACTCCATCCTGATGAGCAGTCACTGCCTGAATTCCTGAGCTGCCTGATCTGAGAAGGGCCAAGTCAGGCACCTTTCCCAGGCAGCACCAAGCCCATCCCATCTCCCTGATCAAGACTCAGGTTTCTGCTGGTGAATTGAACAGTTCCCACACTGCTCCAGGTGGTCCGAAGGCTGGTCAGCCAAATTGAAGGGAACAGAACAGTCCAGGAGTGGGGGCTGTAAGGCTTGTGGGAATAGCAGGGGCAAACAAGTCTAGGGACCTGATCAGGTGATCCTCCCCCTCTATGCAATGCTGGTCAGGCCAAAGCTGGAGTACTGTGTCCAGTTCTGTGCGCCCCACTTCAGGTGGGATGTGGACAACATTGAGAGGGTCCAGAGGAGGGCCACCCGCATGATCCGGGAACAACAGGGCAGAACCTACAATGAAAGACTGCAGGACCTAAACCTGTTCAGCCTTCACAAGAGAAGGCTGAGGGGGGACCTTGTGTCTGTCTATAAACTCACTAGGAGGGACCAGAAGGTTTTGGGGGAGACACTGTTTCCCCTAGCGCCCCCTGGCATGACAAGGAACAATGGACACAAATTATTGGAGAGTAGGTTTAGATTAGACATCCGGAAGAACTACTTCACAGT
>NW_017728918.1:38728959-38735472 GCF_001723895.1 Crocodylus porosus
AAGAACTACTTCACAGTTTGGGCGGCTAGGATCTGGAACCAACTTCCAAGGGAAGTGGTGCTGGCTCCTACCCTGGGGATCTTTAAGAAAAGGCTTGATGCCTACCTGGCTAGACTCATTTGAGTCCAGTTTTTCTCCCACCCAGGTGGGGGGTTGGGCTTGAAGATCTACAAGGTTCCTTCCAACCCTACTTTTATGATTCTATGAGGCTCTCTCACACCCCGGCTACTTTGTGGAGCAGTTCAGGGTCTGGAGCCACAGCTTTTCTATTTCCTGCAGCTTCTGGCCTCCCAGTCCAGGAATGGCAGCCTGGGCACCTTTCTGCACAAGCTCAGAGCCTGGGATGCCAATTCTGGACCCTGCTCACTGCCCCCACCCAGACCTAGGGAGCAAAGGAAAGCAAAGCCAGGCCCAGAGAGCCTCAGACTTGACTGGGCTCTAGCAAGTCCATGCTCTAGGTGTGTGTGGGGGGGGGGGATAAGGTTGCAGGCATTAATAGTTCCTCATGAGCTAGGGCTTCCTCCCCAGAGCAGGGGCAGTAGCTCCCCCAAAAGTGCCTTAACTAACTTTTCCCTGCCTCCCCTGGAAACAAGACCAGCACTTTGCACCCTCCAATCCCAATTCATCAAAACTTGAGACCTTTAATTTACTTCTGCTTTATTTATTTTTAATTCTTTTTTTCTTACTATTTTAATGTTATCCTTAAAAGTGGCTAACTTCCTTCATTTCAATCCCCTTCCCCCTCCCTCCTTTCCACCTCCCATTAAATTTCCACTCCCAATTACATGTCTCCCCCTCTCCCCCCAAAACATATCATGACACCCCTGCCCACAGAGCATAGATATAAGCCGTCTTGGATCACCATCCCTCTAGTTGTAACTCACAGCTACACCTCTCAGTCCTGCCCCTGCTCACCAAGACTCTAGTGGCAATTCACAGCTATGCAGGGGTGGTAACTCAGAGAAGTTTCCTAGACTGAGGGTGTGACTAAGGGTACTCCAAACTCCAAGCTAGCACTAAGCCAGTCAACATTTGTGTGTCTCACAGTATATGAGTGAGTATATTGTGTAGAAGGCCTTAACTGCTAAGATATATAGTTATGTTCAGACTTCCTCGCTATGGCCCAATGCATCTGGAATCATTTTCTGTACAATAGCACAGCTTCAAAAAGATGGATGAAAGTATTTCCCCACCTAAAGTAACTTATATCCTGTTGGTTATAGATGTTTCTAGGGAGGTAGAGACCCTGCTTCTAATGCTGTTCATGATTGTTATTTCATGCATCATGCATGTTGCATATTGCATAAACTACAACACTCATCTTCCTTTCACCTACACTAGTACCTTACTTCCTGGGGCACAGAGTTGCACCCCCTCTAACTTGCTATTCTTCTAGCCCAATCTCTCTTTTCTTCTTGATTTTCCAGTGGGCAAGCTTCAAAAAGAGGGTGACTTTGTCACAATATCCTCATAGCCTGTTGATTTGAGCACTTTGCTAAGAAATAAACTAT
Organism: Crocodylus porosus; assembly: GCF_001723895.1. NCBI lineage: Eukaryota > Metazoa > Chordata > Crocodylia > Crocodylidae > Crocodylus > Crocodylus porosus. The sequence continues at coordinate 38,730,471 of NW_017728918.1, forward strand.
CTTAGTTTAACTCCCACTTTAGCTAAGGAGAACATAGAACCTGAGTCACCCACTTCCTGTAAATGTGCCCTAAGTACTAAACTGTTGGGTTAAGAGGTTAGTAGGATCCAGCACAAGAGAACTGGATCCATAAATGAGGTATCCTTTTAACAGTTCCCCACTGAAAGGATAGGAGATATGAAATTTCCTAGGTAAATTAGGGTCAAGAAAAACTGACTTTTTCAGAATAAGCTGTACATCTATGGAAGATGGATTAGGATTGGTTCTGGGGGGATGGGTTGTCCTAGGCTCCTATTGAGAGAATAAGAAAGCTATGGATTACAAACCTGAGGTGAGACAATAATTTTTGTGCCAGCTGTGTGAAAGATTTAGAGGTGGAATCAGATTTAGGCTAACTGCTTATCTTTGCCTGTCTCTGAAGGGTCTGAGACTCATAAATTTCTGTCCCATTTGGCCCAGCTTAAATTAATGTATTCTCTCTATTATGGAAGAAAGGTACTATTGAGTCTCAAGATTTATTTTTTTAGTCAATATGAAAAATACATTATGTTCCATAATGCCTGAGTTGGGGATTTACTCAAATTGCTCTGTTCTAATTCTTAATCAAGCAACCTGAAAAAAACCTAAAGGTAATTTGAACTGTGTTAATTAATTTTAGATGTAGTTTCTCAAAGTACATAAGAGCACACATGGAAAATCAATTATCTTAGCGTGAATCTCCATTGTTATCATATTTGAAATATAGAGAGTGAAACACTGGGGACTGTACAGAAACAAAATTTATCACATTCTCTCTCCAAACTGCATCCCTCTTTTTAACTTAAGTAACACCATGGGAATTAATAGTTTTCTTAATATTCTGATGGATGGAATACATGATTAACCTGTCTGTTGGTTGATATTTCTGTCTTGCTGAAGCTGCTTCTTATTTCCCTGTTTAAAATGTCAGCGATAATTTCAGTGCCACCCTGGAATCTTATTTGAATTATGGTATTGGCAAACTAGCAACGGAATGAAAGTACTTGAGAAACAAAAATTCCCAGCATGATTGGTGTAAGAATACTGAGACACAGATGGCTACTATGACACCAGTTTTGTTCTTGCCTAAGTTATTTGACATGAACTTAGTTATAATTATTCAAGTAGGGATGATGTCACATGTTTAACTTCACACCTGCTAAATGCAGTTAAAATGCAAACAGATTCATGTTCATACAGTTTAATGCACATTCAGTGTCTTCATGGATTTGCAAAGTTTTTGCCTTTCAGGCAATTTCCTAACCATAATACATCACAACTTCTGATGATTTCCAACCATTGCAAGTGAACCTGTAACAAGACCCTAACATCACAGGAATTTGTACCCAATGTATCCAGTGGCTATTCTTACATCTTTTTCCTTTTCCTTCTTTGGAATCATAAATGCGTATACTAATGGGTCTAGTGTATAAAACACAAGTAGAGGCTCCTAGGATGTATGTCAGGATATATAACCTGAGCACCTTGACAGATAAGAAGTTTATTTTGCATTTTATTAACCAGTATTTGGATTTTGATGGCTTTAAAATTACACTGTAACATCGTTTAAACAGTTTTTTATAATGACAAATTTGGCTTCAAAGCTTGATCCACTACTTGAAACCTATTGTCACAAGGTGGTCCATCCCTTTCAAGAGGAATAGTTAGCCCTGTTAAGAAAACCCAGATGTGATGTATTTGGGTAAGCAAGGAGTATCTCACTGGGAGCTTTAAAAGTGCCCTGAAGAGTAGGCAAAAAGGAGGAGAAAGCATGCTGAAAAGCAGTGGTTTTCAAACAGTGATCTGCAGATCCCTGGGGTTTGGGTATCTTAAGCATAGGCGACACAGGGCAGGGGGGCATGTGCCGCCCCCCCATCCTGAGATTGGCAGACACCAAAGCTGCAGCTGGCTTCTGCGGGCAGTCACCACTTGCACACATCTCCCCCCCACCCACCATCAATATGGTCAGCAACGTCTATGAGTGGTCCCTGCTCGCCACCTCTCCCCCTGCCACTGACACTGCCAGCAGCAACTGCAAGCAATCCCTGGTCACTGCTGCAAACACTGCTGGTGGTGGCTGCAGGCAGTCTCCACTCTCTGCTTGCTAACAATGATACTGATTGCTGCCAATAGCACTGACAGCTGCCAATGACACTGACAGCTGTGGGCAGTCCCGCTCACCACCATGGTGCCCCTCCAGTCTCGGGAAACACCGGTCATTCATGATCTTAAGGGTAAGATCATGACTGCTACAAAATAAGATAATGTGATGGAGTAGACTGGCTAGCCCCTGGTGAGGAAAGGATTAAGGTACAGCTGCCAACCTGAATTGACTGCACCCTGGTATATGTGCACCTCCTTTCCAGAATGCCAGCTTATCGAATCCAAAGAACCCCATGATCCCTGTTGGTCCCTGTGCTGTTGGTGGATGTTCCCTTTGAACAGATTAGAATGGATATGGTGGGACCCTGGAACAGAGTGCACCAGCCACAAAAACATACTTGTAATTGTTGACTATGCCACGGCACTCACTATCCTGAGGCTATACCCCTTGGCTTGACAACAGCCAAGGTCATAGCCACTGAGCTCATGGAGGTACTCTTATGGGTGAGTGATATCTGAGAAATTATTACCAACCACAGAATCAATTTTATATCACAGACCATAAAATAGTTATATAAGCTGTTAAAAATTAAATCAATAAGAACCTTGGTCTACCATCCCCCAAACATGGGCTGGTAGAGAGGTTTAATATAACCCTTAAGGTGAAGGTAAGGAAATTTCTGGCCACAAATGCCTGCCACAGGAACCAGTTGCTCCTAGTCATGCTATTTGCAGTCTAGGAGGTGCCCCAGGCATCAATGAAAATTTGAAGCTGTGTGAATTTAATCCTGTGGATCAGGTATTCCTACTTTTACCATCCCCAGAGTCAAAATTGATTGGTTGTTATCAGTGACCATATGAAAAGATCTGGTACATCAGCTAGTTGACTATGAAATGAAACAATTGGACCAATAGAGGTACCAGAAAAGCTATCATGTCAACATCCTAAAATCATGGAAGTCTCAGGAGTGCCTTGTTATAACTCCCTAGACTCCAAAAATGGAGCTAGGCTGCAGACAGGTTTGACCCCACCTAGGTGGGAACAGTTTATTTTGGACCCAAACTCATTCCAGAACAACAGGAGCAAGACCATAGGTGAGTCTACTTATTCCCTGGAGTGTTGTCATCACATCTGGGATGAATGAACCTGGTGACCCACATCCAACCATAACCAGGAAATAGGAAAAATGCCATCCTCTGCCCAATAGGATGAGGGAGATGGTGAAGCAGATGCTACAAGCCATGTGAACTTTTGGGTGGTTGAGAAAACTTGCAGTGATTTGAGAAGTCTGGTTGTGCTAGTCCCAAAGTAGGATGGCACTACATGGCTTTATTGATTTCTGAATGGTCAATGCAATTTCAAAATGTAATGCATACCTGATGCCAGGGGTCAACAAGTTATTGGACCATCTGGGAGCTGCCCAGTATATGATGACACTTTATCTGACAAAAGGGTATTGGAAGATCCTATTAACACTGAAATCTAAGGAAAAGAGTGCCTTTTTGGCCCCCTGTGGCTTATATCAATTCTGGGCAATGCCCTTTAGGTTGCATGGGACCCTGGCCACATTTCAGAGTCTGAGGAACTGGATCCTGCAGCCCTATTGGAAGCACATTGCATATCTAGATGATAGTCTACAGCCAGACATGGGCAAAACACCTGGACCACGTGGCTGCAGTGTTGAGGTAACCCCAGGAAGTGAATCTAACACTAAGGTGGATGAAAAAACACTTATTTGGGGTACACCCTTGGGAAGGTCAACTGCAGCCACTGGTCCAGGCCTCATAGAGGTTTCCAACCTCAAACACCAAAACCCATGTAAGACAGTTTTTAGGACTGGCCAGGTGCTACTGACACTTTATACTGGCATCCTCTTCAATTGTGAGCCCTTCACTGACTTTCTGAAGGCAGATCATCACCAGAAGGTACAGTGGACCAAAGAAGAGGCTTGGAGGCTGCAGGCACCACCTGGGGGAGCACTGCTAGCAATTGAGGGCTGTAGCATGTGGCAAAAGAGACAGGGACAAAGCAGATAAGAGTCTGAAAGAGTGAGACAGGGGCCAAGGGGCCCAGAGCCCATAAAGACAAGGACAGAGCTGGGTCCCAGCAACACAGGGTCCTGTGACAAGTGGACCTCAGGTGGAGTGGCTCAGCCAGAGCAAATTAAGCCAAGGCTAGGGGGGGCCAAAGTCAGAGAAGCATCTAGGGCCTGAAGCAACCCCCTCTTGACAAAGAGGACCTGCTCTGCTGGATTGGCCCCACCCTGGAATGCTTGCAGCCTATGGTAGGCCTCCAGGAGAGGTATAGTAAGGAGAAGTATAGTAGGGAGTATAGTAAGAAGCAGTACAGTAAGGAGAAGCTCAGGGATGGAGGGCTTTCAGTACTGATTGAGCCTGGTTCTTGGTCAAATGCCCTCTGAGAAGTAAGTCCCCTGGATCCCCAGGTCAGTGTCAGTGCTTAGATAAATTATATCACAGGTACTGGGGGAGTCACCTCTCAGTGCCTATTACAGATACATTTTTAGAAATTCAAGCACAGTGTAATAGAAGCACACTAGAAGCTAGTCCTCATGTTCTTGCCACAATATTTTCTCTGCTGTCATGTTTATATGACTTACTGTAGCAATTTAATCTCTCTTCCCAAGGTCTTCCCCCTTTTCTTTTCTTTGATTTTGCTTCATTTTGTGATTTCTTTTGAAAGTTGTAGACTCTCCATGTGACATGACATTAATAATATGACACTGTTTTATAGTGCTACTATAAAAGTGGTGGTGCTGCACTTAGGCAGCAGAAACCAGCAGCACACTTATAGAATGGGAAACTTCCTTCTTGAGAGCACAGAGGCAGAAAGGGATCTTGGAGTCATTATTGACTCCAAGAT
>NW_017728918.1:38735892-38752475 GCF_001723895.1 Crocodylus porosus
CAACTTCCAAGGGAAGTGGTGCTGGCTCCTACCCTGGGGATCTTTAAGAAAAGGCTTGATGCCTACCTGGCTAGACTCATTTGAGTCCAGTTTTTTTCTCCTGCCCAATCAGGGGGTTGGACTTGAAGATCTACAAGGACCCTTCTGACCCTAATTCTATGATACTATGATTCTATGATAATGTAGCACAACAAAATTTTGCTTAATCTTTGCTTAAGGCCTTAATCTTTGGTCTTGTGATAATTTTGATAAATATTTTGTGATAATCTTTGGTCTTGCGATAATTTCAGTGATAATTTCAGTGGTGCCCTGGAATCTTATTTGAATTATGGTATTGGCAAAGTAACAATGGAATGAAAGTACTAGAGAAAAAAAAATTCCCAGCATGATTGGCCTTAATCTTTGGTCTTTCTATCCACAAAACTAGAATTAATTGAGCAAGATTTGTCTGTTTAGAAAACTACAGTCAGAGATATTATGTCCTCACTTTCAGGATAAGTGTATCTAATTACATTACAAGTAAAACACTCATGATTCTTTAAATGCCTTTATATAACTAAAACAAAAATCTAGTAACCTGATTCATTGGGGGACACAGATCTAAGTCCTGAGATAAGTGGCAAAATGGATGTCCAGGAAGAAGTACAAACATGGGGTTAGGGGCCGGGGGCAACAGAGCAGGCCTTCTCATTCTTCTTGTAAAGTATGGCAATTGGCTAATTACCTTAGATGTCTGTACATGGATGCACAGATCCTGGAAAATAGATCTTTGAAAACAAGTAGGAAGATTTGGAAGTCCTCACACAGTCACAGAACTATGATGTGACTGGAATTATAGAGACTTGGTGGAATAGCTTTCATGACTGGAGTACTGGAGGGATGGGTAGAAACTGTTTAGAAAGAACAGCCATGAAAGAAGAGAAGGAGGAGTTGTGCGTTATGTAAAAAAAAATACAAATTCAATATGACTGTTCAGAGGTACAATATAAAACTGGAGATAGACCTGTTCAAAGTTTCAGGGTTAGAGTTAGAGGGAAGAAGAACAAAGATGATGTGGTGAATATCTGCAACACGAGACAGGAAGATGAGGTGGAAAAGGCTTTCTTCAAACAACTAGAGGAAGTTTCCCAATCATGGGCCCTGGTTCTCACAAGAGACTTCAATCAACCTGACCTTTGCTGGGAGGGCAATACAGCTGTGCACAGGCAATCCAAGACATTTTGGGAGAGTGCTGGGGACAACTTCCTAGTGCAAATGTTGGAGAGGCCCATTAGGGGCCACACTTTTCTTGACCTGCTACTCACAAATAGGAAAGAATTGGTGGAGGATGTAGAAGTGGATAGGCGGCAGTGACCACAAGAAGATTGAGTTCAGGATCCTGAGAAAAGGAAGGAAGGAGAGCAGCAGAGAAAGGACTCTGGACTTCAAAAAAGCAGACTTCAACTTACTCAAACTGATGGGCAGGATCCCCTAGAAGGGCAGTCTGATGGGGAAGAAGTCCATGAAAGTTGGTTTTCTTTGAAAAAAAACCTTACTAAAGGTGCAGGAAAAAAACATCCCAACGTACAGGAGGACTAACAAGTACAGAAAAACACTAACTTGGCTTAGCAGGGAACTGTTCAATGAACTAACACATAAAAAGAAAGCTTACAAGAATTGGAAACATGGACAAACTAGTAGGGAGGAGCATAAGAGTATTGCTCGGGCATGCAAGGATGAAAACAGGAAGGCCAAAGCACAACTGGAGTTGCAACAAGGAAGGAATGTGAAGGGAGACAAGAAGGTTTTTTACAAGTATGTCAGCAACGAAGAAGGTCATGGAAAGTGTTCCTCCCTTACTGAATGGGGGAGGGATGGATGATGCAGAAAGGCTGAAACTCAAAGTCTTTTTTAGTTCAGTCTTCATAGGCAAGGTCATCTCCTCGACTACTGCACCTGGTAGCACAATTTGCAGAGAAGGTGAGCAGCCAACCATGGTGAAAGAACAGATTAAGGACTATTTAGAAAAGCTGGGTCTTTGCAAGTCCATGGGGACAGACGGAATGCATCCAAGGGTGCTGAGAGAGTTGGCTAATGTGACTACAGAGCTACTGGTTCATTGACTTTGAAAACTCATGGTGATCAGGAGAGTTCCTAAACAACTGGAAAAAGGCAAATATAGTACCCATCTTTAAGAAAGGGGGAAAGGAGCATCCAGGGAACTACAGACCAATCACCTTACCTCAGTCTCTGGGGGAAAAAAGCAGGGAACAGGTCCTCAAGGAATCCATTTCTAAGAACTTGGAGAAGAAAATGATTAGGAACAGTCATCATGGATTCACCAGGGACAAGTCATGCTTAACTAACCTGATTGCCTTCTATGGTGAGGTAACTGGCTCTGTGGATGCACTGAGAACAACAGATGTGATCTATCTTAATTCTGGCAAGCCTTTTGATATAGTCTCCCACAGCATTCTCACAGGCAATCTATGGAAGTATAGGTTGGATAAAGGTCTGTTAGGTGAACAGGAAAGTGGCTGGATCATCAGGCTCAAAAAGTTAGCAATCAGTGGCTCAACATCCAGCTGGCAGCTAGTATCAACTGAAGTGCTGTAGGAGTTGGCCCTTGGGCTGGTTTTGTTCAATATCTTCATTAACACCCTGGATGATAGGATAGAGTTATACTAAGGAAATTTGTGGGTGATACAAGGATGGGGATATGCTGGAGGATAGGACTAGGATTCAGAGAGACCTGGATGAATTGGAGAGTTGGACAAAAAAGGAATCTTATGATGTTCACTAAGGACACATGCCTTAATTTAGAAAGGAACAGTCCCATGCATCAGTACAGGTTGGGAACTGACCAGCTAAGAAGTAGCTCTTCAGAAAAGGATGTGGGGTTACAGTGGACAATAAGCTGACAGTGTGTCCTTGCTGGCAGAAGGATAACAGCATACTGGCTTGCATTAGTAGGAGCATTGCCAGCAAACTGAGGGAAGTGAGTCTTTCCCTTCGCTCAGCACTGGTGAGGCCACATCTGGAGTACTATGTCCAGTTTTGGCTGCTTACACATATGGAGTATTATGTCTGGAATGCTATGTCCAGTTTTGGGACCCCACTACAGAAAGGATGAGGAAAAGTTAGAGAGAGTCCAGCACAGGGCAACAAAAATGGTTAGAGGGATAGGGAACATGGTTTATAATGTAGTGAAACCCACAGGTTGTTTGTTTTAATTCTTTAAAAATACATTCCCTCCTTTCCTCAACCATTTGTGACTTTCTCTCTGGTCTCTCTATCCCTTATAAATGATTACAAGTAGTACTAGGTAAGCTCTTATACTCCCTTATTGTAACAAGCCCCTTTTATATTGTAAATAGTGTTCTATTATGTTTGCATTGATTTTTACTGTTTTATATTGAATTTATATTTTTTAGGCCTATGTCTATAAAGTAATGTCAAATAATGTTCAGTTTCCATTTTGTATGTCAAGCCTCCATCTTGTGTCCTCTGCAGGAGTATAATCTATGTTGTGACACATGGCTAGCCAGTCTCATGTAAATTGGCTCCTGAATGAATGGGAATGAATAGGGGTGCTTGATGTACAATGGTAACAGGCCTCTACTGAATGATAAACTCAATGACTGGACTATCCACTTAACAACCCTACCATTGCCTTGCATTGACTCACCCAGGTACCATAGGCCTCACCCAGGAAAAGAGACAAAACCCAGCATTTGAAAGATAAAGATTTGAGTGGAATGTTCAGTGGAGTTTCTAAGCTTCTGTATCCAAGATCAAAATTCAGTCTGAAATGTCATCAAAATTAGATTCACAACAAAATAGTTTAGTGTCTGCGGTAATGCTATCTGTGACAACAAAACCCAAACCTGTTACTTTGAGATAAGGATTATGCTGCCATATCTGGAAATGGTATCCTGAAAATAAAGGGAGCGGGGAGCAAATTAAATACATTCTTCTACAAATTAACAAGGTTTATATTTTTATTTGGCTTGTCCATGTTAAACAACATATGAAAATATGACACTAGCAGTAGAAAAACTAATTCTCAGTTGCTTTTAAAGCCACCAAAAATATACATATCATTTATACGGGATGCTTATTATCATTATTACACCTGTCCAATCTGACAAACAGTTTTGATATTTTGAAGTGATTCATTAGAATCTGATAATTATGTTATGAGTAACTTTGTTTACCTCCAAACATGACTTCTCTATAATCAGAGAAGATTAGTATTTTGACTCAATAGGAACTCCTGTGGATCAACTGAGCACAGAAATGCAAAGTGTCATGACAGTTTAGGCTAACCAAACTTAAGATTCAGAAGATAGCACAAAACATCTGTATTCAACATGCCGATGCTGAAATAGTTGCATCCTACTGGTGAACACCAAAACAATACACATCCATTACAGGTACTGAAATAGTTTTCAATTCCACTTTTAAATTCCTTCTATTATATGTGTATCTCTCTTGACCCTTAGCATTGACACTTAAGCCATTCCATTTTTCATAAAAATAAAAGTTCTCAGATTCTTCCTAATAAAGAATGGGAATTAAAAAAAAAATCTTAAACATTTTTCCAGGATGCAGAAATCCTTTCCTAATCAATTCTTAGCTTATACAAAGTGATATTAGGGAGGAGTTTTACCCAATTGCTGTGAAATTCTTTCAAGGGTGCTATAGAGTGCCTCACAATTTTAGCACTGTTGGAAGTAAATGCCTGTACATGATTCAAATGTAAACCCATACATTTCAAATAGAAGTACATAGTGTCAAAAACATTCTTACCATTGTGATTGTGCTGTGGGCTTTTCCAACAGAAGAATTCCTGTATTTTTTCCATTAATATGATGCCCCTTTTGCAGTGAAGTGCCTATTAAAGTTTATAAGTTGTGCAGATGCTATGAGAGGCCTATATAAATACTCAAGGTTATTAGTGTAACCCTTCTGCTGGGTACCGGCTGGAAGCAACAAGGGCCATGTTTGACTTTGGGGTACTAAATATATTTTTCCTTGACTTGAGCCCAAACCCAGAAATCTGAGAACACTAAATTAACTTCTAGGGTGTCCCACATAAACAAGAAAACCTTCCTCACAAACAGTGTAACCAAAAACAGATTTGATACAGAAGACAGAAGAAAAGACCAAATGCAATGTGAAACACTACTAACTACATGAGTCTATAAGTTGCACCAGGGGAAGCTGCTAGAGAGGATGGGTCCTTCGGCAGTGCAATGGGCCCCTTGGTGCTTTTGGAGGGATAGCAGGTAGCAATCTTTGATCCCATAGAGAGGCTGTACATGTGCATGGGGAGTCACTACAGCTTCACACAGCATGCACACACCCCACACTTCTGGGCTGGATTATTTGGCATGCTGAAATGAAAACTGCAGGAAAACTCCAGAGGAACCAGGTTGATTAATGACTACAGCCAACCCAACCACACAGCTGATTAAAACGAAAGACTATCAGAAGAAACAAGGTAAAAGATCAAGCCCACCCTCTAGACCTGGGCTGCAAGGGATTTGGGTCACAGCTCTACTGGGAGCAGAAAGTTGCAAACCTCAATCTTGGCCTAAAACTGGCAGGATTAGAAACTCCCAGGTTCCAAATCTGTGTAAGTTGCCAGGCCTAAATCCTGGCCAGTAAATCCAAGGAACCAAAACTCTTTCCCCTAGCATTAATTGCTTAAAACCTCAAAAAAGAAAGAGGGGAAGAAAAGGAGTAGAGAGAAGTTACCAGACACAGGGACAATTCTCTCTCTCTCCCCTCTATCTGAGCTTCTCTTTTCACTATCAGCAGCTCCTCCTCTCTTGGAGAAGGCTTTACTCTTCCAACTGCTTGCAGCTTCTGCTCTCCCAACACAGCCTAGCTCACCTTATATCCCTTTGCATGATATCACCCTGGCCTCGTCCAGTTACAGAGTGCCACACTCCAGTTCCTCTCCCAACCAATCAGACTGAAGAATTCTGTGCTTCCCCTGGACCATAATTCTGGAGGGTTGTACATATTTTCCCCCGATACAAGCCCCAGCTTTCCATGTGCTGAGCACATAGCCAAAACACAGGGGCCATGTTGCCTACAAAAAAGAAAGAACATACACAGACACAAAAAAATGCAACCCAACTGTGCATGGGTGTTACATTAGTATTACTTTTTGCTACATTACTGTTATTAAAATCATTAGTGTAAGTAATACATGATCTAGGGCTAAGTACAGACAGTCAAAAAACTGGAGGCTGAATCAATTCAGTCTTTGCAGATTGAACCAATAAGCAAATGAACAGACATTCACTTTTGATTCAGGAAATGCAGCCACATTCCTACAGTGGCACAAGGCAGAAGCCAGGAGGTGCTAGAGCATGTCTACCAGCCACTGCCAAAGGGAAGGGAAGAAAAAAGCTCCAGAGGAGGGGGCATGGCCAAGCGCCAGCCCAGGCAAGCCCACTGGATGGTGGGGACCCCAACCCAGGCCTTCCTTTGGGGTGGAGGCAGTGCCTTCCAGGCTTCTGCCCATCCCCACTCCCCACTCTCCACTCCACTCAGCCACTGCCAGACTGAGGAGAAGGGGGTGGGGAAAAAGGTAATGGCATTGAATTCATAAAAGCTTGAAGAATAGTCCTCTCTCTGAAGCAAGCATGTATTGAACACAGCACTTTGCAATCTCAAACAGATGACACAACAACTGAAAACCTTCACCTAAATGAAGATACAGCCCAATAAAACACAGTGAGAGTACACACAGCTTAGTCTAACTTAAAATAGCATGTAATAAACCAAAGAGACAAGAGAAAGCCTTGCATGTGTCTTATGCAATCCTGAGGGCAGAGGTCTCCTTACAGCCACATATTCAGGAAGTCTTTGCTTAGCTATTCCAGTCTCCCACCTTTTACATGCTCTGCTTCATAATGTAAATGTAGTTCTCTGCTTTCTTTGGTCACACCAGCCCAAGCAGTCTGGGGCCATCTCCTGTTCCCTTAGGTCTGTCTCCAGCACATGCATGTGATGATTGTACCAGGTCTTTGCCAACACCTCCCACCTCTCAGTCTGGTCCTTCAGGGCTTGGTGTCAGCAAACTGAGCTGGGGAAGGGGGGATTAAATCCCCTCCCAGACCCCAGCAGAGGTTTGCATGGGAGGCAGCCCCTCTGAGGCTGTTGTCCGCCTGAGCCATTTGCCCTGATTTAGCAGAGAGCAGGGGGTGCAGGCAGCACACTGAGCTTGGGAAGGGGGAATTAAAGCCCCTCTGAGACTCCAGACTCCAGCAGGAATTTGCATGTGGGGGGAGCAGTCCCTCTTTAACTGTTGCCCCACCTGGCCCCAAGGCCATTGCCCCCTCTCCTCTAGGGGGGGAAGGTCTGACAAGGGCTGCCCCCCCAAGATGTGGTCCCCAGCCAGGTTTCCCACCCTTACCCCCTTGTTAGCCAGCCATCACTTCTCCAGCTAGAGAGCAGAGGGACAGGGCCAACCCTGCTTTCTGGAGCAGACAGCACAGCCCAGGGATGCAAAGCATGCTGGGATGCTGGGGGACTGATACAATTTAAACCAGGAAGGGGGCCTGGGGCAAAAGTTTCATAAATGGATTTGACCTCAATCAGTTAAGTTTGATACTACATTCTCAACCAAGTTTATCTTAAATCCGTTTCAGACATTTTCAAATTGGTTTATATGAACTGAACTTCTGTTCTGTTACTGGTTTAAACCAGTTTATGATCACTTAAACCAGTTTGTGTAACTTTTGTCCCTAGCCAACAAATGCATCAAAAATTCAAATGCATTAGTGGAGATTTCAGTATTTAATTTTGAATGTTAGACAGCAAGATGGTTTCAAACCAGATGCCTCATCTTTCTAGGATGAGGCCTACAAGAACTTTGTCTTTCCAGTTCTCTCTTTAGCCATTTAATCTTGATTTTTTTTCTGCACAGTATAAGATCTTCAACAAGAGAGATGAAAAGGGTTGCCTGTGGGAATTCCTGTAATGCTAAGCTATGGTAAACATAATAGAGATCTTGGGCAGAACAGGCCCCAATGACTAATGAGTAGCGAACCAACATTGCTGGTTGCTGAATGACTCAATAAGAGATATAAACAGTAAAAACACACTAATGAGCAGAAAAGTTAATTTAAAAAAGAGAGTGTTAGGGATAAAGAAAAAAATTGAGGACAGGTGATGACATAAAAGACGAATCAAAGATACCAGATGTGCATTCTTGGGAAAGAAACCAGTAAAAATGAGTACCTTGACAAAGGATAGATACATGTTGGCATGAAACTTGAGTATTTGGGATATAAATATTGGTACTGGAAGAGCTGTTTCTTCATAGCAGCCTAGGGCAGTGTAATTAATGAACAGTTTTTCTACCATTGTTCTGGTCAGTTTTGCTGAGTTGGATTTATTACTTAAGAGAGCAACTAGTCTCTGAGCCTTTGCTACCAAACACAGATTTAAGTGGCTTTTTTGTGTCACACCTGGGCTCCAGGGAGCTGCTTGAGGGCAGTAGCCTCTCAGAGTGCATAGACCCCAACAGCCTGAACTCCAAGAATGAGCGAGCAAGAGGTTAGCCAAACATGTGCCTCACAACAATACTGCTAATGACAGACATTCAAAAAGCCTGAGCCTGAATTGATTCAATTTTTGCAGGTTAGTCTAACCTGACTAGGCTGAACTGCCTTGAAATTGGACAGACACTCTGGACTGTGGAAATTCAGCCACATCCCAGCAGTGACTCAGGCTAGAAGGTTGGGGGGCACTAGAGCATCCCTCCCTTCCTTTCTGCAGGGAGATGAGCTGAGGAGAGCATGGCCAGGCCCCAGCATGACTCTGTCCTTAGGAAGGTCTGCCTGCACAATCCCAGGCTTTTCCCTGCTGGCTCCTCAAGGGGTGGGAGTTTTTCCAGGCCCCATCCTCAAGATGAGTCAAGGTGGCAGGGGGTGCAGTATATGCATCTGTTGTTGATATGAAGCTTTTCAATCTCCCTACCTGCTTCATCATACTGTCTGCAGCAAACTGACAGGTGACCAAGGGGTGGCAGGGTGGGGATAACAGTCTTTGTCACCTGATTAGCAAAGCAATAGCTTCTCTCCACATTACTTCATACTTCTTAAGCAGCTTACCACTTGACCTGTTGATTGGCTTCAAAAGCCCTAAGCAGTCACTATTCTGTCTGCCTATCTAAGTGAAATTGGAGAGAGATACATACACAAACACCTCTTGGCATTAGCTAGCATACCACATGCTGGCTCTGGTCCCTGCTGTGACAGAGAGGAGGAAGGGATCTCCGCTTAAGCAGCAAGTAGAGTGGGAAAGGGGAAGAGGGGGGCATGGGGAAACCAACAGACCATGCTGTGTCTGGAAGTCTGTGCTGAGCTCCAGCCAGGGAGCAGAGGGGAGGGAACAGCTCTGCTGCTGAGCAGAGAGCTCCACCCAGCCCAGAGAGCATGCTGGGATGCTAGGAGACTCTGATTTAATTTAAATCAGCATGAGGTCTGGGACAGATATTGCATAAACTGGTTTGAGCCAAATCTGTTTAGTCTGATACTACATTCAAACACGTTTATCTCAAACTGGTTTCAGCCATTTTCAAACTGATTTACATGTACTGAACATCTGTTCTGTTACAGGTTTAAACCAGTTTCTGATGACTTAAATTGTTTTATGTGTAATATTTGTCCCTAGCCCATAAGGCTGTAACTGGGCAGGAGGTGGGACATGTGGTTTTGAATCTTTTCAGATAGAGGAAGGAATTAACTGAGTCTTTTATATCCTGGCTAAGTATGCTAACTCCATGCCACTATACAGAAGTGAGGTGTAGATAGCCTCAAATTGTCCTTCTCTTTCAGTATTGTTTCAAGAGCAACTGATGACCACCTTGCATGTTGTATAATACTTGATTTTCTACATGTGTGTTTATTATGTTCTGTTTAAGCAAGTTAGGGGATATAGTCAGAGGAATGCCTAATTTCTGGATACGCAAAACTTAAGTAGGCTTAGGTGTGAACTATGATGTGGGTTGCTTAGCTCTGTCAAAACTAAGGCAAATCACCCACATGAAAAAAACAGGCCCCAAACAAAATTTGGGGGTAAAGAAGATGATAGTGTAGTTTAGGTTCCTTCACAGTTATGTGGTAGATTAGTGTTTGGGGAGTTTTTTGTTATGTACTGATATGCCCAAGCACCGCCAAGTCCCACTTTGGTTGCCTAAACACCTTTATTTAAAAAGTAATTTTAAACACCTTTTTTAAACAAGTGGCTTTGTAATGCTATGCCACCTGATCATGGCAGTTTTTGATAACTTCTTATGTTCATAGATCCATTTCTGTTTTTGTTCTGTGTTTGTACAGTGCAGAATACAATGGAGGTCTGATTCAAGACTGGTTTCTTAGGTGTTATGAAAACATTACAAATTATAATGTGGAGTCCCATTGTTTTGGCAGAAGCAAGAATTTTAATATAAAACATAATGTAGGTCTTGTATACTAGTGGAATATTTCCATTTGAGGGGTCTGTCTTTTCTGAAATCTATTTCTTAACTTTAGTATAGCATTGACATCATTTCCTTACATTTCATTTCAATGGGTTATCACATCATTATTTGATCATTTTATGTGCTCATGATTTAATATGTCATGCGCATGGCTGAAATCACATTTACTTCTGAAATGAAAAATTGGGTTTATGAGTTTATTGGGGATTTTTAATCAAAACAAATCTCAACTTACAGAGTCTTCTAGTCAAGAAAAGTATTTTACAAAGACAACTGAGTGACTTTGATTTTGAATAGAGTGGATTTCACTCTCATTTAGCTTGGAAATTAGCAGTTCTATTTTTTTTTCCATTGAGGATCTCCGTGAAAGGGTAATGGTGCACCAAAAAAGCTACAGAAGGTGATGCAACTTATCTATGCAGTATGCTGACCTATTCAGCAGAAAGGGTAGGAAGACTGTTTGAAGCCTGCATAATTTAAGCAGGTCAGGTCTATTAAGGGGTTTTAACAATGACATTACTACTAATGAGCTCATTGTACATATATTTTTCTTTGTGGAATGTTGTTCATGATTCTTGCAATTCTCTAACGTGTCCCTCTATCCTCAGCATTTGTTTTCTTTATAGAGGGAACTGTGCCATTGAAACATACTGGCATAATCTACTTTTGCATTTATTGTTCCCAATTGATTTTATAATCTTCCCAGGTTAAGAGTCTATTATTGTTTTAAAATTTCTTGATATAGAAGCCACTTTTAAAAAGGAAAAAAAATCCCCTTTTTTATGTAAACAGACACAGAATGAAATCTATGATCATTATCCATCCTGGTCAAATGGAACTGCAGGTACATACAGGGAGGGTACCTCCAAAAGGTATGTATTCTGGGGCAAGGTTTTGTTGGTATATTTACAATTCTAAAGGAATTTGAAGCCTAACAGTGTCTCTATCATCAAAATAAAATAAATTCTAAATATCTAAATTTTTTGATATTTCCTTTTGGTTTCCTTATCATAGAACAATTAGAGCTCCCCCTGACCACTTCACTAACTAGGAAGTGGGAACAGCTGCTAGGAAGTGGGAACAGCAGCCACAGGTCCTGACAGCAGGTCTTATTCTGTCTGGCATCTGGGCATGCTGGGTGTGTGATGGGGGGATGTGAGGTTTACAGGAGGGGGTGGGAAGGGATGTGTGAGGATGTGGGCGGGTGTTTGGGTATGTGTGGAGGGGTGTGGCGGGTTGCAGGGTATGGGGGACTCTGTGGGTTGGCTTCTTAGGAGGGGTGGATTCTGTGCCCCCCACAGGGTGCAGCCCCCCATACAGCACATGGACTGCCTCCCCTCAGGGCATCAGCCCCCCTGCAAGGCCCACAGCTCACCCCTGCAATAGAAGCAGCAGCAGCCATAGGGTGCTCAGAGAACACTGTGGCCTAAGCCTCCAGTGGCAAAGTATGGCCCAGATGCCTCAGACCCAGTGCTACCTGTGCCACTTGTTGCAGGTCTAGTGTGGTGTGGTACAGTGCAGCATGGAGCCATGTGTCTTTGGGCAGTCCTGGGCCACTAGGTCTGTCACCCAGGACCCTGTGCTGCAGGCAGGGATTAGGTGTTATATTGGGCTAGGTCCTGTCTCTGGCAGCAGTACTGCTGGACCTGTGGTGTGCATGGGGAGAAAGCATGCAGTGAGACCTGACCCAGTGTAGCCCACTAATGTGCCTTTGCACAGGACTGAGAGTTATGGCTCTGGGGCAGGTGGCTCCTGCATAAAGGCACACTAGTTGTGCAGCCTGCGCCAGGATGGGTCAGGTCAAGCTGGCTGGATGCGTTTTCCATGAGGCTCAGGTCCTGATGCACCAAGGCCAATTGTAGGCACAGTTCCATGGCCGTACATTGCCACCTAAATTTCATGGGAAATGCACCCACCTGACCCAACCCAGCCCAGGTCACACAGCTAGCATGCCTTTGCAGAGGAGCCATGCATCCCTGAGCCATGCCCCTCAGTCCTGTGCAAAGGTGTTCTAGTGGGCTGGGACATGCTGTGCTGTGTCAGGTCGGGTCCTTCCATGCACTTTGTAGAAGGGCACAAGTGCAGGCCGCTGCATGCCTGTCCCCCACTCACCCCATGAGGCTCTATACATGCTGAATGGACCCATGCTAGGGGTTGTGCCCTGTGTGCTGGGGCAGCAGGAACACCATAGAGAAACCAGAGCTTCTTTCTGGAGGACTGGCTCCTGTACTACCTCAGGCCATGCCCTGCCCCACTTTTTCCCCCCATGTTTTATTGTGATACCTAGATATCCAGGTATCAAATTTTGAGCCTGCACTCTAAATATGCAGCACAGGGATTTTTTTTTTGTTCCCAGAATGCCTTTTGCCACATCTCAAACTGCTTTGAGATGCAGCAAGAGGCACATATGGGCTAGTCTGGATGCATCCTGGGGATATATAGCTATTACTTATGGAAACTGTCAAGGAAATTTTTTTTTATTTGTGCTGCCAATACAGGGGATAGAAGCTGCCATGCGCAAGAGAGCCCTGAATGGAAAGTTCCACAGTGTACCCAGCATGTGCCCCCTGGGCGACCTCAGGAGCTGTCAATCAGCCCTGACCTACTTTCCAGTCTTGTGCAGGCTCTGTTGCTTTACAGGGCTTGTCCTGACACATGCCTAGTGAGTGACTGAATGAGGTAATTGCTCTGGAACATTCGGATAACTAAACGCCCTCTCCCGGGGCTACTTTATATGCACACCCCCTCCTGGGGCTCTATATGTGTGCCCCCTCCCGGGGCCTCCTTCCTATGCTCACCCTTTTCTGGAGCCTTGCTCACTATCCACGCCCTGTCCTGGGGCTTGCTCCAATATGCTCTTGCCCCCACTGGGGCCCTGCTTGCGCTCCCCGCCCGCTCTGGGGCCTTCTATGCCCAACCCGGGCTTCCTGCCCACACTGGGGCCTTCTATGCTTGTGCTCCTCACGCTCCCGCCCGCACTGGGGCCTATGCTCATGCCTCTCGTGCTCCTGCCCACACTGGGGCCTTCTATGCCTGACTCGGGCTTCCCAAAATTGGGGCTCAGGCGGCCTCAGCCTTATCTGGCCCCCAGGCCCCTCCTTGGGTCCTGTGCCTGACTCGGGCCTTTCACAATTGGGGCTCAGGTGGCCTTAGCCTTACCTGGCCCCCAGACCCGCCTTCCTGGGCCTATGCCCCACCGGGCCTGTCCTGCTAGTCGCCCACACTGGGGTCGGGGTTGGGACACCCCAAAACACAGAGCCCCTATGGCACTAGGAACCCCCCTTCTACTGGGAAGCTCCCCTTGAAGCCTCCTCCACCGCTACAGCCTCGCCTGGTCCTCTGGTTCTAATATCACAACCAAAATCTCTCCCTCCTGGGTTACAACACAACTTCCAACCACAACAGAAAACTCCCCCTTCTGGGTTCCAACACAACTTCCACGCACCACGGAAACCCCCCTCCCTTCGGGGTTCCAACATCAGTTCCAGGCAAAACCTGGCTCACACTCTCACGTTTCTCCTTATCAGGGTTTCCTCCACCCAGTACTGCCAAGCAGCCTCTCTCCAGCCACCAGGCTTCTCTAATGTTCTGCTCAGCTTGCTCACACAGAGCTCCCTCCTTCTCTCAGGCTGCCAGCAGGGAAAATGACTCTGGCCTCAGCCTTCTCTGTTTATAAAGGCCAGGCCCTGCCCCCTGGAGGTCAGCTGACCCAATCAGTTGCCATAGCAACTCCCATCTGCTGCCCTGGTGAGTGGCAGCTGGGCCCATTTACTACTATTCAGTAGCAGGCACCCTAGTGCCCTGCTACACCTCTGGTACTGGACTGGTTACGAGTTCTCAACTTGACTATGGTTTTGGATCATCCTTGCTACATCGACTTCACTTACCTGGTTCCTGACCTTGGTTTCCTGTTTTGACAATCCCGTTGTCCATTGGACTGGCGTCACGACTCTGACATTGTTTTCAATGAGTTACAGTTCCTGTTTGTTGTTTGTGGTTCCTTACATGAGCTGTTGACCAGCCCTGGGACTTAAGGAGTGGGTAGCCGCCCCTATCTCTCATGGGGTAGATAGCAAGGGCTCCTTCCAGACCCGTGGGCCAATGGACCCCTCTGTGGTTCGTTATTTTACTGTAACTGAAGAACATCATCACCTACGCATCCAAAGCATAAGTTAATAAATCGTCTTTGTTTAAGAAACCATACACTTCTGCACCATTCAGACTCCATCGCCACAAATCCCGCCTGTTCCGATCCGATACAACCCTCAGCCCACCGTGACCTTGGGCCGCTGTTCCCTGACAGAAACCTTCTATAATTGTTAATAAAAAAAACTCCTTACCTTTTGCATAAATTTATATTCTCACTATGCTATTTTATTTTTTTAAAAACCCTAAAAATTAAAAACTCTGTTAATGCTATTACTGCTTGTAATGCCCCACCCCCCTCCAGGTGATGCTAAAGAGGCAGTTGTCTCATCTTCCTCTTCCTGGCTGCTTTTAATTGTTCCAGTAAAGGAGGAAGGTTGTCCAAATATGGAGAACAGCAACAGCTGTAATTTGAGAACCATCAGGCTCATCATAGAAAAATAAATTAGAAAAATGAAAAATATGGAATTGTTGCACTACAATTAAGATGCTTGGAACTGGCCTGGAGTTACTGTATTAATGAGATCAGGTTTGACAGAGGTGGAGAATTTTTAAATGCATATTGAAAAAATACCTATTCATGTCATGATGTTTTTGTACATAGAGTAATGTAAGAAGAAGATCTAGAAAGCTAAGGAAGCATGATCTAGATAAATTACTAAAAAGTGGCTGGAAAATCATGGAAAAATGGGAAGAAGTGATAAATAGGCTTCCCTGGGCATCTGGTTTAGATCCAGTAGAGTTCATACACTTCATAGCAGATACTTTGGAGGACAGAATTAAAATTCAAAATGATCTTGATAAATTGCGAAGATGGACTGAAATAAATAGAATGAAATTTGTTAAGGATAAGTGCGAAGGACAGCAATTAGGAAACAACAAGCAAGTCTACACAGTGGGAAATATTTTTCTAGGTTGCAGTAAAAGACAGAAGGGTCATATATAATAAAAATGATTATGAAAACTGTAATATTGCTGCAAAAGAAAGATAATGACACGTGAAACAGCAGAATTGATTCTTCCATTCCAGTCAGTATTGTGTCCAATTTGGGCACAACACTTCAGTAAGTTGTGGAAAAATTGGAAAGAACTCAGAGGAGGTTAACATAATGACTTTAGGTCTAGAAAATAGCAAAGCTTGGAAAAGGTTGGGAAAATTAGCATTATTTTGTTATTCTAAATGCTTTTCTCCAGAAGTAGAGAAGACCAAGAAGAGAAGATCGAGAAGAAATTTGATAGCAATCTTCAAATAAAAAAGGGCTGTTATACAGATGTTGTTAATTAGATGCTGTCTGTGTCCACAGTAGATTCCTTTGATTCCAACAAAAAGTAATTTATCTAATTGATTTAGGTAAGATACTAGAAGGAATGTTTAACTATGGAGGTGGTTAAACACTGTAACAGACTTCTAGAGAAGTCATGGAATCTCCCTGATTGAAAAGTTTTAATTGTTGATTAGCAAACATTTGTTTGGGACAAATCCATGGAAGTTTATGTTTATGGTCATTTATACATGTGCTTCAGAAGTGGGGGGAACTCCAAAGGCTGCTTAAAGTGCCCGGAGTGTCACATGAAAAATGTTGGTGGCTTAACTAATCATTGAATGAGCTTTAGTTAAAGCATTCCTGCCACCATTTTTCAGCATGGGGATGCTGATACACATGACACTGGGATCTGCTGAAGTGTGGTAATTACCACACTACAGAAGACTCAATCAATTACAGCACATTGGAGCAGCCTCCCTGCACATGTATAGGTGCCCTATGAACCCAGAGACTTAAATTATACTAAATTAATCTGGAGTAATTTTCTTTAAATCAAGGAGTTGCTCTTCATTTATGCCTGTGTAACTTAAATCCTCATAGGTTTAACTGATTTGTTTTGCATAAAGAAATTTAGCTATTTCAGTCTGTGCAATACATTACTTTAATATTCCTTATTTATAAGCAAC
>NW_017728918.1:38752575-38801215 GCF_001723895.1 Crocodylus porosus
AATTTTTTATTTTTGATGTTTATGAATTGAGTAAAAATTGATACTGTGATTTCCCTGTTTAGCCAAGAAGGCTTCCCAGCCCTTCTGTTACCTTTTCTCTGCATGGAAATGGATTTCCTTTGTGCTTCAAGGATTGTGCCCTTAAGAAACAACCACTCTTTGTGCACACCTTTCACCTTCGGTCCCTGGTCCCACAGCACTTCCCCTACTAGTGACCTAAGCTTGTTGAAATTTACATTTTTGAAGTCCAAGTCTTCAGTCCTGCTCTAAGATTTGTCTGCCTTATGTTGGACAGTGAACACGATGGTCTCATGGTCGCTGTTGTCCAGACTTCCCTCTATATTTAAGTCAGTCAGACCAGGTCATCACCTTTGACCAGGACCAAGTCTAGCAGAGTGTCACCTCTGGTTGGCCCAAGCACCTCCTGAGTCAGGAAGAGCTCCTTGAAGCAGGTCCGGAAGGATCATGACCAATCCAACTTGGCCAAGTGTTCCTCCCAGGAGATGTCTAGATAATTAAAATTGCCCATGTTGACTGTGCTATGTACACATGCAGCCTCAGTCAACTCTCAGGTGAACTCGAGATTGAGTTTCTCCCCCTGATTTGGTGATCTGTAGTAGAAACCTACAGTTATGTCTCTCTCGCCATGGCCACTCCCCTGCCCCCACAACTTAACTTAGAGGGTTTCAAACTGTTCAGTTTTGGAGCTGATGTTGGCCTCCAAGAAGACATAGCTCTTTCACAAAGAGACCAACTCCACCACCTCTCTTCCCCATCCAGTCCCTTCTATGCAGTGTGCAGTCCTCTATAGCAATGCTTCAGTCATGTGAGGAGTCCCGCTAGGTGTCTGTAATTCCTACTAAATCATAATGCCCACTGAAGAGTAGTAAGGATAGCTCCTCCTGCTTCTTTCCCATTGTCCTGGGATTAGTATATAGGCACCCGAGTCTTCCTACTGAGGCATCTTCTTGTCCCACTGATTGAGAACTATTCCCAAAGCTCCCTCATGAGTGGCTGTCCCAGTGTCCCTATCTACAGGGCTTACGTGTATGTTGATCCCTGGACATGCTTGAATTTGTGTATTCCCATCCCGCAGCAATCTTAGTTTAAAGCTCTGTCCAAAAGATCAGCCACCCTGGCCATGAACAGGGACTTATATTTCCTCATGAGGTGGATGCTGTCCCTTCACAGGAGTGCTCCCTCCCTGAATTACATGCTGTGGTCAAGGAATCTGAAGCCTTCTCAGAGGCACCAGCGTTGGAGTCGCCAGTTCACTTCTATGATATATCTTTCCCTTCTAGGATTGTGGCCTGCAACAAGGTGCACAGAAGAAAAGAGTACCTGGGCACCCAACCCCTTCAGCCCAGCCTCCAGAGCCCTGTAGTTGCTCATGACCCAGTCTGGATTACTCTTGGCTGTGTCATTAGTTCCTACATGGATTGGAAGCATGAGGTAGTAGTCAGAGGGCTGGATGAGCATGAAAATCCTCTCTGCTACATCTTGGATGTGAGCCCCTTGGAGGAAGCAGACCTCATGGGCTAAGAGGTCCAGATGGTAGATGGGTCCCTTAGAACCCCACAAGAGGGAGCCCCCCCACCACCTTGTGCCTTGTCTTAGGTGGGGCAGCAAGCTGCTTACCTTCCTCCTCTTTTGGTGTCATCAGAACCTCCTCATGTGTCGGGAGGGGAGTGTACCTGTTGTGCAGGGCCAGGAGAGGAGCAGCCCTGGTCTTGCATTTCTTGGAGTGTGAGATGACTGTCTTCCAGGTTGCTCCAGGTAGGTTTTCTATCACATTGGCCTCCATCTCTATATTTCATGCATCTATATTGTTTTCATTCTTCTGAGGGCTGAATGAAATGACCCTTGAGATCACTCCCAGCTCTTTGTTTCAGTGTATAATGATTTAGTGTATAATAACATGTAGCCTGCTTCTAGCAGACAGCTTGGTGCTGCTGCTACTTCAAGGGAAAACAGGCTACAGGTGTGTCAGAGGCCAATCAAGAGAGCCACATAACTCAAAAGGGTCTGGGCTTGCAGGATATAACTCCAGGGATGAGCTGGGAAGGCAGTATAGTCCTTGGAGCCATGCAGGGAAGACCTTCTAAGCAGAAGGACTGCAGCAAAACTCCTGACTAACACCTGAACTGGGATAGCCAAGACCACTGGTTTACGGATTGAAACTGTAGGGCCAGTAGAGGTGTCAACTGGCCTGGGAGCAGGGCCACAGTCTGAAAGATAGGGGTCAAGGCCAAGCTGTAGTGTGATGAGAGCAGGCAGGGCCAGAATCTCATATCCCATGGGGTGGGGGGCGAGAACCAGGGTCAGGGACCAGTAGGCCACAAGGGGTGAGAACCAGCAGGGCCAGGTGGCTTGTAGTCCAGGAGGGGTGGAATCTGTTGTAGGTAGAGAGGCCTGAGTCCAGGAGGGGCAGGGAATGCAGGCCTGAGTTTAGGAGGGCTTAAGATTGTTCAGGGTATAGAGATTGGAGACCAAGAGGGGCTGGGGCTGTTAGGCTAAGTACAGACAAGGACTCTTCAATGAGCATAATTACATAAAGGCATGGCAGGAGAGTTGAAGGGAGATTGTTCAAAGAAAGTAAAGGTGAAAAGGTCTGAAGGACGGCTCCAGAGGTGTCTTGGCCACCCCTGGGGTGGGACCCTTTTACACTGGTATTATATAAATAAGTGGGTAGATCATTAGTGGCAGGTAGAGGCCTTGTTGATTTGTCTTCTCTCCATGTCCTGTTACTATATTCAAAGGAGTGTAAAATGGGCATATATTATTGCATTTAGCCTTAATGAGGTCCTTGTTATTGAAATAGCTTAAGATATTTAAAGAACATTCAAAGAGTTTGAAAAGATGACACAGTAAGTTGTTTGAAGTTCTTTAGATCTGAGGGATCTTCCTTTATTTTTAGGAGTGCTTCAACATGTGCTTGCTACTCTATCTTAGGTACGTTTTATGTGGTTACACACATATTGTAGAATTGGAGTAGCTAGACCCATGCCATAGGTCCAAAATGTTATTTAATTCTGTGTGACTATCATCAGGGCCACTGGCTTGGCCAGCTTTAAAAGAATTAATTTAAGTTTTTAATTCAGCCATTGTAAAAAAAAGTGTCTGTAGTGGGTTGGAGATCACTTAGCTCAAACAGTCTTTAACAATTCATCTCACTCCTTTGAACTACATACAACTCTTTATTTTCCTAGGAACAGTTGCCTCTAAGAAGTCATCACTAACATAAATCAGAGCTGAAGACCCCAACCCTTACATAGTCCATTCAGACTGCACCCACAGTCCTGAGTCTTCTCAAGCCATAAGAAGGTTCTTCTGGCTCACTGCAGCTCCCTCCATACTTCTGTCTTCCTTCTCAGTCTGGCTGTGACTCCAGTCCTGTCATGGTGCAACTGCTTCTAGCTTCACAGCCCTGGGTCTCTTTCCAGACTCTCAGAAGTATCCTGGATGAGTTCTGTTGCTGTTAGCCTGGTAACACACACACACTTTTTCTCTCTATATATTCTTTGGCTTCTCTTCCTCACTGGCTCCTTTCCCTGGGAGACTTCTAGCTTCCTGTTGCCAGCCAATTATCTGTATCAGCTGGTCCAGTCCTTCGGGAAGACCTCTAATCAGGTTTCCCTGCCCATAGTTGGGACGTAATCCCTGCAAACATGCAGACTCTAACACCCTGGTGTGTGTCAGCTGGTGCAAGTCTCTGCCAGCCATCCTGCTACAGTATCTCAAAGCAATGATTTTTTCTGATTTTCTTTTCTTTTGATTTGAACTTTGGGTTGTTTATTGGTGCCCTGCCACTTGCAATGAGTAGATGTGCAACATGATATTGTAGTGTTGTTCTTTCTTTTTGGGGGCACTGGTAAGTTTCAGAATGGTTGTTCATGGTTTTTTTTCCCCTTTGCTGTTATGTATTATCTACAGTCTCAATGAGGTGCTACCATGACCACTTTCTTTCCTTCACTAGCGTGTTTTCTCCTTCAGTGATAGTTTTATCAGCAAATGGAAGAAAACTGTTGTATGATTAAACTACCATATTTTTTGTGGGGTCTCCTGATGGCAAATTTCATCCCTGATATCTGGTGGCAGTTGGCATTTCTCCTTCAGTTAAGACATAGTTCTGGGCTAGATGTGATATCTTTTATTAGATAAACTAAAGAGTTGGAAAAATTGTTGTTTGCAAGCTTTTAGGCACAAACACCCTGCTTCAGGCATAGGGAAATTCTGTGCTATGAACACATAGTACTTGACAATTTCTTTCTGTACACAGTTTCATAGTAATTGCTTGCTTATGACTGAGGACCCTTCAACCTGCACAGACATTATCATCAGTACCAGCTCTGACAAGGACCTTACAATGCTTATAATGACTTGGTATAGCTTAGATTATGGCTTTGGGTATCATTTTGATCAAGGTGATAGGTGTGTATCAGGATTCACAGATTCAAGGAATCTTACACAGGCCATGACATCAATGGCCTTATTATGGTCCCCAATTATATGCTGAAAAATGAATTAAAGCATTAACTAATGTTTCTTTCTGTAAGTAGTTATTGCTACATATTTTTTTTGTGAAATTAAACATTACAAAGAGAGGTTCTCTTTTCAGACCAAAAAAATGTTAGGAGATATTTGCAGAATCAAGGATGAGAAAGGAGAGATCACAGATACTCTTCAGCTAAGACATGATTCAAAGTGGGTATAAGTCTTACCACATCTTCACCTTTATAGCTGGAGATAATATCTTATAGTCAATATTGTCTAGTATTTCTTGTTATAACTCCTAGTTTTAGTTGATTAAAACTTTGACAGCCCTAACCATTTTGCTTGAAATGCTTTGTCTCTTTCTTTCACAATTTTTTTTTAATGACAGTTTCAATAAAACAATTCTGACAAAACCAGAATGGTGCTGGAGATAAATAATTTTGCTAACGTTTTATATTTTTTTCCTTGACATTGCCTTGAACAGCATTAGAGATTCTATGGTTTGGAGCAGGAACAATAATTTTAAGAGGACTTTGAGCCATGGTCACACTGAAAGCAAGTGTATCCTGGGTTATCTCAGTAATATCCCAGATCTTTAAATGTTTGATAGATACTAGTAACATTTAGCATTCAATTGGACTAAAGCTCAGAAACACTGTGTACCAGTCTAGAAAAATACACTCTCAGTCAAAACCAGGTTTGTACTGGTGAGAGTTATCCATCTCCTAGGTAAGAGTCACTTTGCCGAAGATTTTCCAGTCACAGTCAGAATCCAAGCTTTCAAGAAGTATCCCTATCAAAAGCAGGCCAATTGGTTGAGGAAAGAACTTACCTGTTCATCAAAGTTTTAGCATATGATCAGTTCCAAAAATACAAGTTTTTCTTCCTGTTGAGTACATAAGACTGGACCTTTCAGAGTCTATGACTGTGAAACAAGAGCCAGTAAAACCAATATTTGTTGAGGCAATGTTATGCAACCATCTGGAGTCATAGCATCTGAGTTCTTGTTTGTGGAGCGCCATAACTTCATTTTTAAAAGATACATTGTTTCCTAATTATGGCCTTTAAAATTTCAAATTATTTTTCTAGGAATTCTTTATTTTTTACTTGCTAACCATACACACAGAGGCATAGCCAGGCAGAATCAGACCCTGGGCATCAGTGCAATGCCTGGGGCAGTGCTGGCTGCTGCCCCAGTTGCTATCACTTAGTTATACTACTTCATATGCAATTAGCCAAAGACAATGAAACTCTGGTATTGAAGTCCTGGCAAGAAATAATTATGCTTTCTTACTAACTGTGCATGTTCATTATTTAGCTATTCCCATCTGACTTGAAGTGACAATGGATATCCAAACTTTTATCATTCCTGAGCTCAGCAAAATTTGTACACCAGAGACTTCTGGAGTAAACCAAATGGACCATTTTTCATTGGATTTAAAGGTGGCTCACACTAATAACTTGTTCAAATGGCCAATAAAGTTTGCTCATTAGAGGAAAGTTATGTCAGGATAGTTTTATTACAGTTCCCTTTGTGAAAACTCTCATCTCTTCGGTAGACAGCTGGCTTTAGTGCTGAAATGATGACCTGATAACCTAAATTAATTGCCTGTTATAGACCTGGGCTTCAATGATTTTGAGGTCAACAGAAAGTTCCCATATTCATGCTGTTAACATCTAAAATCACTGAGAGATTTTTCACAGGAGACTGGAAAGAAAAGTAAGTCTTTCTTTACTGTTTGATGACTAGGACTCAAAGTACAGAATTATATAGGAGGAAAAGAACAATTATAGATAAGTAAAAGAAATCAATGTATACTTTTTGTTTGCTTTTCACAGGATGTTAGTATCCAGAATAGGAGAATGGAAAGTAAAAATTGCTAGTGCAGTCTATAGATGGTTTTTCTTGATGTGGAAGAAGGTTATTCTGATGCCAGGTTAAAAGATTTAAAAGTTATTGTAGATGTACTTTAAAAAGCTCTTTTTTAAAGTGGGTCAGGAAAATCTGAACTAGATGGGTAGCAGTGATTGTGTCAAATATAGCCAAATGATAAAGTGTGACATCAGACTCATCTTGTTTCTACTTTGTTTAAATCAAAAGCTCACTTTTTCCTCTTTAGTATGCAGCAGCAAATAAGAACTGGTAACAAACTATTGACTGATAATGTTTGTGAAGTGACTGCAAATATTAGATGCAACAACACTGAAAGAAATCAAAACAGCAATAATTATGATGTGAAGCCAAATTCAGTCTGGAGATAGGCAGATGCAGAGGCATAAATATTTTGGCATCATGGGCTTGGAGAAGAAGCTGAAAAGCAGAGGAGCTTAGTGCTGGAAAACATGGTGGATGTCAGGATTTTGCTTTCTTATATAGGAGCTGCTGCTTCCATGGCATGAGATCCCTGAACACACTGCTGTAGTGTCATGGGCACTGGCAGCAGCATGGGGTCCCCAAGAGCTGACATTTTGCTGTCACTTCTAAATCAGTGGCTAGGTTTGGTCCCACACTTACATACTGCTAGTTATGCTGCTGGATGGATAAAATTCCAATAACTCCAAATAAATTTGCTTACTTAAATTTTTTCCAGGGGACATCTCCTAATCTGGACCAATACTTTGGAACAACTGTAGGAGAAACTATTGCCAGAGAAGGGATACCAAGTTTTGTGCAGAGCCCAGTATACACTAGAACACATTGCAAAATACGTGTCTTATGAATATTCAGTACAGAAATGAACAAGAAAAATGAGTTTTGTATCTTACAACAAGGTTTCAGTGTTCTAATGTGCAGTACTGGGGGTTATAGTAAAACTGATTTGTCCAGCTATATGAAGAATTTTTTTTTGGAAATCTAGGCATATTTTTTTTATTAGGATGGAGGGATGAAAAAACGTCAATAACACTTTAACTGAAGAAGAAGTCAGCAGATCGGCCATACAGAAATATTCTAATCTGCATGCCTCCTTCCAATGAATCTGAATGTGATTAGTCACTGATTTATGTGAGAAAAAAGAGAAAAATAATGATCTTTCCTTGCTTCCTCTCTTCCAGATGGTGAATCCGTCTCCCTATTCTTATTAGCAAATTATAACTGACCTTTTTCTTTCCACCTACATTTTCCGACCATAACAAATTTTGGCCACACTTAAAATACTTGAAAACATCTCAAGCCAAATTCTATTCCATTTCTTAGACACAAGTTAACTCAGATAGGTTCAATTCTGTTTGACCCTACTTGAGTCCCTCTACAAGGTGGGTAGGTCCTCCTGATTAACGCCCGTTTATGATTTAGTCTTAAAAGTAAGTATTTTACAGGATGTACGTACATTAATTGATTTTCATAGACTTGAACAGTATGGAATAGAATCAGACTCAGGCATCCAAGTCCACTTAGATACCCAATAGCTGGGATAGAATCTGGCATACTGTAGTTAGATGTTGTAGATATAGACACTATAGCGACATTAAGCCCATTTGGTTCAATGATGTCCTATATGCATGCACATTGTAGCATTGGGCCTTATGGGTTCTTTTTTCATTCTCATTCACAAACTGTGGCCAAAGTTGCTATAGTCAAAGAATGGGAGACATGGATTATCCACAAGTAACTTTACTCAATTAAGTGGCTTCTTTAAATTCCGTGATATGACTATATTCTTGTTTGAGCATTTATAGAATAAATCCATGGTTTGAATCCCATGGAAACAAAGACCATTACATTTGGGGGTTCATTTTTTTTTACTGCAAGTGATTTATGCAAACCAGATGAAGCAAACATACTAGAGCTTATAGAGTCTTAAATATTTAACAAAGAGAGAGAGAATCCCATTCCATTCTGCAGGTCATGGTGACCTTAGTGGCTAAATACAGACATTCAAAAAGCCCCAGCCTGAATTGATTCAATCTTTGCAGGTTAGTCTAACCTGTGTAGACTGAACCAGCAAGCAACTGAATAGACGTTTACTTTTGATTCTAGAAATAAAACCACATGCCAGACTAGAAGCTGGTGGGGGGGGGAGGCACTAGAGCAAGCCCTCCCTTCCCTTCCCTTCCACAGTGGTCAAAAGGCAGGAGGGAAGCTAAGCTGCATAGGGGGTAGGCATGACCAGGCCCTGGCAGACTATGATGTGGGTGGGGTTTAAATCCCCACCCTGGCCTACAGGGACCCCAGCTGGATTGTGCCTGGAGAGAGAGGGGGAAAGCAGCCCTTGCCAGGATTTTGGGGGGTGGGACCCAAACCAAACCCTGGCCCCTGGCTGGCATGGAAGTGTCAAGCAGTAAGAGTGAGGAATGGCTAGATCCCAGTCCAGGCATGAGGCAAAGGTGGGGAGGGAGGGGGGAAATCATGGAAAAGTGCAGCTGGCAAGGACTCCAGAGCTCCTCTTGTAGCAAACCCCCCAGTTTTTCTTTTTATTTTAAAATGCATTCCCTCCCCTTCCCCAACCTTTTATGACTTCTTCTCTCCCTCTCTATTCTCTATAGATAAGTATAAGAAAGCTAAGATGTCGGATAAGCTTTAACATTTTATTTTAGGTAGTAAGTTTTATTTTTCTCTCCCCTCTGCAAATAAGTTCCCTGCTATTTTAATATCAATACCCACTGTTTTATAAATTATAATTATTATGTTTGTACTGCTTTTATATTGTGTGATTACTGTTTTAGGCCTATATATGTAAGTTAGCATAAGTCATGTCAAGTTTATGTCAAGCCTCCATCTTGTGCCCTCTGCCTGGGCATCCCCTGTGTTGCAACTTGTATAATTCATGTACCTCTCCCATAAAAAATGGTTCCCGTATGAATAAAAGTGATTGGGAATGATTGAAATACAATGGTAGCAGACCTCTACTGAATGATCTGTAATGACCAGGCCATCACCTCGCATTGGTTCATCCAGGAACCAAGGACCTCACCCAGAACAGAAACAAGAACCCAGCATTTGAAAGACAAAAGACCCTGCAGAACCAGCAACTCTACCATTGTACACCACCATTACAGACACCCAAAACTGCACATCCCTGCATGGAGCCTACATACATGCTCAGTATGCCAGAGGCTGACCCTTGCCTGGGCATGCCCCCTGTCACTGGGATCATGCAAGGCCTGTCCTTATAAGAAGGGGCAGTGTAGACAGACCCAGTAGGACACCCTCTCCATCTGGACCAGCACCTTGCCAAACCACTTATCCACCAGAGGTTCTGCCGACAACCCCCCTCTGGACAACACGTACTGGGCAACAACCTCTTTCCAGCCTGGATAGGTAGCTATCACCCCCCCCCCCCTTTCAACCAAGGACTTGGACTCTGCTTCTCTTCCCTACCTGGACTCCAACCCTTCCACTGAGTCTCTTTCTCCTGCTGCCATTTTGAGTGCTTGTGAGTGCTTGTGTGTGTGTGTGTATGTGTGTGAACCAATGACTTCATGGGGTTGTGTAGTGTGCTGTCTGTTTAATAAAACTGTTATTTGGACCCCTAAGTTGGGTTTTGCTTTACTACAGTTCCAGCCCTGCTCTAATATCTGTTCCTTGCCCTCCTAACTTCTGTCTCATTTCTCCATCTCCTGCTTCTGGTTCATCCACCACCTCCAACACTAGTCCTGAGCTCCTCTCTGCCTCCAACCCCGCTGTTTCTATGCCACTGTCTTATCCCCAATACCTTTTCCTTTTCCCCTGAACAACCAGGTTTCTGCCTCAGTTTCTTTCCTGGCTGTTTCCTCCTTGCCACCAGTTATCCTACTCCCCACCCACCTCCCAGTATCTCAGCTATCTGCCTCAGCTTCCAGCCCCAGTCTACCTTAAATAAACCCAAGCCTCAATTCCTCAGCCAGCTTCTCTGTAGTCCACCAATTCTAATCCTGGTTCTGACAACTTTCATTCCTTACACTTTAACTCTCTCTCTTTCTCACCTTAACTTTCTCCCAGGTACCCCAAGTACACACATACACACTGTACCATCCAAGTTAGGAACTTACCTGTGTATATGTGTAGGTGGGTTATATGAGTGAGTGTGTGTGTATATATATATGTCATTGTGTGCATGATCTATGAATTAGTGATCTGGGTCTAACTTATGGGGTGTATAGTGTATGTACTTAAATTGGTGATAGGTAATCATGTTCCTAGGCTGGTTTGGATGTGTATGTGCCTAAGCTGGTAGTGTGTGTGTGTAGGCACCTAATGGATTTGTGTGTTTGTATACATGCAATTGTAGCACATCCTCCTATCTAACAGCACAATATTAAGATCCTGAGAGTTGGCCTGATCCCACAGGGCAACACTTTAGTGTCTAGTTCAGCCCATGTCTTAGCTCTTTCCAGATCCTCCAGTGTAAGGTTTGCTTGCAGCACCTACAACTGAGAACACCCATGGGGGGGCGGGGCTCTTTACTGCTGTGGAAAAAAGCCATCAACGACTTCCTATGGCTGGTTCCTCCCACCACCCCACATCACAGTGGGGCCCAGAAGTGCACCTCTCCATCCCTGAGTCCTGAGACAGTGCCATGCAAATCCCACCCTATACCCTGCAGTTGGGGAGGTGGAGGAGAGCCCTGCCCATTGCACTGGCTCTGTAACAGCCCATCCCAGCCTGCGCATGGAAAGCTGGGAGCAATCTGAGTGCACAGCTTCTGCGGCCCCATCCTGAGTTGCAGTTGGCTGGGAAGGTTCTGTCCCCATGGCCTGGCCTGTGCTGGACCCAGCTCTGGGACACAAAGGACAAGGGGAAAGCAGTCAGATGAAGCTCTTGATGGCTTTTTCCCCCAGCAGTAAAGAGTCCCCCCCAGTGGGTGTTCTCACTTGTGAGTAAGCAAACCTTGTACAAAAGGGTCTGGCCAGGGCTCAGGCAGGGGATGGACTAGACACTAGAGGACCTCCAGAGGTCCCTGCCAGCCCTCTCCCACTTTGCCTTATGCTTGGGGGTGGGGTCTGATCATGTCCCCACTCTTGCTGCTTGAGTGATGAGTGGAGGGAAAGACAGACAGACTTAGCTGGGGTCTGGGAAGGAGGGAAGAATAAACCTCTCCTTCCCATCAGGTTACTGGTGTCTGGCCATGCCCCCTACTCCTGCTGCTCAAGCAGTGAGGGGGACACTCCAGAGCAGGGTTACATACCTCCACTCCCATCCCCACCCCCTTCTCAGCCAGCCAGAGCAGTGATAGTACTTCAGCTAGGGAGGAGAGGGGTGGGACCAAACCTGCTCCACTGGAGCGGACAACCACACCTAACCCAGGTCTGCAAAGCATCATGGAAGAGGCCTGGGACAGAAGTTCTGTAAACTGGTTTGACCTAAATGAGTTAAGTTTGATACAACATTCAACCAAGTTTATCTCTTAAACCAGTTTTAGACAGTTTGAAAGCAATTTATGTGCACTGAATTTCTGTTCTGTATTAGGGTTAAACTAGCTTCTGATCACTTAAACTGATTTATGTGGAACATACGACTCTAGCCAGCATGTAAAAATAGTACTATGATCCTCTATTTGGAAAAGTGTCATCCTTAGAATATCCCAGACAGGAAAAAAAGAGGGCATCAGAGGCTCCAGTGTCTATCCCACCAGCCCAGGATCAAGCAAAATGATTAAAGAAGGCCTTGAAAGAGATTCCAACTCCTTAAAAGCTTACAACATAAACTTGAATAATTTATCTTTATTCTGGGGTGTTTAAGTATTAAATAAATATGAGACAGCACAATTTCTTTCTGGTGAGTCCAAAGAAATATAATTAAAGTATTTGGGTAGAGAGAAGAGGGTCAAAAGAGATAGAAGAAGTTTCATTAAAGTACGTAATTACATACAGAATTTATGGTTGAGGAATATTTTCTTCCTTTCTTAAATAAATATATATATATATTATATATATATATACACAATTAAATGGTAAGGAACCAATTTTGTTTTCAGCCATGAGAAGCAAACTGATAAATTAATTTGTTTTTTTCATGGTGCAACCAATCCTGAAAATTAAAATATGTATTATGTTTGTTGCCTTTATTTTTTTGTGTGCATTGGGTCTTTTTCTTCAAAATTTCTGGTGAGTGCAATTTCATAGACATTAGGGCTGGAAGGGACCTTGGGAGATCATAGGGAATTGTTTTTAATGAGCTTAATTACATCTCTGAACCATTTTTTTTCCCAGGTAATTTTCTGGCAGTCTTTAAAATCCTTTTGCGAAGTCCTATAAAGCAAAACTTCCAAAAAGAAATGTAGAAGGAAACTTTACTTATAAAAAATTCTTCATATGGTGAAGATCATTTAACCAAGAAGGTTAATGCTACATTACTTTATTTACATGGCATAAGACAGTGTGGTGAAGAGGTATACAGTCTAAGGCCATCTACATGTGTTCCTGGGATCCAAACATGTCATGTATAGATTGAGTATACATAGATTGACTGGTGTTGGGGGCCTGATCTAAGTAAGTAGGGGTGAGGAGGTGAGGCAGGTTTAGCTGGGCTAGTGGGTCCATGGTGGGGATGGTCCATGGTGGGAATTGAGAAGCTATTAGGTCTGTAGAGGGGAGGGTGTTGGAAGGATTGGGAAGCCTAGTGGGTTTCTGGGGCTGTTAGTGGGTCACAGGGGGGGTTGGCAGGCTCAGGGGGATAAAGGTTCACAGGGGCAGGTGTCCATTGGGAGACTTGGGGGTCAGAGAGCTAAAGACAGCCCAATCAAGGAGTAGGAAAAGCACAGACCAGGGTTGGAGTGAATGGCTGGGCTTTTCCAGCCCCAGGGCTGTGCTGGAAACGTGTACACATTCCTGAGACCCGATCTACAATCATACTGTAATGGGCAGAAGAGACAGACAAGTGGAGCTGAGTGAAATATGGAAGACATGATAAAGAAAGCAAATAAGACAGTAGGATTCACATACTTCTGAAAGAGTCACTAGCGCTGATCCTACTCTCCACAAGCCTAACGAGTTTTTAGCAGTTTTAAACAAATAGAAAAACTCAGATACTGGGTGTGTCTACACAAGATGCTTACTGCACATTAGTTTAATAACACTGCAGAAGCATGATGGTTAAAAACTATGCTAATAGCCTACTGTGTAGTGTTATTAGGCTAATGCACTGTAAGCATCACCAAATAACCATTCGCCCGTGCTACTCCACAGTAAATCTAGTTACTGCACATTTAGTTAGTACTTAATTAAGAAAATACTGAACTAAATAGACAGTATCTTAGGTGCATTTATGAATGTGTAGATGAACCCACTGTCTATTAATTACTATTTGTATTAGGATAACTTCTATGTTGTCCATTAAATGCCAGATTTTTGGATACTAAGATGGGTCCTTTCTTTTTCTTAATCACTCTGTGATCGTGCCATACTCAATCTCCACCTGAAATACACCAGAGAAAATGGAGTCCAGGAAGAAAGGTAATGTGTGTGTTCTGTCTGAAAATACTTGTTGCTTTTCAATATGAAGCACAATATACATAAGATATTGGTAGTGCTCAGAGTCCCATCATCTCTTTCCCCACATCCTATTAACTTGTTAATATTTTATTTAAAAAATAAAGATAATTTGAATAAATAAACTTCATTTCATAGAACTCTAGTCTGATCATGGACATTGGACAAGAGACTGACTGTATTGACTTGTTCAATTAATAAATGTACTTTTTTTTGCTTAGCTTCATTCAATACATGACTTTATCATATAAAATAGGCATAAACTGTAAATGCTACGTATTTACCCATGTAATTTTTATTGCATGTATGTATTCACAGGCACGCATCTATGCATGATGAACTTACATAATGGATATATAGACTGTTTTCAATTTATTCTTATTTTCCTCAAATTCTATTTAAAGAACTCTTGTTTGAGGCATTTTTATGGCATTCATCTAGAATCAAAATTATTATGAAAACATTTATCATTTAAAAAAAATAAGTGTTTTGCAGCCCTTTATAAATATCAGAACTCGATTGACTTTTACTTCAAATGTTATTAATATAATTTTAAACAAAACCAAATGTTAAAATATTTAGCATTTCGTGACTTTATCATATATTGGGTATGGAATTTCAGTTTGTGCTGCACTAATGCAACAAACTTGACTGCAATATTGAAAATAATTTAATAAAATTTCTTCTGAGGGCGAGGGTAAGGAGAAGTATTTGATTTGTATATTTCAGTTTACACATCTATTTAATATGCCAGGAGGTAGAAATACTTTTGTTCATTTATGAGCTATTTTCAAATCAATGTGTATACTAAGACATGCATACTAAAAACAGTTCTGCAAAAGAAGTTGACAATAACAAACAAACATATACACACAACATTGGGTGCATCTGTACAACATGTGTTAATGTACTTTCATGCACATTCCAGGCATGTGTCTAGATGTGTGCACCCTTAATGCATATTAACTTAGGCTAATCTTATCTATATTTGATACCTGGAAGTGCAAATATAGCTGTGATTAGTTAATGCACATTAATACTTGTGTAGATGCGACCTGGCACTAACATTAGTGCTCGGTCTGCCTTTCCACTAGGAGGCTGGCCTGAGCCCAGTGCCAGGGAACATCCAGGGGTTGGGGTGCTGGGTTTTTTATTGTTGGTGAGTGGGAAGGGTGGTGGAGGGGTTCTGTTGATTGAGGGGGGAAAGATGGGGTGGGTATTGTGAGGGTAATAAAGTTTTTTTGTAATAAAATAATGTGCGTGTGCTGGGTATGGCGTAGGGGTGTGTGGGCAGTGGAGCAGATGGGCTGGAGTGGGGAGTGCAGAAGTAGGGCCTCCTGCATCCAGTGCCCTGGCCCCGATTGGTGGGTGGTTAGCTGTTCTGGCACTTGCTGGGGCTATCAGGGTTAGTACTATGGCCAGCAGAAGAATGGGGTGCTGGGCTGGATTGGAGCAGTGGGGTTCTGGGCATCACTGGCAGGGGCAGCCCTGGTGCAGGGAGGCAGGATGGGCAAGGAGGGAGCTTCCATGTGTTCCCCCTGGACTGGGCACATGGGTCCTGGGAAAGGAAGGGGCTGGCCAGGTCTCAGAGTTTCACAGATGGCTGGCAGGTGCTGGCAGCTGGCTCTGGCTTCAACATGGCTGCCAAGTGCTGGCAGACTTGTGGCCAAAAGCTGGAACTCCCCCTGGTGGCCAGAGGGGCACATGGCAGAGATGCAGAGACTTGGGACTAACTTCAGTTCTAAATCTAGAGATTTGGGATTAACTTTAGTCCCAAATCCCTGCACATGTAGACACCTACCAAAAATTGCATAATGCACATTAGCTTAATGTGCATTAAATTTAGTTGTGCATAAATTTAGTTGTTCACATGTAGACACACCCATTATGACTTTACCTAGGTTGAGGTTCATTACAAATTCAAAAATTACTGTAAAATCATCAAAAGTTAAACCTAAACAGATTTTATATTATTTCTGTGAAATATCAAACTGCTTTATTTTTAAATAAAGTATTGCCTTTCATATTTCTCTAGATAAACCTATCAGTGATGTTACCAGGATTTCGCTTTGCAAAAGGGAGGTTAGAAAGTATTTACATATATGATTAAACTGTATCCTACCTGTTATTCCAACCATGGGACATGTCCTTGACTTTAATGCTGAACCTGCCTGTCATGGGGAGAAACAAGGGGGAAACCCCTGAGGAGCCAGGGGGGAACCCTGGGAGCAGGAGCTGGTTGGGGAAGGAATAGAGAAAAAAAAGAAGAAAACAGAAAAACTCTTACCTATAGCCGGAACTGAGGCAAAGCCAGAAATGGCGGTGGGACCCAAGAGGCTCATTAGCCACGTCTTTATACAGCTGCGGCCAGCTGATAACATCAGCTGCAGGAGCTGGCTGGAGGAGATAAAAGGAGCCACATGCAAGGAAGAAGGGGAGAGACCAGCTGGAGCATCAGGAGGGGAATCTCTCCCGGAGTCCCCACGAAGGGGAGGAGAGTGGGGGTTTGCAACCTGCAGCACAGGAGAAGAGAGCTAGACCCTTTATGAAGAAAACACTGCAGCAGTGATGCAGAGGATGAGAGTACTGAGTGGAGATCTGGAGACAGAAGAGAGGAGGAGAGGTTTGAGACCTGGAGTTGCCCGCATAGAGTCAGAAGACCCAGCAGAAGCCAGAAAGCCAGACCAGGTGGGACCATAGAAGGCTCAGACAGCCTCAAGGAGGTACCCTAGGCAGAGGCTGAAGGGCACAGTCAGCAGGAAGGGCAACAAAAGACGGGCACTAGGCACATGGAGCCACCTCGCCAGGAGACATGGGGGAGATACGCCGAGGGGGATCACCGGGGATACAGTGAATCCTCAGGCTCGATAAAGAGCAAAGGGGGGAACATGGAAGCCAACAGGCTGACCCAGACCCAGTCTAGGCTTGCCAAGGGTCTTAGGGGCTGGAGCTGGTTGGAGTAGGGCAGTCTGTAGGAGCAGGCAAAAAAGGGGGTGAAGGCCATCCCTTGGTATCTTGTATTTCTTCATCGGTGATATTCTTTTTGTGTTTTTTTTCTGTTGCCCACTTTTGGAAGGGTGGCTAGGTGAGGAGCCCAGGTAGCTTACAGCCATGGGCAGGGCCAGTTGGCTGTGAGGTGAAATGGGGTGAAGTGGGCCTTTGGCCTGACTATCCTATAGCCTACTAGGAATAGGGCATGAAGCCTCAACTATCAGAGGGGCTTGGCCAAAGATCGTCAGGATTCAACAAGGTGGGGTGTAAGGGCGAGGTAGAGGGGAGGTGGAGCCTCGCTGAAGATCATTGTCCAGCGGTCCTATGCACAAGAAATGCCAATAGTCAAACCCCACTACTGGGATAACATTGAAGTCATGGCAGGCGAGACTGGGGAGAGACTATCCGGGTCAAAGACACCAACTTGGCGGGACCACAGGGACGGACAGGTGGACAACCCCAAACATCCAAGGACGCGTAGCGTGTGACCGAATGTTCAAAGCCAGGCGGGTACACTGCCTAAGACATGTTAGTAATGCATCCAGTAAACTGTTGCATCTTAAATTACTACAGAAATCTGATAATGACTACATGCATTGCTGTAAGGTGCAGTGTATATTTTATGTTAATCTCTGGACTAAAAAAATCTCTATAAACTACACTATCAAGGAGGGATGGCAGAACTCCTGTATGACAGTAATAGTTTTCTAATTCTTGCCATGGCAGATACCTTTATTTTATTACTTGAATCATTCAAGGATGGATACTTTGGACATGTTTTTAGTATAAATCTCTAGAAAGAACTTGGATGAGTAGTCTTAATAAGTGCAACATCGTTAATTGTTAGCTTTTTTCTTAATTTACAAAGCTACAGTTCACAAGGGCCCTTTTTTTTCCTTTTCATTGCATAGCTGTCCATGCAATACTGGCAATATCTTTACCGATTTCTAATTTTCTCCACAGGAAAAGTAAAGCTCTACCATCTGCAACATTTTCCTACAAATAGCACCTCTTGGGGAACACAGAGGTGCTCATTTATCAGGTTTTATGAGCAGCAGAAAAGCAAAATGTTTTGTCTGGCTGGAATCCCTGTCTTCAGGTCTAGTTGTTTTCTCATATAGTATTGAATAATGTAAATAACTGACCTTAGAGAGTAACATCTCCAGCCAGCAAGACAGTCTATACACTTATTCAAGAAAGTCGGATTAGACAAGTAACAATCTTCTTCTGCATGCATTCTGGCCAATAAGACTGCTCTCTATTCCCAATACATATTTATTTTCAGTTGGAAAATACACAGAGCAGCAACTCCCCATCCAGAAACAAGTGTTTACAATTTTCCTTTTTGACAGGAAGCAGTATTTTCTCATTTTGTCGCATCATATCCTCACACTGCTTTTGACATAATGATAATGAATCACAGTGTTTGCACTGCAGTAACATGACTTGACTAAATAATAGAAACACTGTTCTCCTGCAGAAAGCTGAGAGTATTAAGCCTCAGATGCTGCTGGGGAAAGAAACAGGCAATTTACAGAGATTTGACAACTGAACTTTGCAGTGGAGCAAGAAGATAGGTACAAAGGGATATACAGAAAGAAAAAGCCTGGGCCCAAAGCAGAACATATAATGCAGGAGCTAAACATATGAGCAGAAGCAAAGGAAATGAATAAAGAATTGGAAGCTAAACTAGCCAAATATTTAAGGATACCAAATGCCCCAAATCACATTGACTTTAGTGGGAGTTATGGAACTGAGATGAATTCATCTTTTATAACAGAACGAAGGAGAATAAAACACAATGTTTGAACTTGAAAACAGATGCTAAAGGAGAGACCAGTAGAAGAGAAGTTGCATTGCATAAAAGGCATAACATTTTCCAGTATTGTACAATTTAGGAAAATGATATAAAAATCCAAATAAAGAAGGAAGAGTGGCAAAAGGAGCTAAATAAATGTGTATGACTAGAAAGATACCAAATAATCATATTAGAAATATTTTTCTTTGCGGTAAAGGTTGAAAATGTTTGGATTATGTCTGGGTACCCTCAGGTAAAATATTTAAAGTATGATATTCAAAACATAGAATTTTTAATTGACTAAGCCAGAAGACAAAAGGTTCATTTTATGAGAGTTAAGGTGAAGTTACATGTTAGACTTAGACCATACTACATCTGTGGAATGTTAGGCTGTGCTAAAATTAAACATTCCTGTAAACAGTTACATGTTAACAGTTAATACTGTTTTTAGAACACATAGCTCTGACTTACCACTAGAGGGCTAGCAATCAGGACCATGGCTAGAAGCCAGGACAGATCCTTGCTCTAGGAGTATAAGGACAGCAGTTCATACTGGGAAGCTGTAGGAGTGCAATTAATTTTTTTTTTATCTCTGTGGAGAAGACTGAAGGTACCCTAACATGAGCTAGGTAGCATGGCCCAAATAGAGGAACTGGGTACCAGTCCCCATTCCATGGAGTTAACACTTTTCTGAAGGGGCATAAATTAGAGGCCCTCAGAAGGGACTTAGCACAAGTTAATGACCTTTATGTGCAGATGCTTGCATTTTAAGTGCCCTTAGTATGATCTAAGTATAACATGTAAATTCACCTTGATGTATAGGCTCTTTGGATAAACACATTACTTGTTTAATCTTCATCTTAAGTTTTGAAATATTGTTTTAAAATTATGCTTACTAGGTACTTCAGTGACTAGGGCCCAGATTTTTTAAAGTATGAAGGTGTCTCAATGTACTAATTGATTTTGGAGTTTAGGCCTAATTATCAAAAGTAATTTAGAACTTGTCTATATGGAAACTTAGTGCAGAATAAGTTTGGGTGTGCATGTACTTCATAATAGCTACTTTACATTATTCCCTTTGTACATAATCTTTATTCAACATGAAAAGTGTCCCTGTGTATTTTAGGTTAGCTTAATACAACAGGAGTTAGGTTCCTAAGTATATTTAAATAATTAAGCCTTAGGAAGCTAAGAACCATTGACTTCAAATAAGATTTAGGGCCTTAAAGCCAACTTCACCAGAGACACTTAAGTATAACAGTGTCTAGTGTACCAGCACTTACATTTTAGACACTTGTCCTCAACAGCATAACCTACAGATATTGCTCAGGTATCTACACAGTGCACAGGAGAATTAGACAACTTAATTGGATCCAAAACAACCAGCAATCTGAGTGGCAAGCTTTCTTATATACCCAGTAGGAAAACACGGAAATAATATTGCATTTTACAACCCACACCTCCTTTGGGCTTAGGTGCCTTCCTTAGCACTAGAGAAAGGAACCTCCCTTGATTTAGGATTCATAGCCATTGACTGGATGGTAGGTAACTAAAATTTTTCTTTTGAAAGCAGAGTTAAAGGTTACTCTTTTCTTTAAAAGTACAGGTGATATCAGTACACTCGTCACCTTTTATACAAAATTTGGCAGTTATAATACTCCCTCAGGAAAAGAAAGATGAATGTTGAATCCTCTTCCCCTGTCCTGAGGGATTTAGATCTCTGTCACTTATATTGCTACCCTAAGGATTAGGGAATACACTGTTGACACAGTTGGGGGCACTGCCACTTCCACTGGTTGAAACTGTTTACCTTATTTTTCATTAAATAATTCAAGATTTATTAGTGTAAAAAATGGAGCATAATGCTTTAGCTCAGTGACTGTGATGCTCACCAGGAGATAGAGGAACTGGGTACCACTCCCCATTCCATGGAGTTAATATATACTTTACTATAAAAGATGGTAGGCATGCAGTACTAAACATGGTACCCCAGTGGTGAAAAATTTTCATGTCTCTCAGTGGTAAGAATTCTAGCAGAGCTATAAATGTGTTCATATCACCAAGCAATTTAAATATTAAAGACACTTTTAATATTAATGCAGTTTCTGTAACTGCATGAGTGCAAGCTACGGGCTTCTCAAACATAAACAGAACCATTTAGAGAGGCTGGACTCTAGAAAAGATAATTCAAGAGCTCCACATTTGGGAGAAGGAAACAGTTTTACCCCATCATCAAATTGACATAGACAGGGGATGGGGGGCAGGGGTTGCCTTTTTCTCTAGCATGGTCATTTTCCATGGATCTCTCAAAAGCTACACATTTGATGCATTTTAAGTACAATGAAGTAAGTAAGCTGCTCAAATACAGGTAGGCTGCTAATATTCTCCCTGTTCACCCCTGAAGGATGAAGTCTTGACTAGCCTCCAAGATTTCCAGTTTCTTGACTCATTGACCAATCTTCTTTCTTTAGTAAAATAAAAAACAAACAAATGAATAAATAAGAGAGTATAGGAAAAACAAGAAAACATTTGAAGTTCATTTGCATTATGATAAATAAATCCGCTAATATTGATTGTGGATATTGGAGGGAGGCTGAGGTACTTCCTGCTTGCCACTAATTTGGAGTAAATAGCACAATGCAAGCAGAAAAGGCAACGGTTTATCAGATCTTAATCATGCTCTGCTCTGTTGTTTGATTAAAAATCTGAGAGATGTTTTTGGAGGATACAAGGCCTTTATATATACAGTCACTACAAGGGTAAAGTTTTGACAGAGAATATATTCAAAGTATTAAGTTGTGTGCACTTTGTGTTTCAACATCCTGTTTGGTCTGACGTGCAGAGGCTGCAGCAGCCAAGAAAAACTAAAGCTAATGCACAACTTCAGAGATTGTATTACAGTGTATCAGCCTCTAAAGAAATTGAGCTAGTAAGGGAAGTCAAATATTATTATAAATATCAATTCGCTTACACTGTTTCTAGTTGCTTATGCTTTTACTGGAAATAGTGGTCTCTAGTCTCCACAGGCCATAGCATTGAATGTACCTCTGGCACATTCTGGCTAGGGACAGATATTACACATAAACTGGTTTAAATGATCAGAAACTGGTTTACACCTGTAACAGAACAGAAACTCAGTGCACATAAATCAGTTTCAAAATGACCAAAGCTGATTTGAGTTAACCTGGCTGAATGTAGTATTGAACTTAACTAATTGAGCTCAAACTGGTTTATGCAATGTCTGTCCTAGATCCCCACCTGGTTTAAGCTAAACCAGAGTTTCCTAGCATCCAGCATGCTCTCTGGGCTGGACTCTCTGCTCCAGCAGAGCAGGGTTGGCCCCATAACTCTGCTATTTAATCTGAGCAGGAGCAGGGACATGGCAAGACACCAGCTGGCATGGCCCCGTTAAGGTAAAGTAGGCAGGGAGTGGGTTAATTCTTCCCTCCTTCCCCTCTCCCTCACCACAGCTGGGGTCTGCCTGTGTGCTTGTCAGTGGTGGAGGGGGAGGCAGAGGCTGGCAGACCCTGGCTGCAGTCCCAGGGTCAGAAGGAATTAAGGGAGAAATTAAGTCCATCCCTGCCCCCC
This sequence comes from Crocodylus porosus, assembly GCF_001723895.1. Taxonomy (NCBI): domain Eukaryota; kingdom Metazoa; phylum Chordata; order Crocodylia; family Crocodylidae; genus Crocodylus; species Crocodylus porosus. The sequence continues at coordinate 38,774,855 of NW_017728918.1, forward strand.
TTCAAATTAACGGCTCCATGCCAGGATAGGAGCTGGCCACATCCCACTGCTGGACCAGTGAGGGAAAGGGAACAGGCAGCAGCCTCTGTCAACTTCCTAGGAGGGAATTTATTCCCCCCTCCCTTTCCTGTCCCATTGGCAGGAACTACAGCTGTCTCAGCATGGCCCCATTAAGACTAAGGGGGCAGGGACAGGGTTACTTACCCCACTTCCCACTAAGAGACTGCAGCTGGGGTGGAGCAGCACCTCCCTCCTCCCTGCCCCCTGCTGGAACAGGGTGGGGAGAGGGCTCTGTGCAGGGCTGCCCGGGTCCAGAGAGGGACTTTTCCCCCAACCCTGTGGGGTCCCCATCACCCTGCTGCCGCCACTTGGAGTGGCCCTGCTCCCATGGCATGACCTGGCCCAATCCAGCTGTGTCACTTCCTCGGCCAGGGCTCAGCTGGGCCAGGCAGGGCCAGGACAAGGGTGAGGCTAACCCAGGGTCTGTGGCTCAGTGACAGCTGCTCCCCGCACCCAGGCTGGGCTGGGAAGCCCCACACAGAGCCCCACTCTCTGCCACATGGTGGCGGGGCATGAGAGAGAAAGAGTATGAGAGGGGAAGAGTCCCCTTCCAGCACCAAACCAAGCCCCCCCTCCCAGGGCAGGGAAGGGGGAGGAGCAGGGGGAAGAGTCCGCCTCCAGGGCCAGGCAGCCCTGCACAGTTTTGCCCTACCAGCACTGCCATATCAGGGTGTGGGGCAGAGGAGGTGGAGGAAGAGTTCCCCCAAGCATTGAACAGAGCCCCCCTGACCCCACTAGGGATGAGAAAGGGTCCTCCCCTGGGGCTGGGCAGGTGGGGGGGGTAGCGGGGTGGAGGAGGAGGAGGGTGAAGAGTCTGCCTCCAGCACTGCACAGAGCACACCCTCCTAACCCCATGGCTGTAGGGGAGAGGGAGAAGAGGGAAGAGTCCCCCTCTCGGGCCAGCGGCACTTTGTGCCAGGATTTCTTTGGGCAGTAAGGGAGCTGCTGGGGTGAGAAGAGTTCTCCTCTCCTCCTCCTGCTCATCATTTCTTGTCCACGCTAGCCACAGAGGTGTGGCCATGCTTCCTCTCCCCAAACCCTCCAAACCCTACAGGCCAAGGTGAGGAGTTAAACCCCTCCTCAGCCATACTCAGGCCTGCCAGGGCCTGGCCGTAACCCCACTCTTCCCCCCCAGCTCAGTATCTCTGTGAAAGGGAAGGGAGGGCTGCTCTAGTGACTCCAGGCTTCTGGGCTGAGGCACTGTAGGCATGTGCCTGCATTTCCAAAATGAAAAGGGAATGTCTATCTTGCAAACCAGTTCAGTCTTTGAAGGTTAGACTTAGCTGCAAAGACTGAATCAATTCAGGCTCAGCTTTTTGAATGTCTGCCCCTAACTTCTATGTTCAAGGAAACAGAAGATACCAGTTTCTTCAGATCTCCATTTAATGTGAGCCTCATATTACATTTTGCAGGTTTACATCTGCTTCTCTTGCATTATGTGATATAATGAAAACAGATTTAACTCAACACCAGCTGACATATGAACCATACGTTTGCCTAATAGAAAAATATGAGAAAGATTCAAGAGGGCAGAATGAAAATCCACGTGCAGCTTAAAGCTGTAGAAATTAAGGGCCTGATCTTTGTGGAGACTGACAGCACAAGTGGACCACTAACCTGGTATGAGCATACAGCTGGTGATACCTCTAGCATAGGCAATTCAGTGAGTAGTATGAAAGAAAAGTCTTTTCTCTACTACTCCCTATCACACCTCTAAGTATGCCATTGTCTGGGAGCAAAGTGGTTATGGATTTTGGCTAATTCAAACATTTCTGACTTACATCTAAGTCTTGGTAAAGATATGATAACCAGGTATGATCACCTTTAAATAGGAATATTTATTAAAGAAGCTCAAGGTTGAGTTTGTCTCCTTGGATTAGCTATGTATGCACTTGTATTAAAGCACCTAGAAGCTACTAATACCTCCACATAAGCATACTAGCAAAATGCCCATCAAGAATGATGGGAAGGAGGGGGTGGGTGGGGATGGAACCCTGCATCTGGCCCTGTCCCCCTCCCCGCCCTGCAACTCCAGCACTGCTCCACTTCCCCCGAGCCACTCTGGGTCTGATCCTGCTCCACAACCTGCTAGCCCAGGTCTGGCCTCGCTCCACCCCCCAGCCGCTCTGCGTCCAGCCCTGCCCCACCATTCCATGTCTGCCTGACCCTCATCTGCTCCCTCCCTCTCTGTCTGCTGCCTCCCTCTCCCTGCCGCCTGTTCTGGGGGATGTTGGGGCTAGGCAGTGGGGGGGTACTGCTACTGTGATCCCCCTACTTTGCCCTCAGGCAAAGAGGTATGAGAAAGTTTTTCTCCTTGGGTAGCCAGGGCATGTTCTCCACCACCACAAACTTCCCTGGCAGTGGCTCAGACTTGGGCCCACACAGCCAAGACCACACAGCCAACTGCCAACCCGATCCTAGGGTGGGAGTGGGTCCCTGCATGGCCTGATTTGCTCTGGGCTCCACACACTTTTCAGGTCGGTTCTGGTGTGGGGCCTGGGACAAATCAGCTCATGTGGGGAGCCCAAGGTGGCTCCCTGCATGAAGTCATTTTCTCTGGGCTCTGCACCAGAGCCCATGCAAGGAGGGTGTGGGGCCCAGGGCAAATCAGCTCATTTGGGGAGCCATCCAGGGTCGGGGACAGGACCACACATGAGCTGATTTGCCCTGGGCCCTCCTTCCACTGGCCTCAGGTAGCAGAACGAGTCTCCTGTCATCCAACAGGCAGATCTGGGGCCTATACCCCCAGGGACACTCTGGCACAGCCCCCACAGCCCTCCCAGCTGTTCAGACAAGTCCCTGATCTGTCTGCTGGATGACAGGAGGCTAGTACTGCTAGGTGGGCACAGCCCTTACGGGGAACACTGATGTTGCTGGCTGGGCCAACGGCAGCACCAGCTTCCTGTCATCTGGCAAGCACATCAGGGGCCTGCACCCCTGGGACCAGTCTGGCACAGACCCCGAAGCCCTCTGGGAGTGCGGGTGACCCACAGTGAAACAGTTTCAATGAAACAAAATGGAGCAGTGCTTTCAAAACAAAATGAAACTTGAAAGGAAACACTGTTCCATCGAAACTTTGAAATGGAAGTCAAAGCAGAATGTTTCTGTTTTGAACAGCTGTACTTTTTATGCGAGTAATCTATACAGTATATCTTTTCTATACTGTCCTATATTTCAAGTTCTACAAGTGCCCAGCACCTGATACCAGCTGAGAAGCTTTGAAAAAAGATGGGAGTTCTCCAAAATTATTAAGAGGCTGCTGGTTAAAATGCTCTGGTATTTATTCAGATTTAAGGTTAGAGTGACTTTTCCCAGACCACCTCTCTCAAAAAGCTGCTAGGTGCTTCACTAATAGTGGATCAACACAGCAAGCATAACATTGCCAGTCAACATTCAAGGAATTAATGTGTTGGCTTAAATGCTGCAATTCTTCTAGTAATCTATGCTTGGTCGCAGTATAAGTCACAACTGCGTTTTAACTTCGCTGCTTCTCTTCAGTTTTAACAAGTAGGAAGCATTTATTTTCTTGAAAGCCTATAACTTCATTATGGTTCTTATTTATTCTGACTTTCTGCTGCAAATTTACCAAGTGTTTCTTGCCATTTAAATATCTCCTTTTAAATTATTTTCCTGTCTGTTCTTAAGCACTGTCTGACTTTCTTTTTTCTTTCTTTTTTCTTCTTCTTTTTATTCTAGTCATTGACTTTTTTGTGCCATTTCCAAAATTTCATTGATATTTTCAACACAGGGATATTTCTCTCTTCTTCTTCTCTCTCTCTTTCCTTCTTTTGTCAAATGAATGTATTACTTTTGGAAATGCCTGACTATGAAAACACTAAAAAGAAATATCCTGTATTGTTCCACAGAATTGATACAGCGTGGTATAAGTATTGCAAAAAAAGGAAAACAATAGTTTTGTTTCAAACACTGGTATCAACCCAAGCTCAGGGTGGGGTGTGGGGGAGGGGAAGGTACCTATTTTTACACAGGTAGCAAAATATCCATAAGAGGGAAAATAACTGGCTACAGCTACCCATGGATCTTTGTACACATTTCTCCTTAATGCAATTCAGAATCTGAGCACTGCAGCTGGGAGATCAGGAAATATCCATGCAAACATAACAATAAATGCCTACCACCTGTATTTGATCCCAGCCTACTTGTCTTCAGAACTGTAGGGCAGCTTGTTATGCCTGTGGTTATTGGCAGAAGACCTGTACTGTCCTTGAACAACCAGCCAAACAAACAAACAAGAAAAATGAAACAATTTGATTATGAATTTGCAGAACAAGAAATCTTCTATAGACTGGATTATATTAAGCATGGCATGGTCTCAGCAGAGACTATGGATTCTTATTCCATTATCGGGACCACCAGCTGTTTAATCTGATGGCTCTCTTGGTATTAACTGTCTCATTCATCTTAATTGATCTAATTCCTTATTACTTCTCTTAGCAGCACCCCACCGCCACTTGGTCCACTACCTTTTATGTTAAATCTTTTCTTTATGCCAGTTTGTTCCTAGCACCTGAAAAAGTAGACTGTTGACTATGGCTTTCTGAACTATTTAGTGTCCAAGGTGAAAGCCAGCCATCTAACTTCTTTAAACTGTTTGGGCTTTTGCCTTTCCTATAAGGATTTTTCAGCATTAAAACTTATTTGAAAAATGGTTAAATAACACAGACTGCTTTTTTGGTCTTACCAAATAGCCATGATTGTGCATGTCAGCTCTCAGGTGAAATATAGTTCACTCTGCTTTTCCTGTTAATCATAGACTTCAAGCCAGACTGGATCTTTATGATTATCTAATTTGACCTGTGTAACACAGACCAGCAACTTTTACCCTCTAGTTTCTCATCAAATCCATAATTCCTTCTTAGCTTTATTATACTATATAAAAACATGATTTACTGGTAAATTAAATCAGTCTCTCTTTCTTTCCTCCTTTCTTTCTAGCTGGCATTATTATTACTTTACTGATCATCTGCTTTTTCAAATAGTCAGCAATCATAAATATTTTTTGCTCTTAAATCAGTGAAATGCTTTCTATATGGAAACAGGTTTTGTACGAGTAATACAAAGAATAAGAGTACTATCAGAATGGGAGTGTTCATGGTCAACATGTTATGGAGAAAGATACTTCCAAGCCTGGATAAAAGCTTGGCTTATCACCAGATTTGTGATCTGGCTATAGATCTGTCTTAACATTTAATAGTAATTCAGTTGTATGTGGAAAAAATATGGACTTCTTTTAAACACAATAGAATGGAGTCTTTGTGGAGCATCTAGTATCAGGCAAATATTTAAATTTTGAAGAACCTTTGAATGAACCTTTTTCATTTTAATATGTATACCTTAAATTATATTTCAAAATATATTGAAAGCCTTTCCAAATTGTGATCCTGTACAACAAGGCACTGTATGCATTTTAAGAATTACCATTATATACGCATCTGTACCAGCAAAATTAGAAAGTTCACAGTACAAAAATGTGGAATAATAAATCAAAATGGAGTACAGAATTATGTTGCCTTCAATGCACCTAAATGATGGGCATTTTTGTCTCTTGCACATAGTTTGCAATTCTATTGCCCTGTTACCCAGATAATATGGATGCTTAAGGCTAGGGACAGAAGTTACACATAGACTGGTTTAAGTGATGTGGTTTAAACCTAACAGAACAGAAGCTTGGTGTACATAAACCAGTTTCAAAATGGCTGAAACTGGTTTAAGGTAAATCTGGTTGAATGTAGTATCATACTTAACTGATTTGGGTCAAACTGGTTTATCGAACTTCTGTCCCTGACCACTTCCCGTTTCAAGATAAATCAGAGTCCCCCCAGCTTCCCAATATGACTTGCAGCCCTGGGCTGGATTGTGCTGTCTGCTCCAGAGAGCATGGCTCACCACCCCTCTGCTCCCTAGCTGGAGCAGGGACACTGGCTGACAAAGGGGTGGGGGGACAAGTCCAACTACAAGAGGGCAGGGACTGCCCCCCCAGCAAACTCTGATTGAGATCTGGGGTCAGGGACTGAAGTTAAACACCCCTTCCCCCCACTCAAATTTACTGCTTTCTGCGACTGTGGACTACAAATCCCAAAGACACCTGGAAGCAGGCAGAGAAAATGATGAGCAACCCTGCAGAGTCCTTCTGCTGTGATTTTAGACTACAAATCTCAGAGATCTCAGGGCAGCAGGAAGAGGAAGCAAATGCACTGCCCATTCTAGATGGGCTAGAGAGCCGTGCTCTCACTCACCGCAGCTAACCCTAACCCTAACCCTAACCCTAACCCTGAACCGCTGCAGGCATGCGGCTGTATTACCTGAATGTCTGTTCAGTTCTTTTTCAATTTAATCTCTGCAGTTTAGATTAATTTGCAAAGACTGAATCAATTCAGCCTCAGGCTTTTTGACTGTCTGTACTTGGTCTACATGTTCACATGTATTCTGAACATGCACAGTAGGCTATTCACTGGATGAATATCTAAAGCCTGCATTCAGTATATATTCATAAATCAGTAAAGTCACTGTAGCTACATAAAAACTTGTGATTCATAGGTGAGTGGTGAAAGGCAGCAGGGGTTGGCAAGTGAGATGGCTTATGTTTTATATCCTTTAGCTGAGTGGTTTGGTCTCTTACTAACGAAGTGGAAGGCCTACGGCCCCTCACGCAGACATTTTTTGAACCTTTATCTTTCTAACTTCCTAGAACAGTGTTCTAATGGCCACAGCACAGGTTAGCTATTCTGCAGTCCCTTCTCTATTCCTTCTGTTCCACTCTTCAGACACATCCTGGCATGAAAGCAGACCCAGGACCTAATGATTACTGAGGACAAAGATCCCAGGAGTAACTATAGGTCAGAGGGGCCCAGGGTAGAGGTGGATCCAGTAACGGGCCCAAGTGCTTTGCCTGCACAGATCCCAGAGATGACCTTATAGGGCCAAAGGGGGGCAAGAGGAGTCTGGAGCCCCTTGTGACATTTCCAGTCCTGAATACAGTATTGGGAAACAGGATTCAAAGGGACTCATAGAATTTAGGGCTGGACCCTGAGGCTAAGGCCCAGTAAAGAATAGTAAAACCCTATAAACTGTCACTGGGGCCTCATATCATAAGTCAGGGGGGCTCAGGACTGAGTTGGTTAAGGGATGTGCTCCTAAGTTGATGACAGCCAAAGCCTATAGGAAACAGACTAAAATTAAGCCAAAGGCCAGTCAAGAAGGTGGCTGCTGCAGGGCGGATGTAGAAATACTGGGCTGTTAGAATCATCAGAGACTCCAGATAAGATCCCCCTTCATGGGAGTCTGGTTGTGGTTAGGGTGGGGTAAAGGGGAGGTTTGGAGCCCCATGAAGAGAACAGGAAAAGATGTTGGAAAGTCGCACATGGGAAACTGCCTTTCTTAATTTACTATCAAAGTCATGGCAGAAGAGAAACTATAACATCGTGGGCAGACTAGGCAATCTAATCCAGGCTTTATCCTGTCACTGCTGGTAGATTGAAGATCTCTGGGTCGGGGTTAGAAGCCTTATAATACATAAAGCCAGCACATGGGCCTTATGCCAGCCTATGTGTGTATAGCTACTGGATCACTGAGTAGCCTACTAACTGTATTCATATGACATATCTGTCGCACCCTGCTGACTGGTGCACCCTTGACCTGCGAACCTGGGTCGGCACGACTGGCTTGGCGCGAGGGGGTATTTATGACCGGACAGGTGGGTGATAACAGCAAGCAGGAGTCAGATGATTTAAAGCGTATTGGTTACACAGAAAGTTTATTTTACTTACGCTACTGATGTGATGCAGCGTAGGTAGAGGAGTTGATTTATTCAGTTACCGCATGCAGATATCTTGTTACCCAGCATTTACAGGATGGGTAATAGACTTGATTCCAAGCGATTCACACAAGCCGTTGCAGTCTGCAGATTACCGAGAGCTCTTGATAAGAAAGATAACGAGGGAGATAATCGAGCCAGCAAGGATGGGGTTACGCTGAGATAAGGATCGAAGGTGGGGAGATGTTTGTAAGAGGCCACTTTACAAACTGCGTCTCCTGGGTGTGTGTGTGGAGAGTTCTCCACTTTGGGCGGAAGTTCTTTCAAAGTTATACTTGGCCAGGTAACCAATTATTACACGCCAGGCATGAATAATTAACGAGTTGGCCTTGTGCTCTCTTTGTTTGCTCAGGTTTCATGCTGGCAGCCCATCCTTCAAGAAAGTGGGGGTCTTTCTTTTAGTTTAGGTGGTACTGAGCCTGTTTGGTCACAAGAGGGTAAGCACGACACATTATTCTGATCTTACAATTTCATTAGAGTCAGCTAATCTTGTTACTATAGGTACTTTATCTTTCGTGCTGGGCTGTCAAGGTTAGTTTCTCTCTTGTATGAGATGCTCAAGTGATTTCAAATGAGGCACAGACAGGGGTGTGTGCATGCAGCACTGTTACAAACTAAAGAATAATAGTGTAAGACTACAATTACAGAGTTTGTTGTGTTAGGTTCTGACCTTTTGCCATCTGGCCTTTTGCCATCGGCATCTGAAATCAAAGACTTTGATCTTTGACAATATCCATGCTTCATGGGTAAGAGAATCACAAACTATGTGCAAGTGCAGAAAGGGCAAAAGAACTCTACCTAATTTCTTTACTTATTACTTTTATTCCTCCAGTTTCTTATGCAAATGTGGTAATGAAATGGCTAATGTGTTTACCACCATCACCCTCTGCTGGATACAATCAGGAATTTAGTTCATTAGTATGAGATATGTCCTACGTATCTAGCAAGCAAAAAAGATTCTCTGTCAAGTCAGATATTATTGCCTTTAGTTGGAACAGTGAGGCTTAGACTAAATTCTTACTACCACAAAGATATTACAATTGATGAGTAGGAATGAGGTCACGGGGGGCCAGAGACAAGTTACCATTTTTTTATTCTTTCTTCTTCACTGTCTGTCCATCTCCTTTCCCCTTCCCTTCCCACCATCATGGTCTTTTTTTCCCTTTTTCTCAAGATGCCTTTCTGTATATTTGTTATTTTCTTTATTTCCCACCCAGCATTACAGATAAAATATATCTCAATAGGAATATGGCTCAGCTCCTTCTCTGTGACCAGTCTGCTATTTGTACAACAGAAAATATATGGCAAGTCATCAAAGTTGTCTTCCACTTATTAAGCTATGCCCCAGGTGAGGGAAATGCTGTTCATATATGCTTATTAGTCTTAAAACATTGTTTTTGACAAGGAAGTTAAAAACAGATTTCTACCACAGGCCAAGATGTAATAGCAAACTCTGGTTGACTCTGAAAGGGATAGGAGCAGTAGGATTCTAGGCCTGAACAGTCTTCAAAGGTTTGCAACCAAACAGATTAGTGGAGTAAGAAAACATTCATATAAACCACCTTTACACTCACATACATTTTGTCTTCCAGCCAGTATTTGACAACAGGGATAACTGAGACCGGTTTCTTCAAAAACAGGTATAAGGAACATTGTGAAGAAAATGCTCTGAAGTATTTTATCTGGACCTGCCCCATCCAAACAATGGTTCAGTAAACTGCTTCCCTCCTGCAAAGCCAGGCCTTAGAGCCCAACACAGCAAAAGAAGAAAAGCTACATTTTTGTCCATACAAATTCTAATTAAGACTTAAATTATATAAAAACCATGGTGTACAAGTATTTATATAGGCAGATGGTTAGCATTTCATATAGGTTGCCCTAGATAGCTTTCTTGTCCCAGACTTGGTACTCGGTTTTTCAACATCTGTATTGGTTGAATGAGTATTGAATCGCTCTACCTTAGGGAAAGGATGAATGTATCAATATTGCAAAGGAACACTGCATAAAGTTTTTGTTGACATTACAGAAGGAACAATACCACAATAATCTGTAGCCTCTGGGAGAGTTACTTCATGCTGTGATAAACAAATGACAGTGTATGAATGTTTTTTCCTCTCTTCTTTGAAGGTATGTTTTTATACTAGACATGGAAAGGGACAGACATCACATTTTCTCACTTCACCAAATCTGGCTACAAGAATTAGAAATATTTTATTTATTCATTAGTAACCTGATAAGGTAGTGGAAGGTATGAATTGTTTATTAATCAATTTCCTGAACAGAGACTGATTTCAGACCGCTTAGTGACATGGGTTCTAAAGTACAAAACACCAACAGTTAATAACTTTTTTTTTATTTAGAATGATACTTAATACTTTTATTTGGATACTATATAGTAGATTTGGGGGTCTGAGGGTTTCTTTTGACAGTCCCTGGTCTTATGCAAAATTAGTACTTCAGTGGAGTACATGCACAAGCAAACTTTATTAGAATTTCTTATTATGAATATTACTAGAAAATAAAGAATAATACAATATATATCTAGATAGACTGTATGGTCCAAGCAGAAATAAGTAGCCTTACATCTCAGAACCTTTACATGTTATAATCTTAAGAATTGCTAAATGGTGGTCAGCCTGTCAGGGAGCTCTTACCCAAATTTAGAGACTAAATTCTAAGACATGTGGGCCTCACTATATCTGCTGATAGAAACTCCAGCACAAAATATCAGAGGAATACACCACAGAGCACTGAAGCCCTTTTTATCCTCCTTCTCAGGTCTTCCATCATTATTTGGTAGAAACACTCACCAACATGGTAACAAGAATATGCTTTTATGTCATTCTATTAGTCAAGATCAGGGGCAGGCAATTATTTTGGCTGGAGGGATGTTTAATGCATTTTGGTGAGCTGTTGAGGGCTGCAAGGGTAGCCCTGCTTATCTTGCTGGGATCCTATCACCCCAGCTGACTTCCTGCCCTTTGGGCAGGGGGCTGGACTCAGTGATTTCCCAAGGTCCCTTCCAGCCCTAATGTCTATGAAATCTATTAAATATACTAAAAAACAAACCTCCACAATAATATATTTTAATTTTATTTTAAAAAAATATTTTGTCCTTATTTGTGTGTATTTGCATCTTGTTTATAGAGGTGATTGCATAATAGCTCCAAATGAAGTCTTACTCTTGTATGTTCTGCGGTGGTATGGAGGGGTGGGGGTATGGGTTAATGCTTATGGGGTTTGTGGGAAGCTGTTGGTAGGTGAGGGTGGGTGGGCATGGGGTTTGTGGAGAGCTGTGCATGGGCATGTGTGGTTGTGTGTGGATGTGAGGTATAGAGGAGGGTGTGGGGGTATGTGTGGATGTGGGTGGGTAGGTATGGGGCGTTTGTGGGGGAAGTTTGTGTCAATGTATTGGGGTGAGTATGGGGTTTGTGGAGGAATATGGGGTGTGTGGGTGGTGGGTGCACGGTGTGTTTGGGGAGAATTGTGTGTGTATGTGTATGTGGTGGGGTGTTAGTGAATAGCAGTAAGTAGGGCTCCCCCCAGAGGTGTGCAGGTATGTGTGGGGAGGGTGTATGTGGGGGAGGATGTGGGTGGGTGCAGTATGTGATTGTATGTGGGGGAGGGTGTGGTTATGGGGTTTGTGGGGCAGTATTTGTGGGTATGATGGGGTGTACATGGGAGCCCCCCCTTGCAGGACCCCCTGAGCTGGTCAGCACTTGCCTCCACCATGCAACTTCCTGGAACCCATGTGACCTGTGGTGCCTCCCTGTCACTGCCAACAGGCCAACAGTATGCAGCCCTTGCCCCATCCCATGCCTGCTCTGGACTCACTCCAGTGGAAGTGGATCAGATGGAACCCACATTCACAGCCCCAACCCCAGCACACCCTGTGCCTACTCTGCACTGCCCGCCTGTAGTGATTCCTGCCACTCCTAGGCATGCAGTGGGGTTAGGATGGCTCCAAGGGTGGACTGTCAGACCAACCTGATTGCCTCCTATGATCAGGTCACAAAATCTCTGGACACAGGTGTCATGGTGGATGTAGTCTTTCTGGACTAGTCTTTCTTACTACTTTTCCACAAGAGGAGACTGAGGGGGGGATCTTCTGGCTGCCTACAACCTTATCAGGGACCACCAGCAGGGACTCGGGGAAAGTCTGTTCACCAGGGCCCCACTTGGAGTCACCAGGAACAATGGCCACAAGCTGAGGGAGGATAGGTTTAGGTTGGATATTAGGAAGAACTACTTCACTATAAGGATGGTCAGAGCCTGGAATAGGCTTCCCAGAGAGGTGGTGCTCTCACATTCCCTGGAAATCTTCAAGAGGAGACTGGATAGGCACCTGGCTGGGGTCTTATGACCCTGCCTACTCCCAGTGCTCCTTCCTGCCCACGGCAGAGGATTGGACTAGATGATCTGTCTAGGTCCCTTCTGACTCATTGCTTCTATGATTCTATGATTCTTCTATGACTTCAGGAAGGCCTTTGACACTGGCTTCCACCCCATTCTCATTAAAAAGCTAGGTGACTGTGGCAATGATGCCTACACAGTCAGATGGATTGCTAATTGGCTGAGGGGTCATATTCAGAGAGTGGTGGTGGATGGGTTATTTTCAACCTGGAGGGAAGTGGGCAGTGGGGTCCCCCAGGGCTCAGTCCTTGGGCCCGCACTGTTCAATTTCTTTATTAGCAACTTGGCCAACAGGGTGAAGAGCACCCTGTTTAAATTCACAGATGACACCAAGATTTGGGGTGGGGTGGGCATGCTAGAAGGGAAGGACAGATTACAGCAGGACCTGGACAGGTTACAGGGGTGGGCAAATGAAAATAGGATGGGATTTAATACTGAGAAGTGCAGAGTGCTGCACTTGGGCATTAGGAACCAGCAGCGTACCTATAGGCTGGGGAACTCCTTTCTTGAAAGCACGGTGGCAGAAAGAGATCTTGGAGTCATTACTGACTCCAAGATGAACATGGGGGACCTGAGGGAACATGGGGGACCTGAACTACCCTGACATCTGCTGGGGGTTGCAGACAGCAAATCCCCACCATTCACACAGGTTCCTATCCTGTGAATAGGACCTCCACCTGATGCAGGAGGTACATGGTCCCACTAGGGGGAATGCCATACTGGGTTTGCTATTGGCAATGGGGATGACATGATAGGGGATCTACAGACCAGTGGTCACCTGGGGGACAGTGACCACCAAATAATAGAATTCACCATAAGGCGTAGAGTGGGAAAGGTAACTAGTAGGGTGGAAGTGCTAGAATTTAGGAAGGCTGACTTTAGTGAGCTCAGGTGTTTAGTCAATGACGCATTGCAGGGTAAGAGATTTGGCAAGATGGGAGCCCAGGAAGGGTAGCTGTGCCTTAAGGAAACGATCCTTTGGGCACAGAGGGAGACAATCTCAATGCGGGGGAAAAGGGGTAAAGGAGGCTTCCTTGGCTGACCAGAGAAATCAAGAGCAGCCTAAGGGCAAAAAGGGGGGCATATAAGTAATGGAAACAGGGAGAAATTACTAAAGAGGAGTATGACTCCTCAGCTTGCAGTTGTAGGGAGGCAGTTAGAAAGGCCAAAGATACCATGGTGCTGAGCATGGCATCCCAAGTTAAGGATAACAAAAATTGTTTTTCAGATATATAGGGAGTAAAAGGAAGTCCCAGGGCAGTATAGGACCACTACTGAATGGGCAAAAGCAATTGGTGACAGACTGGGGGGAAAAGGCTGAAATCCTCAATGAGTTCTTTGCCTCAGTGTTCCTAAAAGAGGGGCAAAACAAGTCTCTCAATGGGTTCATAGAGAGACAACAGCTGGGCAACAGACTACCAAGTGTTGACCTTGAGATGGCGCAGAGTCACTTGGAAGGACTGGATGCGTTTAAGTCGGCTGGCCCAGGTGAGTTCCATCTGAGGGTACTGAAGGCACTGGCTGATGTCATTGCATAGCCATTGGCAAGAATATTTGAGCACTTGTGGCACATGGGCCAGGTCCTGGAGGATTAGAAAAGGGCCAATGTGGTCCCTATTTTCAAGAAAGGGAGGAAGGAGGATCCAGGCAACTACAGGCCAGTCAGTCTCACCTCCATCCTTGGTAAAGTCTTTGAAAAGATTATTAAGGTTCACATATGTGAGAGCCCAGCAGGAAAAATTATGGTGAGGGGAAATCAGCACAGGTCCATACCAGGTAGATCATGCCTGACTAAACTAGTCGCTTTTTATGACCAGGTTACAAAACACCTGGATACGGGAGTAGGGGTAGATATAGTTTACTTTGACTTCAGGAAGGCCTTCGATATGGTATACCATCCCATACTAGTGAACAACTTAAGAGGCTGTGACTTGGATGATTACAGAGTCCAGCGGGTGGCAAATTGGCTACAGGGCTGTACCCAGAGAGTGGTGGTGGATGAGTCGGTATTGACCTGGAAAGATGTGGGCAGTGGGGTCCCACAGGGCTCTGTCCTTGGACCAATACTCTTCAATGTCTTCATCAGTGATTTGGATGAGGGAGTGAAGTGTAGTCTGTTCAAGTTTGCTGATGATACAAAACTGTGGGGAGAAATGGACACACAGAGGGCAGGGAACAACTACAGGCAGACCTAGACAGGTTGGACAAATGGGCAGAAAATAGAATGTGATTTAACAAGGAGAAATGCAAAGTACTGCACCTAGGGAGGAAAAATATCCAACACACCTACTGCCTAGGAACTGACCTGCTCAGCAGCACAGAAGCGGAAAAGATCTAGGAGTCCTAGTAGACTTCAAGATGAACATGAGTCATCAGTGTGATGGAAGTCATCAGCAAAGCTAAAGCCACTTTATCATGCATCAGCAGATGCCAAACAGAACAGAAGAGGTGATACTTCCCCTCTATCGGGCACTGGTCAGACTGCAGTTGGAATACTGCGTGCAGTTGTGGGTGACACACTTCAAGAGGAATGTGGACAACCTGGAGAGGGTCCAGAGAAGGGCCACTCGTATGGTTAAGAGTTTGCAGGCCAAGCCTTACAAGGAGAGACTAGGGCACCTGGACTTCTTCAACCTCCACAAGAGAAGGTTGAGAGGTGACCTTGTAGCTGCCTATAAATTCATCATGCGGGTGCAGAAGGGAATTGGCGAGGCTCTACTCACCAAGGCACCCCTGGGGGTTACAAGTAATAATGGCCATAAGCTAGCAGAGAACAGATTTAGACTGGAAGAACTTCTTCAGAGTTAGAGTGGCCAAAATCTGGAATGGGCTTCCAAGGAAAGTAGTGCTCTCCTCTACCCTGGGGGTCTTCAAGAGGAGGTTAGATAGGCATCTGTCTGGGGTCATCTGAACCCAGCACTCTTTCATGCCTATGCAGGGGTCAGACTCAATGATCTGCTGAGGTCCCTTCCAACCCTAACATCTATGAATCTACGAATCTATGGGCCAACAATGCAAGAACATGGTCTGTAGGGCTAACTGTACCTTGTCCTGCATCTACAGATGCATCACAAGCAGGGCCAAGAAGGTGATTCTCCCCCTCTATGCAACACTGGTCAGGCCACAACAGGAGTACTGTGTCCACTTCTGGGGGCCGCACTTCAGGAGGGATGTGGACAGCATTGAGAGGGTCCAAAGGAGGGCAACTCACATGATCCGGGGACAGCAGGGTAGACCCTATGAGGAGAGGCTATGGGACCTTAACCTGTTCAGCCTTCACTAGAGAAGGCTGAGGGGAGACTTGGTGGCTGTCTATAAACTTACTAGGAGGAACCAGAGGGGTTTGGGAGAGACCTTGTTCCCCTGAGCACCTCCCGGAGTGACAAGGAAAAAAGGCCATAAGTTGCTAGGGAGTAGGTTTAGACTAGACATGAGAAGGTACTACTTCATAGTCAGGGTGGCTAGGATCTGGAACCAACTTCCAAGGGAAGTGGTGATGGCTCCTACCCTGGGGGCCTTTAAGAGGAGGCTCTACCTTTACCTGGTTGGGGTAATTTGAGCCCAGTTTTCTCTCCTGCCCATGGCAGGGGGTCAGACTAGAAGATCTACAAGGTCATTTCTGACCCTACATCTAAGAATCTATGAATCTCTGACTGTATTTTTAGGCGGCCAAGGCAGCAGCATCTCCTTCCAGCTGCCACCGCTGCTAGCTCCAGCCCCATAATACTGGCAAGGACCTACACACACAGCCCTGATTCAGCCTGCTCCACCCCATGCCTGCCCTGAACTTGCCCAGACTAAACAGCAGCATTAGTGGTAGCTGCTGGACAGAAACTGTTCCTTAGGGTGGGGGAAAAGTGGCCCCTTGCCGCCATGGATGTTTCCTGCTGCAGCCATGTGAAGCCCACTCTGGGATCCCCTGCATCTCCACTGGGATCACCGCCACCTCCTGACTGCCCAGCAGTACAGTGGTGGCAGTGCAGAACAACCACAGGGCAGCTTGGGGGGCTGCAGCTCTAAGTGTCTGGCAGTGGCAAAGGGAAGAGGCTGCTTTTCCCCCACAACAAGGAACAGTTTCTGCCCGTCAGTTACTGCTGCTGCTCAGCCCAAGCAGGAGAGTCTGGAGCAGGCATGGGGTGGGCCAGGTCTGTTCTGTGCACATGGGTCTCTGCCAGTATCATGGGGCTGGGGCCAGTGGCAGTGGCAGCAGAGCTTCTGCCACCTGGGCTACCTAGAGAGGCAGTCCAGCCCCGGAGCTGCCCCAGGCATGCTATGCGTTCAGGGGGCGGCAGGATGCATCAGGGCCAGGCAGTGCCTGGGCCAGGAGGGACCAAAGGACCCCTTGCAGGCCAGACAAAGCCTGTCCACAGGCCATGTTAGGCCCGCAGGCTGTATTTTACCCACCCCTGGTCAAGATGCTATACACTGACCTACTCCCTTTATCAAAATTAGATGTTCTAAAACTGACTAATCTTCCAAAATGTTTCTTTTGCCTGTGACTCAGCTCTTTTTCCACAACTTCTCTTAGCCTCAATTATACTAACATGATCTATGTTAAAGTTAACATAGCCTAAAAGTTTACTAAATCTTCTAGAATGCAAGCTAAAATGACTCTAGCTCAAAACAAAGATCTGCAGTGCTGGACACCAAGCTTGTCTGGGCCTATGTGCAGTATTCAAGTGACTAAATTATAATAACAGTGTCTTTTTGCACAAGAATGTAAACTCATGGCTGGGACCACCTGAAACATAGCAATACAGTTAATCTCATCTCTGACTTTGGTATCAAGTACATCCAATGCCCAACTACTCTAAATTGATTATGAATAAGTTCCCCTTTCAATGTGATTTCCTCTTCCCTGTTATCAGATCCCAATCTAGGTGTCTACAGCAGTTGGAAATATTTTGGATTCCACCCTGTTATCACAGCAACCTATACAGTGCCTTACAATTCAAGATCTAAGGTGCTCAAGTCAAGTAATCAAGTTCTACTGCAATTAAATCAAGTAGTATATCTCCAGTGTAGGGTGTTGGGCTCGAGCAATCAAGCCACAGTATAATTAAGCAAATGACAAGCCTCCAGAGCAATCAAGGCATTTTGTGCATGTCAGTTTTGCCCACAACAACCAGAGATGGATCCAAAAGGCTAGCATTTGCTCCACAACCAAAGGACAATGACCACCACATTGACCCATCATAACCTGCTCTGAGTTGACCAACCTTGGAGACAGATCCATACCTAGTGAGAGGCTGCAAAGATCAGAACCACTTCCTTGCCCTTGCTGGTGAGAAAACCACTATTACGGCTAGAAATATACTGGACTTGATTATAGCTTGTTTTGTTTGTAGATTGCAATAGCCTACCTGTCATTTTCCTATATAGCTCATTGTTTAGTTAATAAAGCCTTTCTGCCTATTATCGATGGAAGTGTCATGTCAGTCTTCCTAAGCACTAAGCACCCCATTGTTAATTGCAACATGCAGTACTGGCATTTTAAACCTCAGTTTGAAGTGAGCATGTCTTGTTTTGAGTGTTCTTTGGGATTATTTTAGAAGTCCTATAACTGAACTGTTCCTCTTGCCATACTTATACAAAACAATATTGTTATGGTTTTAATGCTTGGGTTATTTATGATCATCTAAGACAACCTGTCTCCTTTCCTGTTGGAAAACAATATGCTTTTCACCTCTCAATCTAATTAGAGCTGCAGGGAACTAATTAAAGGAGTCACTGCAGCCAACGTATTTCTTAAAAGCTTGAAGAATTTCTAGTTTCTTCTTAGCATTAGATCTAATGTCAAGGATGTACTCATTACATACCAAGAAATACAATGTAAAAAAAATGCAACTACTTAACAGCGTGAATGGAAAATAATTATACATGTTAAATTTAATATAAATACTGTTGAAAAGTATAGGAGAGAAGAACTTGTCAGGAGTTGGCTTTCATATCATGTCTGGGCAGCAGACAGTACGATTCACATAGACATACCTGAGCTGGTTTTAAACAACTTAGCTCAGTTGCAACAAGTTGCATATTCACAGCAGTTTATAATTCATCATGAGTAAACCACCCAAGCTTTCACCTATGTTTGTTTATGAGCTTTTCAGACAAAGCTGAATTCCAAGCTTCCACAGCTACACTGCTAGCAATACTTGGGCTAGCAAATTTCTGCCTAGTTGAGGTATGTGCATATGAGCTGTAGTGACTTCAGCGTAGACGTATTCATAGATTTGCAGAATGTACTGCCAGAATGGATCCTTTGATCACCTAGACTAAGCACCTGCAAGCACCTACAGGTTGCTCTACTTACTGTTTGTATCTTATTTCAGTTTTGAATGTGTCTGGATTCAGTTTCCATTTGCTGAGTTTTGGTTAGCTTTGTAGTTGGATGAACTCTTTAATACTCAGTAGGTTATTTCTGTGTGTGTGTGTACTGTACTTTGCAGTCCTTTTTTACTAAATAGATTGAGCTCTTAAGTCTCACACTCCAAGGTACTTTCTCCAGTTCTTAAATCATTTTTGCTGTATTTTTCTTTACCCTCTCCAATTTTATAATGGTCTGAGTTGTGTCACTCCACCTCACTACCTGAGGAAGGGGCAGGAAATGGAAGGTGAAAGAAGGAGGGGTAGCCTGGGGACTCCAAAGATGTATCTGCTTAATGGTGTTTTCTAATAAGAAGTAAAGTTTCCCTAGGCTACTCAACTTTTCCTCAAGTGTCTCATCTCTTCGGGAAGAAAAATACCAAGAATCCAGCATCAGTCTCACAAAAATAAAACTCCTTATTCCCACTCACTGCTTTTATGTTTGCACAACCAATATTCACCCTAGATTCATAAAGGATCATTCCACCTTTACAGTTATCTAGCTAAATGGAGCAAACAGATGGTGATCACTTTGAAGAAATACTTTTTTTCAAACCTGAACAACACTGTTGGGCTGATTAAGCCATAGGTGAAGGGCTCTGATGACTCAGAGCTAAACTCATACAATTTGACAAAGGGGACTGAAGGTTATAACTGAAAGGGTCTTTTCTGGATCATTTTATACGGAGAGTACTCCCTGTGAGCTATCCATTCAGGCAGTGTTGATGGAGTCAATTGACTTGATGGCTCATTATAATCTACTTGATTCCTGTTAACTGCTCTTCATTCAGCAAGTGTTAATGACTAACACTCTTATTTTGATTGTCTTGATATTCCATTAATCAAGCTATCCTTTTTATCAATTTTATGGAAGAATTTGAAATTTGGCAATTCTTGGTCTCTTCTTTTACAGCCCTAAATATTATTAGATCTTTTCAATATCTTATATTTGTCCATGGAATGCAGTCTTTGGCAGTATCTACAGTTTCAGGTTTTGATAGAGCAGCCAAGAGGGGCTGACATTCAGCTTTGAAAGGGTTAAAATGGTAGCTCTTGCCAGAACAGGAAAGGGAAGGTAAGTGAATTGAAGATTAGGTTTTAATTTTGGTGGATGCCGGCATAAGTCAAGAAAAATATCCTCCCCCACCCAATTCTGTTTTCCTAAATGCAAGGTGTGTTTCTTATTTGGCAGTGTATGTGATGTAAGGAAATATGGTAATACAGTTATGATAAATTATATTTTGAAGAATCAAATTACTATCTAAAATGGAGGAAGTGCAGTAAGATACATGTTTTATTTACATGGTGATGTCCATATGACAAACAGTACCCAGGAGTGGCATAGCCTAGTATTCTTCATTGTTTAGATGGGCTTCCTAAACCAGAACTAATATAGCCACATCTTTAGAGCAGGGAGAATAATAGGATGGGCTAATTGGCACTGTCACTAGCCCAGGCTAATTAGCTAATTAGAACGGGCACTGGCACTCAGCTGGGGTAATTAGAAGTGCTATGTGCTACTTCTAATTTGAGCACCTCTTCTGAAGCAGGTGCTACTCTTGAGGTCACCAAGTCAATACTAGTAAAATTTCCCTAGTTCATATAGATGTGAAAATTATATATTTATTCCTAAATACTTTAGGTGCCTTAAACAATCTCATACCATGTGAGATCTTTCCCACAAAAAATCAAAATTCTAAGTTCAATTGTGGACTGTACATCCCTGGAAATTTTCAACAGCAGGGATGCTTTAGTCAGAGATGATCTTGCCTTGAGCAACAGGCCAGAGTAGATGAGGTTCATTCAAATCCTGTTTTCCTACATGTGCACAATTTCCATATTCATGTATTTATCACTAGGGAACCTGGTTTTCTCCGATTTATAAAAAAGCCCCCAAATTTAAAAAAAGGAACCCCAAATACACATTTTTCTGTGATTAAAATGAAATATCACTAATATATATATTAGTGATTATATATGTGTGTGTGTGTGTGTGTATATGTATAGTGGTATTTCATTTTAATCACAGAAAAATATCAATGTGGTACCAGGGTGAAGGGGCACAGGTCAGGGTACTTCACTCCACCACTGCCTGCACCCGCTTCCCCACCTTCCCCCTTCCACTGCTCAGGCACAGGAAAGAGTTTACTTTGGATCTCTCTCAGCCTCAGTGAGAATGTGGAGTTACTTTTGGGGATTTGGGGGGGACTTTTTTTAAATCAGAGAAAACCAGGATCCCTGTTTATCACTTAAAGATAAGAGTTTTCGTTACTTGCTTAGTGAGGCCAGGTCAGAACCCTAGACCCAGCCAGTCTCAATCAAGAGATCAGGGCAAGTCATCACCTAAATAGATGCCACCTCCGCAAACCTGGAACCACACCCTGGTACCAGCTGGGCTGAGTGAGGCAGTCAAGGCAGACAGCCTCCTTAGGTTCCAGGCAACAGGCCTGTTCTGCTCCAGCCATTAAAATCCAGAGTAAGCCCACAGTATTTTTGTCCGGGCACAGGCAAAAGTTTTTGCCTCTGAGCTTCCACATGCTTCTTTGCTGGTTTTTTGGTTTTGACCTCTTGCTTCCAATTCTGGTAAGACCCTTGGCTCTCCCTCATTTCAGTTTTCTGCTCAGGATTCTGGTTTGACCTTCACCTCTGACTTTGGTTTCTAACCCCAGCTTGTCCTGACTTGGGCTACAGCTTCTGAATTCAGTTCTGATGTCAGACCATTGGACCCCCAGCCAAATGGGATTTTATTAATTGCATCCATGCTGTGGATTCAGTGGGTTTGAAAACAATATCACTGATTATTTCAGTCCAAATAACCAAATTATTTTTTATCAAATTAGTCCTATTTTTTCATATGATTAGTATAAACTTATCCACAGGATATCTCAAATACCTTCCTGTTTTTATTTTCACTCTTAAATTTGTTTCAGGATTGTTTTAGAGAAGTTCTCTCTCCATAGTTCTTTGATTTCCCTCCGCCCCACCTTAAGTTCTGACAAATCAGTATACAAAGGAATGAAAATCTTGTGTAAATACCCCAATGAAATATTGCAGCTGGCCTTTATGTTCTCTATTGGCCTTTCTAAAAACCTGAATGAACTCGGGTATGGGGAAAAGAAAAGTGTATTTCATACACAAGTGCAAGAAGTTCATTCCAAATGAGACTGCTTTTACAAAATCATTATATTTTTATAGTTCCACAAGTATTGTGATCATTAAGATCAGAATAGTTTTGCAAACAGCTAGCCTTTTGCAACTATTTCACTTCGGGGTACAGATTCAAATTCCCATAGGATGTATCAAAATCCATCAAGCAGGTTTTAAAACACACACACCATAAAAACTCTTACCACCATGCCCATAACATCTGTTGAGTCTGTAATTTTTCCATCCAGTGCTTGTCAAGGATGTTGAAAAATGAAGTTTTCGCTCTGAGCGTAACTGGTGTTCCATCTGTTTTTATAGAAACTATTTTCAGCAGTATTCCTGTTCTTGTTGTCTATGAACCCTTTGGTTTTCTTTTTTGGCAGTAATGTGCAATTGTCAAAAACTAAAAGTACAAATGTCACAGAGTTATATCACTTGTGTGACAATTGACCAAATTTGAGAGTAAAAAGAATTGCAAAGATTTGAAACAATTTTTATTCACTGACAAACATCTAGGAGGATTTGCCTTATCTGGCCACTGTACATTCAACCGGAATACATACAGTGCATTTAGACGTGATTTTGCGGGGGGACTCTTAATTTTTTGAAAAGGGGCTGTTCTGCATTTATTATTACTTCCAGAAAACCCCAGGAGAGATTCCTGTTAGTTATTTGAACACTTGTGGCTAGTTTCATAGAAGGACTTAGACTCTGCAATGCTGAGAGATGCAGCACCTAACTTCCAGACACCTGGAATCTACAGCTCTGAGTTTGGCACCTAAAGTCCATGTACAATACATAGGGATTCTTGTGAATCCAGTTCCTAGACACAAAAAAGATGAGTTGGCTTGAAATTCTGAGTCGGAAACAGATTAAATTAGCCAAAAGGAAACTGGAAAGGGTTGTCTTGACTCTTATCCCTGTACAGAATGTAGGCAGCTTACTTAATTCTAAAGGGAAACACCACTCAGGAGTTACAATCCTATCCTAAAGCCAAGTATCTACATCTGTCCTTCCTAATAAAACACAGCAGGAGGTGCTGGTCCGCTCTGGCTCCCACCCACTTATCTAATAGTGAAGTGGTTAGAAATCTTACTGAAGCTGTGAGAGATCCAAAGTCAACCCTTTCCTGTGCCTGAGCAGTGGTAGGGGGAAGGGGTGGAGTGAAGCACCCTGACCTGTGCCCCTTAGCCCTAGCACTGTGCCCCCTGTTGCCTGTCAGTCCCTATTACTTATCCACTTCACTGCCTGTCTCCATGTGCCTGTGCCCTCTGCAGTGCTTGAACCCTGCTGGTGCCCACCTCCCAACCAGTTGCCCCCACATGCTTGTCCTCCTCTGTTGTCTGGCCCTTCCCCCTGCTGCTTACCATCATCTGTGGTTCTGGCCTTAGCCTCAGCACTAGGCCAGGGGCTGGGCCAGAGCCAGAGTAGGGGTTGGAGCTGATCTGCTACTGCTTCTGCTGGCAGGCTGAGGGCTGGAGCTGGGCTAGAGATGCAACTGAGGGTAAGTGGTGGTAGAGGAAAGGACAGAAGGAGGCAGCAGAGGGCTGGAGAGGACGGAGATGGTGGAGGCAGTGGGGGGAAAAAAACTGGCAGCTCCAACTCTTACCTGGAGCCTGGGTCAGGCCAGAGCTGCCACTTGCCCTGTGCCTTTTACTTGAATCCAGGATGAGGGATTATTTTCTTCATGCTGAATGGAGAATTTGAGTAAATATGGTAAATATTCATTTGTGCCAGAGGAAAAAATGAAAGGCAGCATAATGCACAGCTTGATGGATAGGGCTCTTACCAGGCAAAGAGGAGACCTGAACTGCAATTAACATATCACTCTTTTATATAGATGGTACTTTTTCAGGATTTAAGCACCTAGGGGAAGATCCAAATTATTCTTAAAGATTTCTTAATTTAGCTTCAGGACACTTAAATCTAGCTCTCCTGTACCAGGAGAGTGGCAAAAATTAACTTGATTAGGCACCCAGAATCCTTATATACTCAACTGGTGGGGGTAGGCACCTTCCAAGGCACTGTTTGGGGAGATGCTTCAAACTACCCAAATCAAAATGCCAGGTATAGCACTGTGTCCTCAGAGTTGAAGCACCTGCTTCATAACTACTCAATAAACACATCTCTTTACTTAAGATCCAGAGTTCCTGACTAAACCAAATAGGTTCCTGACCGACTGAGACACAGAAGGCCAGAATATATCCCAACTAAAAGGCACCCATGTGGACTTAAGGACCTATGTATGCTTCTATTCCAACTTATTCAAATCCTCAAAATGCATGAATAGACTTGCAACAAATTTAGGACTGTCACAAAAAAATAGGAAGAGGAGGAGAACCCACTAACTTTTTGCATTAGCTGTTTTCAAGGTGGAATGCCATTACGCTTAGACAATTACATTCCATTAGGTGCCTAATAGATGGAATAGAATTGGTCCCAGTACATCCTTTGGAATTTTTACATAAAAAAACAAACTATATCTCAAATTAATTTAATAACAAATTAGTATTTTTCCTAGATAAACTAGAAGGGTGTATACATACTTGTCATGTGTGTCCATTCAAATTTGTAAGTCTTTTTTATATGTATTTTTTCTGTACTCTCACCTGTATAGGCAAAAGTATTTATACTTGCAAAATCTATTTGCACTTTGTCTATCAGTTATATTTGTAAGATTTTTGAAAATTTATACATGGTCAAAAGGACTACTGCTGTGCTCAGTTAGTCAACATATCAGATTCACTTAGTTGCAACATTTCACATCTGGACTGTAAAGTTATGCAAAGATATTCCATAATTTAGAAATAGTAATACACTAAACAATTTACAGACAAAAATTGTCACTCTTAAGAGTGACAAATTCATTTAAATTACAGAAAATGGACTTGGTTTCAGTAAGGCTGAACTGTGGTCTATCAAGCACATGGTAAAATTACATTGCTTGAGTACATGCCTAACATAAGTCTTAGAATTTTTAAACTGGGCAACAGACATAACTAGAGTGGATACAGCAAATGTCCCTCCCCCCGCACTCTTTTAAGCAATTTACATAGTATTTAAGAAACTTTCCCAGGGAGTTGGAGACCTCATTTCTAAGCCCTGGATCACCTGACACGCTCCCAAGTGGGAAGGAGGGGGTTTCACACTTCATGGCTGGGAGCCTCAGGCTGGCCACACATTCAGTTAATGGCATGATAGGAACCAGCCATAAACTTGTTTTTGTATAACAACAAGTTTTGTGGCTTATTCCTTGTTTTATCACACCATTAATTACATTAACATATGACCAAGTAACAACTTAAAGACATGATTAACTGCAGGGTCCTATATTCAGCACTCTTTCCTAAGGACCGACCAATCCAGCTCCAATTAGAAGCAATCAAATTACATGTGTTGTGTTATCACATTAAGTTTTAGGGGTTTCTTATTCCTATTCTTATTTGCAGGCTTGGTTGTTCTAGGGGCCTGTGTGATCAGTGCCTTGTGTTTGCTTTCTGCTCTGATTTTAAGCTTCCTACAACAAGAACTGTGAAATTGGGTATCACTGTTAACTAGCTTCTTTCTTGGGATTTTGGATTCTATGATAATAAAGTATTATTCTGTCACTTTCTTCAGAAATATCATGCTGGTTTTCTTTTAATGTCTTTGAGTATCGCAAAGGAAAATGTAACAGGAATAAGCCCAGCTGCCAACCAGGCCTAATGACTGATAATTTAAGTGTGATTTGAGGGATTTAAGTACAGAACATCCAGTACTTTTAATTGGAGTGTGAATGCAGCCCTCTCCATGCTCCAGCATGTGCCAGGGAAGCAGCAGAGTGCTTGGGCCCAGGGGAGAAATGCAGCCCACCAGTATACTGTGCCAGGCTGGAATAGGAGCTCAAGAACAGTAGTTCCTTCACTTGCCACATGGGGGATCCTGTGGCAAAAAGCCACCTTGGTTTCTCCCCAAAATCTCTGCCCTGTGACACTGTGACTAAAATCTCTGAGCTGCAACCATTTGATTAGGGTGGGGGCCCTGCACACAGGGGACCGCACCCTCAGCCTGTCTATTTAGGTAACTTGAGCTGGGTGCATTCCTGAGGGAGGGGGGAAACCTGCTCCCTCTGCCTACGTGACTGGCATCAGTTACCTGGGTGAGGGGCATCTACCTGGTGAGCTGGAATCTGCCTGGTAACAGGTGATGTATTTCAAATTGGTTGGCTGACAGCCAACTGGGGCTGACCTCCACTGGACCAGGTGAATGAGGTCACAGGGGCTATATAAGTTGGGCGGAGGAAGGAGGCGGTCTCTCTCTTCGGCCATGAGTTGAAGCAGCAGCCATGCGGGGGACACAGAGGAGCTTTACCATCTGAAACTAGCCCTCTCTCACCACAAAACTCATGAGCAAGGAACTGCCTGCCCCCAAAGGGAAACTTCACCTGCCTTTGGAAGATGCTTGTGAGTAAGCTACTCAATCTGATTAGATATTTAGCTGGCAGTAACACAGATGCGTAATCAAAAGGCTACCTCAGCCACACTGTTTGCTTTTTAGGATTT
>NW_017728918.1:38801315-38803806 GCF_001723895.1 Crocodylus porosus
GACTAAGGGAGACTTTACTTTTTGCTCCCTGACTTGGGGAAGTGCCCCAAGTGCCTGTACTGGGTCAAGTACCCATTGGACTATTAGGCCTGTGTTTCCCTGAGGACACAGGGCTGAGACAGTCCCTTCTCGGGGTGGTGGCAGCGAAGTTACCCCCAGACTAGTGAGTGTGCTCCGGGAGAGGGGTTAGCCAAGCATAAGGCGCCCCTAGGGAGGCATTCGGAGCCTGGAAGGTGGTCAGGCGCAGGGAGGTGGGAGGCTTAATGCAGGAGCGCCCCCTACTGGCCCACCTCACGTGGTGGCAGTGTTGGGATACGAATACCCAGCTGTTTTACTGAGGTGGAATCTCTGCACCCACCACAGATCCACAAGGGATCCTACTTCTGGTCAATCCTGGTTCTGGTCCTTCTGTAAGGCAGCACTCCAGCCACAGTGGGGATAGGCACCTGCCATCCCAAATCTTGGAGCATGAGAGAGGCCACAGATGTGGTTATGGGTCTTGATGTCCTTGTAGATGGAGATGAGGACCTGGAGAGCATGGGTGAGGGAGATCCCATGAGGGAGATGGGTGGGTCCCTTGCAGAAGTACAAGGAGTCTATAGACCCTGGTGTAGTTATGACTCCCACTCCTCCCTCCACCCTGCAGCTCTCTAAGGAAGAAAGTGGGTTGGGGGTCATCAACCAATTCAGCTCCTAAATGGAAAAGTCCCTGGTCTTCACTCCAAAGTCTGGGAATTGATGTGCCAGGTTTAATGCCCCTCCCTCCCCCCCAACCTTCCAAGTTTCTATGTTGTGTGCTGCCCCTGAAGCATCCCCCACTTGCCCCCCTTATCCCATTCCTTATCATAACCACCCCTCCAGGTTATTTTGTGCCCTGCCCCAAACCTCTTCCCAGGCTTTCTTCCATTGGAACAGTAAATAATTTCTGATATGTGCAATGTTTTTATTAAATACAGTAAAAATTTGGCAACTACAAACTTCTGAAGTAAGGCAAGACTCTTCCTCATGCCACATTCCCCTGCATCCTGGTGTGTGACTTGCAGAGTGGGTGGGAGGTGTCCATTCAGCCAGGGTTGTAGGTAACCCTGACCATCTCATAGGGCCTCAGAAGCCTGCGGCAGAAGGTCTCTTGCCCAGTGCCAGGGCATAGGCACATGCAGATACCACTCTCTGATTCCACTCATCCAGGGAACATCCCTGGTCCCCATGAGCCAGGAGGTAATCAGCCAGGGCTTCCTTGCCCTGGACTTCCTGCTGACTTGGTGGGCTGGGACATGATCTCTCCAGTACGGGTGTACTCTGGCTGCCTTCTAAGCATCATGTGTGATTGGTGTGCCATACCTGGTCAGCAAACCATATCTTTTCTGACTAGGCCTCTCAAAACATCTCCCCCTGATGTGAAGATGTTTGGGGGACACTGCCTCTGGCTATGAGGCATAGCAGATACTTGTTCACCTTGAGACAACTCCTCAAGCCTGCCACTGCCTTCAGACACCTAAAGGCACACTCCACAGTCATGTGGCACTTGCTCAGGTGGTAGTTGAACTGTTTCTTTCTGCAGTCCAGCTGCCCTATGAAGGCCTTCATGAGCCAGAGCAGGAAAGTGTAAGCCAGGTCCCGATAATGAGGGGTAGGATAAGGACACCACTGACATAGATGCTGGGGACTCCATGGATATACTGTCTCCATCATTTGAGGGAGAATAGATTTCCAGAAGATTCTAGTCAAGGGCCCTACGGCCGACCGCACCAAGGCCTCTGCCCCACTGGAGCGCAGCAATAGGTACAAAAGTCTTGCAGCCCCAGCAGAGCCTACTAAGTTGTCAGCTCTTGCAGGAACCACAGGCTCAACTGTAGCTACCTCCCCCTCTCTCCCCAAGACAAAACATAAAGTGTTTGCCATGGGAGATTCCATCTTGAGGGGGATTTCATAGATTTCATGGACATTAGGGCTGGAAGGGACCTTGGAAAATCATGGAGTCCAGCCCCCCCGCCCAAAGAGCAGGAAGTCAGCTGGGGTCATAGGATCCCAGCAAGATAAACATCCAATTTACTCTTGATTGTGTTCAATGTAGGTGCTTGAACCACCTCTGCTGGCAGACTGTTCCAGACCTTGGGGGCTCGGACAGTAAAGAAATTCTTCCTTGTATCCAGCCTGAAATGGTCTCGCAGTAGTTTATAACTGTTTGACCTCATCATCCCTTGGGGCGTTCTGGTGAACAAACGTTCCCCCTGATACTGGTGGTCACCCCTGATAAACTTATAGGTGGCCATCAGATCATCCTGGAGCCTGTGTTTTTCCAGGCTAAAGAGCCCCATGGCGCTCAGCCTGTTATCCTAAGGTCTGTTTTCCTGACCTCTGATCATGTGTGTGGCTCTTCTTGGGACTCTCTAAAGCTTCTCCACATCCTTTTTGAATTGTGGAGCCCAAAACTGGACACGGTACTCCAGCTGCGGACTCACCAAGATCGAATACAAGGGGAAAATGACAT
>NW_017728918.1:38803906-38829017 GCF_001723895.1 Crocodylus porosus
TCCTGGTTTGCTCCCTGCAGGACTGGACCAGTGCAGAATATTCCTTCTTGGAGGTGAATCCCATCCTTCATCCTTTGTAGGCCTTTCTTTTTAGCCTCAGGAGTTCTGCTAGATCCCTGGAGAGCCAGGGGGACTGTTGTGCCCTCTTACTGCCTTTCCTCTGAGATGGAATAGAATTAGCTTGTGCATCTAGGATTGCTCCCTTGAGGAGGAACCACTCTTCCTGAACTCCACTCCCCCTGGGGTCGTGGTCCCTTAGGGCCTCACTTACAAGCCTCCTCAGCTTGTCAAAGTATGCTTTCCTGAAGTCAAGGACTTCTGTGTTGCTGATTGACTTGCCAGCTCTACAGTGGATGGTGAAGGTGATCAGCTTGTGGTTTCTGTCACCCAGCTTCCCATCAATCACTAGGTCACTGACTAGGTCATCCCCAGTAGCCAGTACCAGGTCGAGCAGCGCTTTACCTCTCGTTGGCTCGTAGACTTCTTGAGTCCCTATTTAGGGACTTCCACCAGCAAATCCAAGCTTGGTAGATGATATGTGTAGAGCAGAAGTGGCATAGTTCAGTATATTAAGATGCAGGGCAGCACTAACATGTAGAGGATTCTCAGGCTTTTCCTAACAAAAGCAGGATATGGTTTAGAGCATCATCCCTGCAATGTGAGGAAAAACAAGCAGGAGTAATATCACAGAAGGTGACAGAGGAAGCAGCAAGAGAGTCAAGTCATAATGAAGAAGTGTAAAATGGGATCTTTACAAAAGTTGAGACAGAAAGAATTTCTTGTATGGAAAAAGGCCGAAAACTATAAACGGGGATACAATAAGATTACAAAATTGTGAAAAAGACAAATACTTACCCCAGCTCCTATTATAATTAAGTGATTCTATTTAAATGGTGTAAGAGCCAGATCCAATATGTATCATGTTTTTTAAAGAAATTTGATCTTTGGTATTTTAGTAAAATAAATGTAATGCATTTTACATTAATTTAAAACCTGAACATGAAAACCTGAATAAAGAGATAGCACGTGATGTGTAACTACTTTCCATATGCATAAAATCTAAACAGCTGGGATCTCTTCATTAAATTTAAATTTAATTTTCTTTATTTTTCTGTGCAGAAAGAACACATTGTTTCATGAAAGAAATTCAATAGCACAAATATTAATTTGTTTCAGGGAGATGCTTTTGCATCTATTCTCAGAAAATAGAAAGAGCTAGTTGATATTCTAGATCATAGATAAAATTAGAGTTGCCAAGAACTACAATAACTAGTGGCTCTGTGGTATGAAAAACCAAGAGTAGCTTTTGAAACAAGACACAGCACAGAAAAGTGGATGATACTGATGTACAGCATCAGTGTTTTTTTTCTTTTTGTTTCATGCATGCTATAGACTTCCATTAAAATATGAGACTGAGGGAATGGAGTACAGTGCAAGATGAGGATTCACAGTCTAGGATTAAAATGTCACCAGAAAGACAGGTTTTGTTTTTTTAAAAGTGTACAGATAATTATTTTGTATAACTAAATAAATGCTGTTAATACATTACATCATTTTGCAATGCACTACATTGTGAATACATGTCATATGCAATACTCATGTGTTTATGAACCATGAGGCAATCAAGATCCAAGATTTTGCTCCAAGGTTCATTATCTTTATTCCAAAGCTGCAGTTAGTAATGTAGCATATTGGAGACTAAATATCTGATAATAGAAATTAATTATGAAATCTTTTGTTAAACCTCAATACAAGTGAAATAGTTCTCATAATGTACACAAAGTGAAATCACATATTTTGGGGTAACTTTTCAGTATTGTGCTGGTGTGGAAGCCTGTTTAGCCCCACATAAAAGAACCCCTGCAGCCAAGCATATCCTGCAGGACTACAATGATGGTAATTGGTTCAGCCCTTTCTCTGTCTTGTTATGAATGCAGATAGAACCACATGCAAAATGTTTGGAAGAACATATCTGATTGCATAAGATCTTTTGTCATCTTGTTGATATTTCTTTCATGCTAGCAAAAATCTGTAGGGAGACATGTCACAGTCATCACTCCAGCTTGCATTTTTGTTGTTGTGAATAACAAATGCGCTTCCTCACTTTTTTTCTTTTTTAAGTGCCCCAGTGTAAGAGCAGGTATGGAGAAGAACCACTAATCTCCCTCTTTTTGAGGGGATATGCAGATTAACACACAGGTATGCTTAATGAAGGCAGCATTTTGGGAGAACAAGCTAAGGAGCTAGAAGAAGCAAGCAAATAATGATTTCTGTGGCTTGATGCATAGTAATCAAAGATTTATGCTTATTGGCAAAAAAGGTACATTATGTAGCCATTTGCACATCAGTGTAAGTGTATGATATATGGAGCCTTGGCAGTAGATTAGAAAAAGGGAAGCTGCATTCCATGAGTGGGAATTAGGGCTGTGTGAAGCTTTGGGTGCTGATTTGATTTGGAGCAGATTCAGCCCAGTTTGGTGTCCGAATCTCTGAATACGAATCGAATCAGGAGACCAGTCAAAAAGTCCAAATTGATTTAAAGCTCTCTGAATAGATTCAGAAAATGTCTGGAGAGCTTCAGTGATTCGCACAGTCCCTACTGGCTACCACAGGGAGCTGGACCCAGAGTCCATGCTGGTAAGTAGGGGGCAGGGGAGGGGGGGCTGAAAAAGGGAGAAGGGGACCATCGGGGGACCCCTGCCAGGTCCTATCACTTGCGTGCTCCCCCAACCCCACTGAGCACTCCCCGACCCCAGCCCAATGTCCCACCCCCATAGCTGCCCTGCCCAACCCCAGCTCCCAGTTCTTTTAAAAAAGAAACCCACTCACCAGCTGCTGCCACGTGGTGGGGGTGGCAATCCCCAGTGCCTCACATTGTGTGGGGGGCTCTGTTATAAGTTCCCCAACCCCTAGCCCTTTAAACAAAAAAACAAAAAACTCTGACTCACCAGCTGCTGCAGCATCCTTGGGGCTTCTGTGGGCTTGTGGGGGGCAGCAGGGATGGCCCCCTGCCTGGTAGTAGCCAGTGAGTGTGGGTCTTCTTTTTTTTTACAAAGAGCCAGAAGCTAGCAAAGCAGGTGGGGCCAGCATTGAGAGAGGGCAGAGGGTGGGGACAATCTGAACATTTGTCTGATTCAGCTGTGGCTGAATCTCTGAAGCAGATTGGGCTGAATCGATTTGGGACAAATTACCCAATCGAATCACTGTCCCCTGAATCATCTGAATCCAAAGCAAATACTAGCTGTATTGCACAAGTCTAGTGGGAATGTGTCACTTGTGGTGCCTCAAAACCTTTTGGAGTGCCACAAAACACATGCAGTGCATGTGAATCCATTCACTATGCTGCATAGTGCTTGGGGTTTTTCCATACCCAGGTTCTGTTTTTGCACTTGTTCTTCTTTTGTCTTCAGCTTATCTCAGCCCTGGAGTGTTCTTGCTGCCTGTCTGGCAGGATGGGTGCATTCCTTCTCCTCATTATCTTCTTCTGCCCTAGGATCTCAAAGGGATTTTTCAGGCATTCATTAATTCCTTTACTGACTGGTAACTTACATTTGGTGCCTTGTTGCTTACATAAACAGTTACATCTTATCCTCCCATCTCTATGCCATTCTCTCACCATTAACCCTTTTACACACACTTATACATAAAGGCTATGCAGAATTCATTCACTTATGTCAAGCAGAAGGATACAAAATGGAGTTTTCAAGTTGCTTACAGGACACGACTAACATGGTTACATTTCACTATTATTACACTATATGTTAACAGCACCTACAAAAGAAGAACAACTGCAAAAACAGATGCTGGGTATGGAAAAACCCCAAATCACTAAAATAAAGGATGCCAATCCCTATAAAAGAAGACTTCAAAAATGCCAATTTGGGTGAGTCTCTCAACTGCTGTTTCGTTGGCACACTGGCATGTCTGTTTCACCATGCTCCAGGCTGTTATCTACAGGATCTTTCTCTCATAATAACCACCCTACCTGCTATTTGCATCTTCTCTCAATAAGGCCGGGGCTGGGCACCCAGTGCTATTATTTAACAACTGCTGCTGGTAACTATAATGTCTGAATGGAATGGTTGTTTTGTGTTCTGTGTGTAAGTTTTGTGCATGATGATTTCTGTCTGTCTATATGAGTGGTGTGTCCAAACTTCTATGTCTAATTCATGTAATCCATAAATGTGGCATTTTGTCTTATCCCCCTTAATAAGGTCTTGCTCCTGATTTGGCAATTAGTATTTTAAAGTAACAGTTGATCCAGGGCAGAGCAACCCTGGACCAGTTGGGGGACCTCCTGGAACCTCCTCCCAGCTGCAGCTGGTGTGACCTGACTCAATGTACTGCACTCTGGCAGTACATTATGTGTAAACCATGTGCCTAGGAGCTTCCAGGGAGCAATACACTGTGGAGTAATAGGGGGTGGCAATACACTGTAGAGCTTAACAGCATGTGTAGATGCACCCTGAGGGAAGTCATATACTTTTCATGCTGCCCTTGGAAAAGACACACAGGTGGAATGTAGTTTTAGCATCAATGCCTCCAGAGTAGGTGCACACCAACAGCATTGGATTAATCACATGCATAGCACCTGTGGATGCTGTCACTCAAAAACAAAGCAGGTTCATGTTTAGTTTTTTGCAAAATAACCTATTCTCCCAGGAAATGGGAGTGTTAGGTTCTATGTCCTCCTCAGCCTTAGTGGATTGAAACATACATCTTCTGCTTCCTAAGTAAGTGTCCTAACATACAAATGATAGAAGAAGCTGTTGGGGCTGCCATCTCTCCCACTGAAGAAGCTGGGAAACTGGGCAAGAGTCATAGGGCCAGGAGAAGGTGTAAGAGGAAGCATAACTCTTGAGCCTGATGAGGCGGTCACTATTCTGGCAGCAGGCAGGCCCCAGCTTTTAGTCCAGCTACCAGACTTACTCTCAATTTTTATCCAATGAAAAAATGCTTAAATAGTTCAGGCCTAACTGTGTCACTGCTACAGTTGTATTTCTTCTTCCAGACTTTTTGGAAATTCCATTCTCCTGTCTGACCCCTTTTCCTACCTGGAACATTTTTCTTTTTTTACTTCAGTCATGCCAACTCTCCATCTCATAGTTCTCTGATATCCCTTTTCCAAATCAACCTCTCCCCTTCAGACTTCATGCTCAGTGAACATGTTGATTAACATTTGACCTTTTTCTTTGAATGTTATTACCTTAATATCCATACCCATTTTAGTCTATTACCTCTTTCCTCCCCTGAACATATTCATATTAGAAAATACTTATCCTATTTATTATTCACCTGATAAGCTTAGATTCGTTACTCTATCCTCCTAGGTCATCCTTTTTTTATGAATAACAGACTACACTGATTATTTATGAGGTGTGGGAAGAAGAGCTGGTGTCTTAAAAGTGACTGGCCACTCACCTTCTTTCACATCAGTAGACAAGCAACTATATGCAGAATCTCTGCTGCAGATCACCCTATTTATTAATTTAATCTGTGAAACTTTTTGGATCGTTTGTCTGGAAAAAGAGGCTATTATTAATAAGGCAGCATTATAAAATAATTTACAGAATTAAATTATATGATCACAGATTTAATAAATAATAAGGGGGTAATTTAAAGTCATAGAGAAGGGAGAAGATATGGTTTCAGAGGAGCTTTGAAAAGCAAGATAAGGTCAGTGTAATGTTCTAGATGGGACATTTGCTCCAGTAATACAGTGGTTCTGGCAAGGAATAGGGAGAAGGAATTATTATAGGAATAGAATTTTCAGGCAAGATTCAATTTGTAAAAAAAAAAATAAAGCATATAAGCTTTTTAAAAACAAGGAGGACAATTCTGAATAGCAGTGTTTGAGGTTGTAGGTGATGTGGTCCACAACTTTGGAGCCCCTACTTCATTCACTTCATCTGTGTGGGGACAAATTAATGATGGTAGTTTCTTCTGAAAGATGAAAATAATAGTTTTCTAATTGAGGCACTGGACTAAAACCCAAGATATCTAGTTTCTGTTTACACTGTTATGCTTAACAGCAGTTCTGCACTGATCCTAGTATTTTGTCTTATACATCAATGGTAACATTGTAGCTAAAATATGGTAATGATTATTAACACCTAGAAGTACAAAGTGCACTTCCAAAAATTCCCAGTTGTAAATTCCCAATTATTTTGACTGCTTTGCATTTTTTTTCTTGCAAATAAGAATATAGAATTTGTAGTAACTTTAGGTGAAAACTGAAGGCTCAAGTAAGTAGTGATCATAATAGAAAAAAAAAAAGATCTGTGATATTTCTTCTAAGCTATTCACATACATGCTTATGATTTTCATGTTTGGTGTAGTCTTTGCATGTAACAGACCAAATTTTGCCTTCTCTTAAACTGATGTAAATTAAAGCTATTTCCACTGGTGGTAGTAAATTGAATCCAGACTTGCATCATGTGGCAAAAGGAATTGGCCCATATAACATTGATATAACATTGTTTTAGCTACCTGTAAGTAGAATTTAGCCTCTAATTGTAAACTCAGGTTCACAGGCTCCCACATTGCTATGAAATGTGATTATATCTGAATGTGTTTATCCCTTACATATGCCTTTGCCCAAAATAAAAGTGTTGTATTTGGCTCTTTCTTTAAATATAAGCTCATATTTATTCATGATATACAGCAACTAATATCTTTCACTCAGTGGGTATATTAAGGTTTTATTTATATTAAGGTTTTAATTCATGGACATTCTACTCCATCTGGTTTAAAATCAGCTTTAATAAGAAGAAGTAAACCCTATTTGTGAAGTGTTGATAGCAATTTTTATGATCCTACTGCTTGAGAGAGACTTCACTAATCATTATCATTATAACAAGTAGAACACCTAAATGGGGAAAAATATGTCTCCATGTTTCTCGGATGTAAAGAACACTTCGAAAATCAAATATGGTCTTCTGTGCATGTGGAGTTTCTCTGATTTTGGCTAGGCATATAGGTTATACACATATATGTATACAAAAAAGCCCACTGTTTATCTGCTTCCTACTAAAACTATTTCATAAGCCTTTGAGATAAATACATTTGCAAATTCAAGTTATATATTAAGATGCTCAGTACATAATTACTGTGAATAACTTAAAAGATTATTGAAAACTGATCCTCTTATCGCTAATAACAAATTTCCCTTTTTTGAAGCATTAGAAATTCTGATCTGCCTGTTGTAGAGAATAAGCACTGAAATGTATGCAAATAATTTAATTTATTCTCACAGTAAACATCTAATACATTAAAGTCCAAATTGTTTGATAAGTTCCAGTGAAAACCCTCTGAAAGGGGTCTTATTTGTTTGAAATGCTTCATAATACACTGTATTAAAAATGTTCTGTTAATATATGGAGTAACTCAATGTCGTATTATATACAAACTGATGTAAGATGAAATAATAGCACCTATCACTAAAGTGAAAGAAAATATGGTACCTATAAAAATTACAATTCTATCTTTTCAAAATATGGGGCATACTTCAATACTTTCATTGAAGAGAATCAGTTCATTCCCTAAAATGTAAAAGGATATGAACACAGTTGAAGAAAAACAAAAGTTTCAGTGAAAATGTAACCCAAAATGCCTTGCTTGAGGCTTGTCAGAAATTGGTAGAGTTCCTCTGCCATAAATTATAAGTAAATTAGCTGCCCAAACCTACAATACCTTTTGACTATAGGTACTGCTGCCAGAATTTTTCCTCTGTTTTTCTTTCTCAGTTATGAAACGTTTTCTAAACAGTTTTCAAAAGCAGAACAAAGGAAACATACCTTTTCTCAATATTGAAAACTAACTCTGCTATTTCTGGACAAAGATGTCAGAACCTCATCCTCATGAAGTAATGTTTCCCATATGGGGAATAGTAACAAAGCCATGTTAAAGGTCCATTGACGTCAGTAGCCCATAGTTTTCAGTGGACTTCCATTTCAACTGATGTAAATACTTCAGTGGATTACTGTAACTTCAGTGGAGAACTGATTCTTTACATCAGTTGAGGATCCAGCCCCTTAATCTAAAGGAAAAGCTCTGCAGTGGCCCCAGATAAAAGGTCAGCATTTACACAGGCGAGGTACAGACACTACACTTTTACCCATGTAAGTGATCAGAAACCAGTCTATACCCATAACAAAGGAGAAGTTCAGCACACAGAGTCTGGTTTAAAAATGTTGGGTCCCAGTCTAAGATTTTTCCACCCCACCAAAAGGAGAATGTGTGTTCTATTCCCTACCACTTTGAACTACAGCACTTAGAAACATGTGTAATTTAGATCAATTCCACCTCAGAGGTTTTTTTTTAATGTTTATAC
The DNA here is from genome assembly GCF_001723895.1 of Crocodylus porosus. NCBI lineage: Eukaryota > Metazoa > Chordata > Crocodylia > Crocodylidae > Crocodylus > Crocodylus porosus. The sequence continues at coordinate 38,812,239 of NW_017728918.1, forward strand.
CTAGTCATAGTGGTAATAGAGTACTGTGACTTTCCCTTTACCCAAGCATGTATTTAGCAGCTTAAGGTACCTTGCATGGCTTGTACGCAAGTTCTTTTTTGCTGCTTGTCCTGATTTTAAAGAAAAAAAATTAAATGTGTAAAGAAGAAAAGGTATCATGACATACATCTGAGGGGAAAAAAAATCTATGACATGTGAGCAGGGACACCACAGGCCTGGGACAGAAGATATATGTGGACTGAACAGGAGAACTAGATATTCCATCAGCTTGTAGACCCTGACTTTGAAGAAAGACAAAGTTCTAGAGAAAGGTGGCATATAATGGGGTAGCCTGTCCTTTTAAGTATCAAAAAACCTGGTAACAATTCTATTTAAATAGACCTATCTACTACACCTGTGTAAGGTGCTGGATTTGAAAAAAGTTGAAGCTTCTGAGTAGGGAACTAGTCGAAGAAGATACTAGAAGGGGTTTCTCCCCCCACCTCCTTCCCTGTGGAGAGCAAGAAGCATTGCTTACCAAGAACTGCCTGCCATTTATTGCCTACCGAAAGTCTCTGGTAGCCAGGCTTGTGCAGTCTGAGTTGCATTGTAACTGAAGATCCTTTTGTTTTGTGTCTTGGTTTTTTGAACTCAGATTAAGAGATATCATTACCCTGTAAGAGGTAAGAACATGAACGTAACCTAAGCAAGAACCAAGTCATGATTCAAATCATGGGAGCTCTGAGCTGAGGGAGATGAAGATGCTACAAAGTTAGGTTTCTCCGTGCAGTAAGTTCTTCACAAAAATGGGTATTATACAGGTTACTTAAACATTCTATTGTGAGACTGAACTATCACAAAGGAAAAGAAAAAGGGGATTAACCCCCCCGCTCCAAATCCTAACCAGTGGTCTCCAATAAAAAAAGCCTCTCAGAAGCTGATACAAGTGAGAAGGATCTAGGGCCTATATAGTTTGGGCCCAGCTGAATCTGGAGCAAAGAGAAGAGGCAATATTTGGGAAACTGATACTGAAATAGTGCCAAAGGGTAAATCACTCTAGTGAAAGGCATCAAGAGAGGCAAGTGTCCAGGGAGGCTCTTTATTTTGGGGGCATATATGAACATATAGGTAAAGAAACAAGAAAAAGAATACAAAATAACTAATTTGCAGGCAGGTTTATAGGATAATTCCTATAGTAATTTTTATAAGTACAGATGGCTATCAATTGTTGTCAGCTGACACAGAGACTCTACTTCATGAAACAAATCACAATGGTGCCAAATAGAATGCTAAATAAATCAGAAAATATGATGCCAGTAACAGTATGTCAGAACAGCTCTCACCAGTGTTTTCTGATCCCCTGCCTCTAACAATAACTTTTATTAGATGTACAAAAAAGAGAGCGGCAGAAAACCCCATTACAGTTGTAGTCCTGTAATAGAAGCTTCAAGTTGGCTTATGGCTTTAAGTATGAGGGCTTATGTAGCTTTTAGGAATATTGTTTACCCTCTAATATAAAAAATAAAACTTTACTTGGTAGGATTAAGAAGAACGAGTTTCTAAGCTTTAAGCCTTAATGGCCCTATGTGCTAATAAATTTTAAAGTTTAATTACCTATTGCAGAAAATAATATTTCCTTTCTTAGGTGCCTCTGGGATTCCATGTAGACTTTTTTGGTGTTCCCACCTTTCTGTTAATAGCAGTATTATCATAGGCAGCTGGAACTTTCACTGATTCTTTTCCAGTAAAAAGTTTGAAATAAATTTTCTTTTTTTTTTTAGTTCTGCTTGTTCATTTATATTTTGTACTGGAACTTTTCTGTTTTTCTGACAAATAGTTTCCTTATTAGCCTTGCACAAAATATTTCAAGAGAACCTTTAAATTAGTTATTTCATATTCTTCTTCTTGTTTCTTTACCTATATGTTCATATATGCCCCCACACTTCTAGTAGATTAGTGAGGCATTATTTTTTACGATTTTCTCCTAAATTACTTGAAATTATAAGGTAATGTTAGAGTGACATTTTAGCCATGATGGTCCAGACGTAATGCAAGAGGCAGGGATTTGTTTTGGCCCATGAAGAAGAATGTCTTGCATTTAAAAATATTAAACTCTCTTCCAACTATGCAATTGGTCCAATAAAAGATAACCACAAAATAAATCCTTTCCTCTCTTTTATTCCTAATTAAAGTTGGGAAATGTAGAGATGCGGAAGTAGCACAAATTACTACAATATGTTCTTCAAAGGAGTAGTTAATAAAAAAGTAGGTATGTTTGTGGTTAACTTTAACTTGGGAGTTTTCATTTTAAAAGTTAATTCAAATAAACTTTGAAATATATATATTTTTATGACTATAGTACAAACTTCAGGACTGAAGACATTTCACAGATACAATTTTCCTTTTGCAATATTGCCTACTTGTTGAACATTTAATATCATCCACATTCTGACTTTAAAAGTGTGATGTGATAAAAATGAAACAAGCGGTTGTCAAGCTGTCATTGACTAAAATGTGGGCCTAAAATGATTGCATGCAATTGCAATTTTTAAAGGCAGCAACATTCTATTCCATTTCTCCTGTTCTCTTGAAAAGAAAAATAAGTATGATCTCAAATTCCAAAATGTCCAGAAACATTAAAAGAATGTATGTGTTAAATTCATCCATTAACATTATTAAATACTAACTATACAAGGAAGGATAAAGCTCTTCTGTTACCTTAACCTACTTTAGGTTTTTTGTTCTTGATTCTTAGTGAATTGTACGTTAAGTGAATTTTTAGATTTACTATCAGATATTTATTGTACTTACTCAAATCTAAGATGACCCTGAATATAAGACAATCCCCCAATAAATAGATACTATAGCTGGAAAAATTATAAATTTGTTATAATTTTCCAGATATACAATTTAATTATTGCCAGTTTGCCTCAAACTTTTTTTAGTCCCACTGATACAGCCTGGAAACTAAATCTGGGGGTCAGGTAGCCCCCTCTTCCTCTCCCCATCCTTACTGTGAGACCCTGCTCCCCATAAGCACATATGCATTAGGGCAAATTTAAAAACACTGACCTTGAAATAAACATAATTTACTATGTAGGCAAATACTACAGGTGCCCATAGACTTAATTCATCCAGAACTGATTAAATTTACATTTTTTAAAACTCTTGCAAGTTTTAGCAAAGGTACTCCATAAACACAATTTTAAGCAGCACTTTTGTACCAACTTATATATAGTACAAACTATGCATCATATTAGTCCAAAGCCAAAAGATTCATGATTCATGATATAGTTCACTGGGCTGGGCCCCAGCAGAGTCAAAAGCATTTCCAGTCATGGTCACCTCACTGCTCAGGACTGCTCAGTATGTGTGCACACTTCAGATATCTCCCACAAAGGATCCATTTTACTAATTAGCCCCCACCCACCCACTCATGATTGGAACCAGGTGTTTTTGACATGAGTTCTGGGATCCTCCAATAAAGTATATGTAAATAAGGTGAAGCTTCACCTCTTTCTTATATTCACTACCAAGGAAACCTTGATGGATAAAAATGGTATTCAGAAGTTTGCTTATGAGAGTTGACTTGTAGGTAAAGTAGATATTGCATTACAACGATGGTCCAGGGGAATGTTAGGAATTAATTGATTTGTAAAAGCATGGGTAACTAGTGTCTCCTGGCTCTGGGGATCTCCCAGTGGCCAATTGCTGACTGTGGGAGGGGAGTAGCAGCCAATTGCTGACCCCAGAAGCACTGGTGGCAAACCAGAAGTGCTGCCGGCTCTTCTCTGGGGAGGCACAGGCTGGCACTCCCCACTCCCCGATCTGTGAGGGCCAATTTCAGGGGAGGCATATGCCTCCCTCCCACCCCCATTTCCTGCCCATGCATTGCCTATATCTAAATGCCTGTATGTGACAATGTTTCCTTTAAGATCCACTTTATTTGAAGCCAGCAGACACATCATAGGCTGGGAAATTGAAGACTATTTCACTATAACCCTCATTTAAAATCGATACCTAATTTCACTTAGTGCTCAGCAAGTTTCATTATAATGTTCGTGGTTGCCATCTTGGGTCATCAGATACTTTCAGTTTTGCTTAACGCTCATTTTCCTTAATGGTCTGTTCTCCCTGTGCTGAGGAATGCTGATCTCTGAATCGACTCACCACCCAAAGCTTTGCACAGCTCTAGTATACAGTTACCTATAGGAAAAGTTGTTTCTATTAAACTACTAGTAATTACTGTGTGCCTAGGGTCCTGGCACTAGAATATGATGGTTTAATTTCTAGACTAAAATAATTACCCTGAGGTATTATGAGTTATCTTTAATTACTGGATTTTCAGGTGTCCAAACTGAATAATGTGAAATGGGCTTAAAATTCAGATAGCTGTTTTCTTAGAAAAGACAATTCCCCCTCCCCCCCGAGATCTTCATAAATTTTGAGACACACAAATCAGTACGATAATTTGAAAACTTAGGGGAAAACAAGGAAAGTGTAAATGAAATTTGCAAAAACATAATCTTCAAAAAGAACCACCCACAACAGAGAAAATATTAAGGGTTATACTGACCTTTCAGGAGGCTTCTAAATCCTGATCTTGAACTTGTACCTTGCTCATTCTCTCTTACAAATTCTGAAAGGCAAGTTCCATAATGCAAACTGAAAATTGATTTAAAAATGTGTAGTTATTATCCTTGAACAGCCTAGGCAATTATTCTTTTTCAGAGACCAAACCATTTTTTTTTATATAATTCCATACTTTAAATAAATCTGTATAAGGGGCTAGACCCATGTACTTTTAAGAGGTAATTAACATGAATGCAGGACCCATAATCAAAATGCACATTTATCATATATTTCTCAGATAAAATGAAGTGACACACCTTATATAAAGAAGATAACCTATTTGAAAGAAAATGTGCATAATGTGAAAGATGTTCAGAAATAAGTTTGCTTTTCTGAAGTTTATTTCTCAATAGAATATTTCTGTTCTTGATGAAAGTGGTGAGAGAAGGAAAACCTTTCCAATGATAATGTTATTTCCTTACAGCTGTAAAATTCCTGAGTTATTTTGCTCCTTTTTTGATAGCTGAGCAGACGTGACTAGTAAAGTTAACCTAGTTTATCAATTATTATATGTGAAGAATTAACTTTCTTAAAACAAACAAAGATTTAACTTTTTCAAATTAGAGTGCTTGTTAAATAACAAATTGCACAGCTGCTGAATATTTGCTGCTTCCAGTGGCCTCAGCTACCTCACAGGATCCAAACAGCACCCAAAAGTAGGTACTCAGTTGGCTAAATTTACAAATTTGTATCTGTTTTCACCAACAAAAATGATAAGGACCCCTCTACACATACAGGTAAGGGTGTGAAGGGATTTAATGTATGATCCACACAATACAGGCAACTCCCGCTTAATGCTGTTTCACTTAGCACTATTTCACTATAACCCTCATTTAAAATCGATACCTAATTTCGCTTAGTGCTCAGCAAGTTTCATTATAATGTTTGTGGTCGCCATCTTGGGTCATCAAATACTTTCAGTTTTGCTCAACGCTCATTTTCCTTAATGCTCTGTTTTTCAGGAACCAATAAAGAGCACTAAGCGGGGGTTGCCTGTAGTGTCCCCTGCCATGCCACTCATGCATGGCAGGAGGCACTATTGTGGGATCAAGCATTAGATCCCATCATGCCTTATTTCCCAGGATTAGGCTCCCCCCTGCACCAGCAAGAAGCAAGTTCCTGTGGCTAGGCACCCCCTTAACTGAGGAGTTTCTAAGTACAGGGGTACCCCATACACTCCAGGGGCTAGCAGACACAGGTGTCATGATCTTCTAGCCCCAGGGGCACATGAAACCCCTGTAGCTGGGAGATTGCAGCTGCCATGGTCTCCCAGGCTTGGGGGTTTCCTATACTTCCTCGGAATGCCAGATTGCAGCTGTTCCCTGCAGCTGGATCCCAGCATCTGGAGGAAAGCTGCCAGGATCCACTCTCTGCAGCTGTTGGATTCTGAGTTTCAGCAGCTGCAGTGTGCTGCCAGTGGGCAGGGTACATTCTTGCATCTGTGAACCCCATCAGCTGACAGGGATCCCAGATGCAGGGAGACCCTGCTACATGTGCAAATTAAAGCTTAATGCAACCAGCTATAAAGTAGTGCACATTTTCAAGGTTTAACTTTATAGCTGGTTGGAGTTTTTTATAGTGTTATAGCTACTTTGCAAGCATAGCTGGTTTCAAGGGAATTGTACTATTAACCAGTTAATTGCACAATACCTGTAATGTGTAGAGGGGTTCTAATAGTTATGTTGTTTCATATTTTCAGAGTTGGTAACGTTGGAAGGGACCTGAGCAGATCACCAAGTCTGACCCCCTACCGTGGGCAGAAAAGAATGCTGGGGTCAAACGACCCTGGCAAGGTGTCTGTCTAGCCTCCTTTTAAAGACCTCCAAGGTAGGAGTGAGCACCACTTCCCTTGGAAGTTGGTTCCAGATCCTAGCCGCCCTGACTGTAAAGTAGTGCCTCCTGATGTCTAGCCCGAATCTACTCTTCATCAATTTATGGTTGTTATTCCTTGTCACTCCCAGTAGTACTCAAGGGAACAGGGACTCTCCTATTGCCTGCTGGTCTTCCTCGGCCAGTTTGTAGGTGGCCACCAGATCCCCCCTCAGCTTTCTCTTGTGGAGGCTGAACAGGTTCAGGTCCTGTAGCCTCTCCTCGTACGGCCTGCCCTGCTGCCCCCTGATCATGTGAGCGGCCCTCCTCTGGACCCTCTCAATGTTATCCACATCCCTCCTGAAGTGCGGCGCTCAGAACTGGACACAGTACTCCAGCTGTGGCCTGACCAGTGTCGCATAGAGGGGGAGTATCATCTCCTTGGACCTGTTTGAGATGCATCTGTGGATGCATGACAAGGTGTGGTTGGCCTTCCTGGCTGCATCCCCACACTGCCAGCCCATGTTCATCTTGGAGTCTATAATGACTCCAAGATCCCTTTCTGCCTTCTGTGCTGATGAGAAGGGAGAGCCCCAGCCTGTCCTGGCTGGCCCAGTGAAGCCAGGCCAGAGGCATCAGGTCTGGAGGCCCAGGAAGGCGAGGGCAGCCCCAGCAGTGGTGTCCCTGCTAGAGTTCAGCCAGTTGGATGGGGTCCAGGTGGCAGGTGAGCCCTGGGACAGTGCACTGCAGCCGGGCAGGTGGTTGCTGCATGTGGGGGAGCCAGGACTAGCTGGTGGTCAGTGTGGCAGGCAGGCCAACAGGCCCACCATGGTGGCCAGCAGAAGCCCAGGGTGCTGGTCATCCCTGCCAGGGGAAGGGGCTGGAGCTGCCATAGTGTGGGGAGGCAGAAGCAGTGAGGAGAGAGACTTGCGTGCTGCCTCTGTGCTGTGCATGATGCTATTGTCCAGGGAAGGCTGGCCAGGGAGCAGAAAGTGAAGCTGGCTTTTCAGTAAGTGAAAAGCCACAGTAAGTGGCACCGTCTGCTACCATCTCTCTGCATTTGTAGATGTCAGCTTGGGAGCTTTTCCTCATATATAGTTTACTTGCAAGTAAACTGATCTCAAATCTTATGCATGTATGAATGCACCCACTGCACAGTAACTATTCGGCAGTTAGAATAGAGTGAATTACTGTTTCCTAAGGGCTGCATGTGTAGATTGTGACACTTACTGTGCAGTAATTTGCATTACTGAACACTAAAGCATCTCATGTAGATGTACCCTGGGTATACTAGAGAATTTGTCTATAATTTGAGTGCATATATAATTTTAGTTATTTAGAGGGGCACATCTAAATGTAAGGAAAAGTAAGAAAGTGAACAGCAAAATCAGGTTGCCTGACCCAAAGAAGGTCAGAGTTGCCTGGAAACATTTCCTCCTATCATATTTCTTATGAGGTTTGCAGTGGGATTAAGCCCATGGCACCATTGTAAAGTATATATTAATTCTTTTAAATTGTACAATTTAAAGGAAATACCAGCATAAGCAGGTGAAATAACTTTGTTGTTTCTGTCAATGAAATGCCATGGATGTCACTTTTGGAAACTGAATAATATCTAAGTTAATGGCACAAGCTACAAATAACAATATTTATAGAACATTATTTGTGTGCCCAGTGATACACACTAATATACACATCTGTCCCAATCCATTTTCAATCTAAATTGATTATAACACATCAAGGGATAACACCAAAAGTGAGAAAAAGAGTAGGAAACAATTAGATCCACAATACAGAGATCCTAATATATGTATGTTGTCTGGCATTTTACTGGTTCCTTTTATATTACTATTTGAGGGCAATAGTTGAGGGATAATCAAAGCAAGTTTTACGAAAACTAAGGATTCAGAACAGTGTCTGGGATTTTTTTTAGATTAAGGGTACCGTGAGAGGACACAAAAATACTGAATCTGTCTAAAAAAGTTCCTGAATATGCCTGAGCTTGTTCCATATACCTATTACAGTCTGCTAAAAGCCTCTTAATATCTAAAACATATCTCACCTAGTTTACTAGTGGCATATAACAGTACCATTTCATAGTGTGCATTTAATATATATTTGTTTCTATATTTAACTTCAGTGTTATTAAAACCATGGATATAATTGAAATGCTTGAGATACCATTGCAATACTTGAAGGTTGCAATTTTCTGGGAGAAGAATCAAAAGCATATTGCTTTAATAGAATTACAATGTAGTTAAAAGAGTTTACTCTTTATCCCAGGATATAACATGCTCTTATTCACCTGCTAAATTCTGTTCCAAAGCCACTCTTAATAGAAGGAATTTTACTGGAGGGGCTAATTCTGTTTTTTATATTCTGATTAATCTGTATTACTTCATCTAGCATCTTCCCTGCAGCTAAAAGGAAAAAGAAAAAGAAATACTATGGGTAATGAGACTGGTCAAAGCAATGATGTACTCATTTATAGCTCAGATAACAAGGAAGTAAAGGTCTGGTGGAGTAAAGATCCACACATTATATGTGTTTACTATACTTGTAAGATCTCTAGAGATAAATTTTAACTAAGGTTAAGAAAATTAAAATTAAAATTGTTTGGCATGGCCCCAAAGGGTAAGTCATTTTTGCATGTGAAGTTTATTTTAAATAAACAAATGCTTTAATGAATAAAGGTGCACCTTGACATCTTGGTTACACCATCTCATGATGACATTCACACTGCTCTAGCTGTTAAAATAGCCAAATGGGGTGCATACCCACATGCAGAGGAATGCATTTTCGACAGCAAAATAGCAGCAGTACAAATTTAGGTATTCCCTAGGTCCCTTTACAGCTAATCTATTGAAAATCACTCACAAGCAAGCCAAGGGAGAGATATGTGGGAGGCCAAAAGGAAGGGAGCAAGCCAGAAGTTGAAATGGATGCTACCCTGGAAGGCAAGAGGCCCTGATCCCTAGCCTGTTCTCCTGCTCCCGGCCCTGTTTATTCAATGAATACTAAATGCAAGGTGAAGTTGGAAGTGACTGGCATTCGAGAATTGGGCTCTACAGTGACACTTGCAGTGAGCTGATGCCTCACTCATGGCAAGTCTACTGTCTTGAGAAACAGACAGATGCTCGCTTCCTACTAATGGGCCATCTTCCAAAAGAAGACTGGCTAGAAAGAGTATTGGACAAGGCCTAGCCCATAACTTGCTTGTTAGTGTACTTGGCTAAGTTTCAGGTTCAAGCTCTGTCTGCCTGCAGAGGACCTACAACCTGGGTCTCCTGTTATTATACACTGGGTTAAAAAATGGGAGAGCTCAACTCTTTTCCTCCAACTACCACCTGCTAATTGTGATTTTTCTGCCACTAAAAATTTGGAACTTACCCAGCTGCATATGAGTAACCGAGTAGCCAATCCCATCTGGCCATGTATCTGTATGGTCATAGCCAAGCCATACTGAGCATGCTCAATGGGCACCCATGGACCTGGTTTGCAACTGCCAAAACCTGCAGTTACATGGCAGTGTACATGGAACTGAGGCACTTAAATGGAAATAGGACTGCAACATATATGCCCGGTGTTATGTCTTGTACAAGACAATAGACAAGTGATAAAAAGAGTGGGTTAAAGAGAAAACAAATATCGGAAAAACTAAATTGTATTTTGGTTTCTTCTTCCCCTTTATCCCTCCTGGCCTTACAATTGCAAAACAATTAAAACAAAATACTTCCCCCCAGCACTTTTTTCCTGCATTGGAACAGTGAGGCAGTGGAATATGCTGCCTAGGGGAGTTGTGAACTCTATCACTGAAGGTATTCAAGAACAGTTTGGACAGCCACTTGCTGGTATCTGTTCTACTGTGTTTGATGAGAGGTGGATAGGTGTTTCCCATGCTTCTGGACTTTGCTGTTTGCCACGTAGGGCCAGAAGGGATTTTTTTTTTCTCCTGCTGCTACATATGTCAAGCCTACCTCAGAGGCATTGGGTGTTGGCTGCAGCCAAAGCTAGGGATTGCGATTGGGGTGTGCCAGAGTTCTTGTTGAGACTTAACCCAAAGATCCTGGCTAGAGAGTTTTGCCCCAGCCCTTCCCCCAGCTCAAGATCAGACTGATTGTCATATTTGGTGTCAGAAATAAATTTTACCCCATAGTCAGATTGGTAATGGACTATAGGGATCTTTGCTTTCCTCTGTATTGGGTGGGGTGCGGTTCTCTTCCTGGGATCTCTTGAGCATATATTAACAACCTTACAGCAATAAGATGTTGGCCACTGTGGGCCCCCTGCTTTACCTGTGGCATATTATGGTGTTATGTCTTGTGTTGTGTCATAATTGACTGTGTAGTTTTGCAAAGAGGTTAAGCAATGGTTCAGATAGTGGTGATCTTATATCAGGCAGGGGGTAGGTCTAGATGACCTCCAAAGATCCCTTTTAATCCTACTTCTCTATTTTTCTAAGTATATTTAATTAAACAAATCAATATACAATAAGAAATTAAAAGGAAAATCAATTATTGTCCAGCCAAACTTGTGAAAAGTAGTTCTGACTGTGAACCTTCAGAGGTTCAGGTTTAACTTCACTTCAGATTAATTTTTTTTAAAATATGTTCAAACAACTTCATCTAAACCACTGGAATCTGTGGAACTGGGAAATCAGTGTAATGAAAATTGCCTCTCAGCATATATTGACCCTTATTGTTCTGGTCTTAATTAGACCTTAGATGCATTAAGAAGAAACCAAGCGATACAAACTTTTGATACATCTGAAAATATTTAATTCTGGTTCATGAGAATAAAATCACTATTTTGATCTACATTTAAAATATTTTCTGCTCTGGTTTACCTTTCCTTCCTAAACAATGAATTTAAAACTTCTGTTTTATTCTATCTTCTGAGTCACTAATGCTCATCATCAGGAAGAGGCTGGTAATGCATTCATCTATATTATTGAACTGATGTTGTTTTAAAAATAAAAATTGAAAAAAGTATGTGGCACCAAGCATTGACTGCTGGTGTCTGAGCAATACAAATGTATATATTGTATTTTTCCTTTTCTTTTCTTGCAGCCCAATCTTTGTTGATAACATACTTGTAGTTGATGGAGTCCATTAAGTTCCTGTTGCCTTTTAGGTTAATTACAGTGGTCACCCTTACAACTTCCTACTTGCCCAAGTCAATATTTCCTCAGTGATTTCAGTGAAAAATCAGGCATTCTACATAATGCCCCTCTGCCATTGCTCTCTGGTGTGAGCATTGTGAACAGTGGTAGGACATCCTGACTACCTGAGAAATTACTGGAGCGTATCTTAAAGGAGTCTGTTTGCAAGCATCTGGAGGAGAAAAGATTTATCACAAGCAGCCAGCATGGATTTATTAAGAACAAATTCTGTCAAAACTGCTGTCCTTTTTTGAAAAGCAGCTACTTGGGTAGATTAAAGGAATGCTGTGGATATAGTATATCTAGACTTCATCAAGGCTCTTGACAATGATTTACATGACCTTCTCATCAGTGAACTGAAGAAATGCAGACCAGACAAAACTATTAGGTGGATAGACAACTAACTCACAACAGGCTCCAAACGTAAGGTAATTATAAATGGATCAATGTCAGAATGGCAGAACATTTCACGTGGAGGCCCACAGAAGTCTGTCTTGGGCTTAGTGCTGCTCAACAAGTTATTAATGATTTAGATAATGGAATATAGAGCTTCTTAAAGTCTGAAGATGACATGAAACTGGGAAAGATTGTGAAACATGGAGGATGGCAGCACAATTCAGAAAGATCTTGACAGATTGGAAAACTGGGGTAAAGCTAATAGGATGAAATTCAATGTGGACAAATGCAAAATATTACACCTTCGGAATAATAAAAAATACAAATACAAAATGAAAGATACTTGACTGGATGGTAGTGTTATGACAAAGTCTCTAGGAGTCTTGGTTGATTACAGATTCAATATGAGTTGTCAGTGTGATGTAGCTATAGAAAAGGTGAATGCAGTTTAGGATGCATTCATAGAAGAATTAGGTGCAAGACATGGGAGGTGATAGTGCCTCTCTATTTGGCACTGGTTAGGCCTCACTTAGAGTACTGTGTGCCATTTTGGGCTTCACATTTTAAAAAGGACACATGGAAGTTAGAAACAGGCCAGAGGTGGGTGACAAAAATGGCAAAGACATGGAAGACAGGTCATATGAGGAGAGGCTGAAGAAGCTTGGCTTGATCAGCTTGCAGAAGACGGGGTATGATAGCAATCATTAAATACCTGAAGGGCTTCCATAAAGAAGAGGGAAAGTATCTTTTGCTGCAGAGGGTAGGACATGAATCAATGGCTTGAAGTTATAGGAAAGTAGGTTTAGTTTGGCTATGAGGGAAAATTTCTACTCTGTTAGAACAGTGAGTCAGTGGAATAGGGAAGTGGTGGAGTCTCCATCATTGGAGGTGTTCAAGAGGATGTTGGACAGGCATTGGTAAGAGATGATCTAGACATAGCAGTGCTGGTTTTAATATGAGCATTTCCCATGCATCTGGGCTTTGCTGGTTACTGCAGGGAGCTATGAGTGAATTGATTTCCCTCCTGTCAAGAATCTTTTGTTTTAGCCTTCCTCAGAGGCATTGGGTGTTGACTGCAGCTAATGCTGGAAATTGGGAAATTGGACTAATGATCCTGCTGATATTTAAACTCAGAGGTTCCTGGCTAGAGTATCTTGCCCCTCTACTCAGAATGTCATCAATTGCCATATTTGGTGTCAGGAAGAAATTTTACCCCATAGTTGGATTGGTATGGACTGTAGGTGTTTTTGCTTGCCTTCTCATTAGGAGGTGTGGCCCTTTTCTTGGGGTCTCTTAAGTGTATTTTTAAGAGCTTTGCAGCAGCAGGATGTTGGACACTGTATTCTTCTTGCTTTACCTGTGGCAGATTAGGGTCTTTTATCTTGTGTTGTGTCAGGGTTGACTGTATGGTTTTGCTAAGATTGGACCCTAAATTTCTATAGGATGATTTGGCTAGGGATGATCCTGCCTTAAGCAGGAAGCTGGACTAGATTATCTCTTCGGGTCCCTTCCATCCCACTTCTCTATGATTCTGTGAAAATGGGAGCTGGTCTCCAGCCAAGTCATATCACCTACCTTACTATGAAAATATTTACAGAAGTACATAGATAAAAAAAGAAAAGCCTGCTTCTCTTCTTTGTTATATTTGCACTTTGTCTTCCATTTTTCCATATACTGAAATTACCATGAACTTTAGTGCAAATTCAAGGTGAACAACCTTACCTCCAATCCTACCTTTGTTAAGTCATAACAAAAATCAGAGACAAGGAACACTAGCATCATAGAATTATATATGGCTGAAAGGGACTCCAAAGGATCATCGGGTCCAGCCTCCTGCATGAGCAGAAAAGACATCTGGGGTCAGATGACCCCAGCCAGGTGACCGTCCAGTCTTCTCCTGAAGACCTCTAGGGTTGATGATGATCTGGGGGGAGCTTCTTCCATAGTCTGGACACCCTAATTGTGAATAGTTTTTTCCTAATGTTCAACCTGAAACTATCTTCCAGGAGTTTGTGGCCATTGTTTCTAGTTTTCCCTCAGGGTACCTTGCTGAACAGTTGTTCACCAAGCCCCTGATGTACACCTCTGATATAGCAGTATGCTGCAATCAGGTCCCCTTTCAGCCTTCTTTTCTTTAGACTGAAGAGTCTGAGATCCCTCAGCCTCTCCTCATATGCAAGTCTCTGATCATGCAGGTGGCCCTTCTCTGGACCATCTCAAGTTTTAGCACATCCTTGTTGAAGTGCTATTGCCCTGTGGGGTTAGGCCAATGCTCAGGATCACAATATCATACTATTAGACAGGAAGGCGTGGTGTACAATTGCACATATGCATACACACACATTACCAACTCAGGCACATACACACCAAGATTACCAGCCTCGGCACATGCATACCTGTCACCAATTCAAGCACATACATGCTCTAATGACAATGACATAAAATCATACACAATACATACATACATACACACATACACACAGGTTAAATACTGACTCAGATGACAGTGTGTGTGTGTTGGTGCCTGTGGTACCTTTTCTTGGGGTGCTTGGTAATTAAAGAGCCAGTGGCAGAGATCAGGAGAAAAGGCAGTGAAGATGAGACAATAGCAAAGAAACAGGGATTTGCAGGCAGAGAGGAGCTGAGGACAGCTGGATCCACAGGAGCATGTGACATGTATTAGAGGTGGTGGTGAGCCAGAAGCAGGAGAGGAAGAAATGAGACAGAAGTTAGAGTGGCAAGGAGCAGAGATTGGAGCAGGGCCAGAACCGCAGTAAAGCAAAACCCAATTTAAGGGTCCAAATAACAGTTTTATTAAATGAACACTGTACTGTATAACTTGGTTCCCACATGCACACACAAGCACTCCCACACATACTTACACAATGGTAGCGGAGAAAAAGACTCAGTGGAAGGGCTGGAGTCCAGGTAGAGAAGAGAAACAGAGTCTAAGTCTAAGTAGGTGGCATGGAGAAGCCTGGCCACATCATACCCTGCCAGGAATGCAGGCAGGAAGAGCCCACAAAATAGGGGTAATGAGCCAGCAGCACAGGGAGTCCAACCCAGGGGGTCAGAAGTTGTGCCTAGGGTACACAGGACTAAAGCCAACACTCCAGGAAGGGGGTAGCTCAGCACACCAAGGCATGACTGCTCTGCCTGGCCAACAAATGTGAGGTATTTGTGTTTCATTAGCTGTTTTGCTGTATTCATGAGATAGGCACAGGCACCGTGCTAGTGGATCTGATCCTCACTGTGCAACAAAAGAAGATGAAGGGGTCACATAGGCACATGACTTGTCATCAAGGTCTAACAGTAAGACCAAAGTGAAAAGGGGTGTGGTGTATGGGAGGAGAAGCCCCATGAAAGCCCCATACCAACCGAATTACACCACGGTCACCAGAGAACCACTGGTACCACCTCCTTGTAAGTGAAGGTTCATCTGGTAGAAACAGTAAAGTTGTAGTGGGTGCGAAAGGCAAGGTGCATCATGATCAGGTTCATTAGGCATAGACTTGTCACACATAACTTTGTAGTATGAACTAGATGGAAACAGATTTCCTGGTGAAGTCTTTGTAAATGTTCACCTGCTTAACATCTAAATCGTTTGCATCCTGTGTATTTGAGGCATGACATCTTCCCAGCTAAATTAAGCGATGCAATTGAAAATAAAATATTAGCACAGTGTTCTCACCTCTGGTTTGACTTTCTCATTGGTTCACAGTCCATACCATGATTTGTCAGGACATGTTAGATATTCTTCTAAGCTTTCCCTGGGGTAGTGGTGAGTTGACTGTGAAAGCCTTACTAGGAGTATGACTGAGATTTTTTTTTTTAAAGTAAGGTTAGTTTCATTCTAATCTGTGTTTGTTCAGGGAAGGTTTTTAATAGTTTCTGAAGAAGTATTTTGACCTTCTGTACTAATTTTGCATTAAAATTGCTTTGGAATGTGCCTAGAGCCTGGATAGGAGCAGAATAAATACACAGTCCCACAAAAAATGATTAATACATAGTATTTCTTGCCAAGAATAAAGCAGAAAGTACTGAAAAATTAATGAAAGACTCTCATGACATTTCTGCTCAATTTTGAAATCTGAATAAAGTTCAAAGAAGCAGCTAAACTTTGGAAATTGTTAATAATATAAGTGTGATTAACAGCTAACTTACAATTTTAAACTTACACCTGTGACCTTCTTCCCAAAATTAGAACTGTCCATAAGAGACCTGCCTAAAACTGAAAAATCAATCAAACTGACCTCTGTCTAATAAGTACAATCTAGGACTATATCAAGTAAATATTAAGGAACCAGAACTTTAATTTAATGCAGGGATGTCCAACTTCTGAGGTGATGGCAAACGTGCGGCATGGACCCTCCCCCATCCCAACACATGGGCTGTGTAGACTAACCAGACCCACTCCAAGGCCCCCTGCTATGTGGGCTACACCAATTCTCCAAACACCCAGAGACTATATAATCCTGTATCCCAGATCAGAGACTGAAGTGGAAGATGAAGGAGGAAATGGTAGCCCAGAGACACAGGCAGCAGAAAAAAAAGCAGAAGGAGGAATGGAAGATGGGATGGATTGCACACTCAGCAAGTATACAGACGACACCAAGCTGCAAGGTACAGTAGATACACTGGAGGGCAGGGCTAGGATTCAGAGTGATCTAGAAAAAATTGGTCTGACAGGACCTGCCACTGATGAACCCGTGTTGGTTGCCCCTAAGCATGTAGTCCCCTGCTGGCCCCACCTGGATGTGTGCCAGCATAATTTTCTCGAACAGCTTGCCTAGGATCGAGGT
>NW_017728918.1:38829449-38835425 GCF_001723895.1 Crocodylus porosus
GAGCAACTCCAGAATAGTCCTCCCTGGTGATGACCCCTTCTTTCCATTGGGTATAAGCCTCCTTTTTAGCAAGGAGACATTCCCGGATGCTTTTGGTGAGCCACAGAGGCTTGTTAGACAATGCCAAATGCTATCAGTAATTCCTCTAGCAATAGAAAGTCTCACCCCACCTCCACTTCAAGATCCCACTTTCTCACTGTCTGTGGTCTAGTAAATCTAATGTTCTATTCTGCACAGTGGTTGAACTTCTGCTATTGTTTGTCAGATAGTAACCATGCCTGTTGCATTCGTTTACTTCAGTTGCTTTAATTTCTTATTTCACTGTAATGTTCATTTGACAATTGATAAGTGGAGCATTGCAGTAGAACATCCACTTATCAAATGTCCTTGATTCAGTAGAATGTGAGTCATTTAAATCCCCAGTTACACACATTTCATGCTCCCTCATTTTATTTCTCTAAGTTGTTCATTCAGAAATAAAGGAAAGTTATTTAAATTTGCTGGGTTTTTGGTTTTTTTATATCACACAGCATTTTAAATATCCTATGTAAATATTAGTCTTTCCCTCATTTATTTCACTATACATTCTTCTACATTTATGCCTTGGCAGGTTAAAGTACTAAATCAGGAGTCCTCAGTCTTTTATATCATGACTGGCACCACTACTACTTACAGAAGTGTGGGTAGACTTGTCATGCTTCACTGTGGCCTCAAAAAAAATAAAATGGGTGCATTTAGGCATAGAAAGGCATTTGGAGACGTATTGATAAAATAGCAGTTATGGTTACTATTGCCCTAATATATCAAAGTCATTTTATTAAATGAATGTAGTTAGCTTGAGTCAGGTTTGGTCTAACTGGCACTTTACAAACTGTCGCAAATAGGAAACGTAGATTTGAAGGGGCCTCGTGGGCCACTGAGTCCAGCCCCAGGTGTTCTCAGACAACCATTTATGCAATGATTCAAAAAAATTGCTATTTCAAACCCTTCACAAACAAGGCACAAAACCACACATATACAAGCGCACTGTAATTTGTTACAAGTTAAAGAGTATATGAGGAAAATAACAATGTTCTTTCACTATAATGACTAAGAACTAATTGTTTAATATATGGTGAGAGTGTAAGTGCTTTTCTGAGGTCATGTAGCATCAAATTAGGGTAATTTATATGTTTAGATAATATGGTCTTTCTGGAACAACTGCTGTGATTATGTTCTACCCTAAATGGGGCTAATGTTGAAATGGCAAACATATTTTATAGTGAAAAATTCACAAGCTGTCATCCTTAAACAATCATTTTATTAAAAACCACAAGTATTTCTGGAAGTTGAATCCATAAACCAGGATTCCACCTTTCCAGTGATCACCTTAAACACTATCCTACAGAGTCAAGCTCCCATTTGCTTATTTATTCTGGCCTAGTGAATTTAACATTCCTTCTGTACTGGGGTGGGGTTTCAGGGATGATGTGGAAGGGCAAGCAGCGCAGTTTCATTACAGGCAGGTCATGTCAGACAAACCTGATTGCCTTTTATGATCAGGTCTCAAAAGCACTGGATGCAGGTGTCACCATGGATATAGTCTCTCTGGATTTCAGCAAGGTCTTTAACACCATCTCCCACTCCATCCTCATTAAAAAACTAGGCAAATGCGGCATTGATGCCTACACAGTCATATGGATTGCAGATTGGCTGAAGGGACACACTCAGAGGGTGGTGGTGGATGGGTCATATTTGACCTAAGGGGAAGTGGGCAGCGGAGTCCCCCAGGGATCATTTCTTGGGCCCATGCTGTTCAATTTCTTTATCAGTGATTTGGATGACGGGATGAAAAGCAACCTGTTTAAATTTGTTGATGATACCAAAATTAGGGTGAGGTGAGCATGCTAGTAGGGAGGGAAAGATTGCAGCAAGACCTGAATAGGTTGCAGGGGTGGGCTAACAAAAACAGGATGCGTTTCAATACTGACAAGTGCAGGGTGCTGCACTTGGGCAGTAGTAACCAGAAGCACACTTAGAGGATGGGAAAATCCCTTCTAGAGAGCATGGAGGCAGAAAGGGATCTTGGAGTCATTATTGACTCCATAATGAACATGGGCCGACAATGCAAGGTCACGGTTGGCAGGGCTAACCGGACCTCGTCATGCAACCACAGATGCATCTGAAGTAGGGCCAAGGAGGTGATCCTCCCCCTCTACATGACAGTGGTCAGGCCACAGCTGGAGTACTGTGTCCAGTTCTGTGCACCCCACTTCAGGAGAGATGTGGACAATATTGAGAGGGTCCAGAGGAAGGCCACCCGCATGCTCCGGGGACAACGGGGCAGACCCTACATTGAAAGACTGCGGGACCTAAACCTGTTCAGCCTTCACAAGAGAAGGCTGAGGGGGGACCTGGTGACAGTCTATAAACTCACTAAGGGGGACCAGAAGGGATTGGGAGAGACCTTGTTTTCACTAGTGCCCCCTGGCATAACAAGGAATAACAGCCACAAATTGTTGGAGAGTAGGTTTAGATTAGACATCCGTAAGAACTACTTCACAGTCAGGGTGGCTAGGATCTGGAACCAACTTCGAAGGGAAGTGGTACTGGCTCCTACCCTGGGGGTCTTTAAAAAGAGGCTCGATGCCTACCTGGCTGGAGTCATTTGAGCCCAGTTTTTCTCCTGCCCAAGAGGAGGGTTGGACTTGAAGAGTCCACTGTAGAAAGGAAGGGAGGGCTGCTCAAGAACACCCCAGCTTCTAGCCTGAACCACTGCAGGCATGTCCCTGCATGTCTAGGATGACTGTCTAGTTACAAACTGGTTTATCCTAGTCAGGTAAGACTAACCTGCAAAAATTGAATCACTTTAGGCTCAGGCTTTTTGAATGTCTGTCTCTAACCAAAAATACTGTATTGTTATTAGTTTGTAACAGTTTGTTTTCAGGAAGCTGCTTTAAACAGTAGTCATTTTTCTCAGCCATGACCTCTTTAACTCTCTACCTAGCTCTTTAATTTGAAGCAAAGGAATCAGGAATTAGTGGTGGCAGCTTCATTTCTGAAAAGACAGTGTGTCTGAATGCCAGAATGGCCATGGCCTCGTGTTCATTGTGTAAACAAAGGAAAATCATGCTTAGTTTCATAGTTTCATAGTTTCAGAGTCTAAGTCCTTGGCTGAAGAGAGGCTGGGGAAGTGGGCAGAGAAGAACAGGATGCAATTCAATAAGGAAAAGTACAAGGTGTTGCATCTAGGGAGGAAGAACTGCCATCATGCCTACAAGCTGGGAGGTGACTTTCTCAGCTTCACGGAGGCAGAAAAAGATCTTGGAGTTACTGTTGACTCCAGGATGAACATGAGTCACCAATGTGATGAAGCAGTTGGCAGAGCAAATCATATGTTATTGTGCATCCTTAGGTGCTTCACAAACAGGTCCAGGGATGTGATTTTCCCCCTCTATGCAGCACTGGTCAGATTGCAGCTGGAGTACTGTGTCCAGTTTCAGATGCCGCAGTTCAAGTGGAATGTGGACAACCTGGAGAGGATCCAAAGAAGGGCCACTCACCTGATTAACGGTCTGCAGGGAAGGCCCTATGAGGAAAGACTAAGGGACCTTAACCTCTTCAGCCTCTTTAAGAAGGCTGAGAGGGGACCTTGTGGTGGCATACAAATTCATAAGGGGAGAGCAACATGAAGTAGGCGACAATCTGTTCACTGGGACAATCCCTGGAATGACAAGGAACAATGTCCATCAGCTACTAGAGAGAAGGTTTAGGCTGGACATTAGGAGAAAATTCTTCCTAGTCAGGGTTCCCAGAATCTGGAATGGACTCCCAAGGGAGGTGGTGCTCGGTCCATCCTTGGGGGTCTCCAAGAGGAGACTGGACAGGCACCTGGCTGGGATCACATGCCTCAGGGTTGGTGACTCTTTTCTTGCCTGCCAGGGGCAGGGGGTCGGACTCGATGGCCCACTGAATTCCCTTCCGATTCTTTGAATCTATGAATCTATGTAACGTCTAAAAGTTTACTATTTCTGTATTTTGTGAAAACTTTTTTTCCACTCTCTGTAAAAGCTGAAAAAAAGTTTTTCTTTCAAGCCTGAAGTTGCTCAGCAATATATACTCCCTATATGTTGTTAATGACTGAAATAGTGTGGATGTTTTTGTGGCACTATGATGAAGATGCACTAAAGCAGCACACAGTCAAAAGTTCATTCATCAAAGTGGTTTCTTGTTGGAAAGAACACATATTTCTTATTTATAATATAGTACATTTAAGACTATGTGCTTAAGTTAGAAGTATTATATTGAGTTAATTAATACTAAGTTTAACCTTTCAAGGTCTCTCAGGGCAACTAAAATAATGGCAAAAAATTGAAAGCATACAGTACTAATGAAGACTGTTTTATAACCTCAAACCCATGGTCTTGCACCATTTCGATAAAAAGTAATTACTTGCTTTATTTTACCCTGGGGCTCCACCTTCAAAAATAAAATTGGAGAGTGAAGACACAGCATATGCTGAGTTAAACATGTTGAATACTTAAAAAACTATTACTATTAAATCTTCATGTAAAATTTAGTTATAATTGGATTGTAATATGTTGCGATAAAAAATTTGAATGATATCTTCTTTGGATACAATCTATACTTTTTTCTTTAAATGTCATAAAATAAAATTCAACATATAAACAAATGAGAATTGTTTTTTAAGAAAATTAACTTACTCACCTCAGCTTTAATGACTACAGTTTTAAGACAAGGTACATAGAAATGCTTCCCTGTAGACCTAAGGCATGGGATTTCAGAGACACCTACCTAGCATGTTCTATTGGATCATTTTAACATTTATTAGCCTTCTGAAACATGTAATTCTCCTACAGGTTCCTGCCTATGAATTTTGAAGTCCACTCAAAAGGTTGAGAGGGAATAGATCCTAAATCAGGGCTGTAGGCAGCATGGCCATGGCTGTGCTGTCCTAGTGAGAAGTAGCCAGTGGTGTCCCTCAGGGGACCATGCTTGGTCCATTGCTTTTCAACATCTTTATTAATGATTTGGATATGGGGGTGAAGAGCTCACTGGTCAAGGTTTCAGATGAAACCAAGTTATGGGGGAGTGTGGTCACACTTGAAGATAGGCTACAGATACAGGTAGACCTAGACAGGCTAGCTAGTTAGTGGATAGGAACCGAATGAAGTTCAACATTGAGAAGTGTAAAGTGCTCCATATGGGGATGAACAACCCCCACATTCATCCCCTCCACACACACACGCAAGCACGCATGTGCGCACATGCACACACTGCCCTCCTCCTCAACAGTCCCCGAGCCCTGGGTCTCTAACTCCTGCTCTTACCAGCAACCAGCTGCCAGGGCTAGTCCCTTGACCCTGCCCTGCTGCATCCTGGCTATGCCCCAAGCATCCCCCTGCAGGCTGGAACACTGCCAGCCTGCAAGGGGAAACCCACGAGTTGAGAAAAGCTGATGTAGTCCAAACCCATGTTTAAATCAGGATCAACCCAAACTAGATCAGGCCAGAGCTTTGTCAAGCTGCACCTTAAAAACCTCCAATGATTCCACACCTCTCTAGGTAACCCTTTCCAGTGCTTCACCACCCAGAATGAGAAAGGTTTTTTTTTTTCCAAATAGCCAATTTTAACCTCCCTTACTGCAACTTGAGACCATTACTCCTTTCTCTCTTATCTTTCACCACTAAGAACAGTGTAGCTGCATCCTCTTTGGAACCACCCTTCAGGTAGTTAAAGGCTGCTATTAAATCCCCCCTTGGTATTCTCTTCTGCATACTATATAAACCCAGTTCTGTCAATCTCTCATAAGTCATGTTCCAAAAAAGGCAGGAAGGAGGACCCGGGAAACTATAGGCCAGTTAGTCTCACCTCGATCCTAGGCAAGGTGTTCGAGAAAATTATGCTGGCACACATCCAGGAGGGGCCAGCAGGGGACTGCATGCTTAGGGGCAACCAACATGGGTTCATCAGTGG
>NW_017728918.1:38835525-38865298 GCF_001723895.1 Crocodylus porosus
ACGAGGCCATGGCCATTCTGGCATTCAGACACACTGTCTTTTCAGAAATGAAGCTGCCACCACTAATTCCTGATTCCTTTGCTTCAAATTAAAGAGCTAGGTAGAGAGTTAAAGAGGTCATGGCTGAGAAAAATGACTACTGTTTAAAGCAGCTTCCTGAAAACAAACTGTTACAAACTAATAACAATACAGTATTTTTGGTTAGAGACAGACATTCAAAAAGCCTGAGCCTAAAGTGATTCAATTTTTGCAGGTTAGTCTTACCTGACTAGGATAAACCAGTTTGTAACTAGACAGTCATCCTAGACATGCAGGGACATGCCTGCAGTGGTTCAGGCTAGAAGCTGGGGTGTTCTAGAGCAGCCCTCCCTTCCTTTCTACAGTGCTGAGCTGAGATGTGGGGCATGGCCAGGCCCTGGCAGGATGCTCTGATTAGGGAGGGGTCCCATACTCCTATCTCTGCTTCTGAGCAGCCCAGCAGGAAATTTATATCATTCTTAACTCAGAAAGTGAGAAGGAAAGTGAGTGGGAGAATCAGAAGCCAGGCACATGCCTGCAGAAACTGCTGGAACTACAGCCAGGAAGCAGAGGGGAGGGGCCAGCTCTGCTGTTTAGCAGAGAGCTATGCCCAGCTCAGAGAGCATGCCTGGATGCTGGGGGAGTCTGATTTAATTTAAACCAGGAAGGGGTCTGGTACAGACATTGCATAAACCAGTTTGAGCCAAATCAGTTAAGTCTGATACTACATTGAACCAGGTCTATCTCAAACCAGTTTCAGGCATTTTCAAACTGGTTTATGTGCATTGAACATCTATTCTGTTACAGGTTTAAACCAGTTTCTGATCACTTAAACCAGTTTATGTATAATGTCTGTCCCTAGCCTTTCAGACTATACATCAGCTCAGCTAATCAGAAAAAAAAGGCACTGTAGCACTATGTAATAGGCCTATACAGTGACTCTCTCTATTTCCACAGGAATCTGTTAATGCATAAACATCAGTGTAAGACTAAAGCTGAGCATCTAGGATGGCTGCTATGCATAGGGGCAGCAGGGACTTCTAGTTGTCCCTATTACTATGATCATAATTATGTACATGCAGCAAAGCTGGGGATTTGCCCTGCCAGTGGCTGGAGTGGTTGTCTGTCTCACTCCTAGTTACATCTGTATGTAAATAATAAGGATGATTTGATGATTAGTAACTGTTTTTATTTTCTTCCCATTAAGATTATAATGATATTGTGAGAACAAAACTCAAATGTATAGTAGAAATGCAGTGATGATGCTTTTTCTTTTAGAAGTTGTTATGTACCATTGAAAAAACTGGACTAGATTTCATGTGTTTGCATTTCTCGCCATTTTATTTACTTTATTTTATCTTGAGAGAGCAAAGACATGAATATGCCCCCTCCACTAACAAGTTCTTTAATGGAAATGTGAGTGCACTCACCACAATAGAGTGAATGTGGAAAATAATGGATTATCTCTATCTGCTTTTCTACTGATGTGAAAATTTATTTTAGTTATCAGATTGGCTAACTGGAAGTAAGTCACTAACATTCAGAGCAGACACACACATCAGCTGTAATTTGACAAAGGTAGTACAGCAACCAATCTTTGCTCATATGTATCAAAAGATTTCTCAGTGTAGCAGCTTTTTTCTTGCCAAGTAGTATGCTTTGTTATTAATATATCCTCTAAGCGAGATATTTCCAGTAGGTTTTAATGAGTTTGTGTGTGTGTGTGGGGGGGGGGAGGGGGGGTGGCTATCTTTAAGAATGAATTGTTTAACATACGCAGGACATTTTGAACTTGCCTAGGGAGATATTAAAAGCCAGTCCCTTCATGAAATTTTGGCCAAGAGTACCAAAGTCAGACTTCCTTTCCATTCAGATATACTGGATAAGGTAGATATACAGGAAAACCCAGCCTACATCTAGTCAGAAGCAGGGAACTTTTTAATGGCTTAAAGCTGAAGCCCACAGGAGGATTAAAAAAATCAATAACAAATCATGGGGAAAGTAAAAGAAATCCAACAATTTTGTTGACAGTCATGACATGTGGAACTTCTTCAGTGTCATCAAGGCTGTGATGTATAGATGAAGCTCTTGTGGACTCTTGTGGCTTAGATTTGTAGAAAGAAGTACACTTCTCAAAGACAAGTCCATCAAAAACCACTGGAAGGAGCACTACCAAAAGGTCCTGAACTGGCAATTGACAGTAACTGATGAAACCATCGAATCTATCCTGCAGCATCTGCATCCAGTAAGAGAAGCACTTGCCAGTCTACCAATATCTGATTAAGTCTACCATGCAATAAGACATGAACAAAAACAAAGCATCTGGCCCTGATGGCATACCAACTGAGGTCTTCAAGGCTGGTGGGGAAACTATGACCAACAAGCGCCACACAGTTTTTCAAGATCTGGAACCCTGAGGAAATTCCTGGTGAACTAAGGAATGCCAACATTGTCACCGTTTTTAAAAAGAGAGACAAGTCTGATTGTTGAAAGTATTTATATACTATGTAGATAAACAATCTATATAGCTATAAACAAATTATATAGCTTTCCTCTCCATGGAAAGTTTGGCTTCCCAGAGAAATTTATCACCTTCCCAAGACTCCTCCATGACTAAATGTCTGGCATGATCCTATCCAGTGGCTCCACTATGGAGTCCTTTGACATTCAAACTGGTGTCAAGCTGGGATGAGTGATTGCAACAATTCTGTTTTCCATCTTTCTTGAGGTCATCAAGATGCTTTATCCATGATGTCTGACACATAGCATAGGCATTGACTATGGGATGGATGGGAACCTTTTCAATCTCTCCCACCACCATGCCAAAACCCAAGTCACTTTGATTTTGATCGTGGAACTTCAATAAACCAATGATTGTTCTGACATTGCATATATGAAGGAGGACCTACATTAACAACCTTAAATGCTTTTCTTAAGCATACTGGTTACTGGGACTGACCCTTAACATTAGAAAAAACAAAGGTACTTCACCAGCCTACAATTAACTCTCCTGGCAAAAATCCTTATTGTTGGATAGGAGCTGGAGAATGTTGAACACTTAGCATACCTCAGAATTTATCTCTCAAAGAAGGCCAATATTGATGAGGAGACTCAGTACATATGATGTGCTAGCTCTGCCTTGAGAAGAATGAATCATCATGTGTTCAAAGATCATGACATCAGGACTCAAACAAAGTTCCTTCTATATAAGGCTGTGGTAATTCCAACCCTTCTCTACAGTTGTGAAGTTTGGGTGACCTACATGAACCACATGTAAGCTTCGGCTCAGCTTCCACGACCACAGCCCACTCTTTGGTGAGAGAAGCAGTGAGCTGCTGGGAAGGGACAGCCTCTACCTCTCTCCACTGGGGAGGAGACTCTTTTCAGCCAGACTGGCTGACCTGCTCCACCAGGCTTTAAACTAAGCCCGCTGGAGGACAGGGGGACTACTGCCACCACTGGCCTGCTGAACAACCCTTGCAAAGCCAGCAGACCAAGGTACTTAAGGGACCCCAGCCCTGAACCAGCCCTAGAGTGTCCCAAGGGACACTTGCATGCCTGTACACCAATGCCAGGATCTTGCAGAGTAAACAGGAGAAACTTGTCCTCCTGCTCAAGACAATCAATTATCATGTCATAGGGATCACAGAGACCAGATGGGACTCCACCCATGACTGGACCATGGGTATAGATGGTTATACCCTTTGCAGGAGGGATTGAGTGGACAAAAGGGGTGGTGGTTTAGCTTTCTATGTCAAGGAGAGCTATGTGTCCCTACAAGCCAACATCAGCACCCAGGATGGATGACTAGAGACCCTCTGGGTTAAAATCCATGGGGAACAGAGAACAGGAGATACAATGGTGGGAGTCTACTACAGACATCCCTCCCAGAATCAAGAGATTAACCAGGAGTTCACCAGGGAATTGGCTGAGGCCACACATTCCTGGTCCATAGTTGTCATGGGAGACTTCAACTACCCGGACATCTCATGGGAAGAGTGCTTATCCAAATCTGAACAGTTGCAAAGCTTCCTCAAGTGTGTGGATGAGCTCTATCTGATGCAAGAAGTCTACAGGCCAATGAAAGGCAAAGCACTGCTCAACCTGGTACTAGCAAACAGGGACGACCTAATCAGAGACCTAACGATTGAAGAGAAGCTGGGTGACAGTGACTATGAGCTGATCACCTTCACCATATGCCAAAAAGCTGTCAAGTCAGTCAGAAGTACAGAGGTCCTTGAAAGTTGACTTTGACAAGCTCAGGAGACTTGTCAGTGAGGCCCTAAGGGACCACAACCCCAAGGGGAGGGCAGTATAGGAAGAGTGGTTGCTCCTCAAGGGCTGCACAAGCTAAGGCTATTCCATCTCAGAGGAAAGGCATCAAGAGGGCACAGCAGCCCCCTTGGCTCATTAAGGAACTAGCAGACCTCTTGCATCTATAAATACAGATCTACAAATGATGGAGAATGGGATCCACCTCCAAGGAGGAATATACTGCACTGATCCAGACCTACAGGAAGCGAACCAGGAAAGCCAAGTCTGTGATGGAACTTCAACTGGCTACAAGTATCAAGGATAATAAAAAGTCCTTTTTTAGACATGTGGGGAGCCAGAGGAAAAGTAAGGGCAACATTGGACTGCTGCTAAACCAGATGGGAGAACTGCCGACAGATGCCCAGGAAAAAGCCGACTTAGTAAATGGGTACTTTGTGTCGGTCTTTGACACTTCCCATGGGATGTCCCACCCCATTACGGGATAGGGAGACCTGAGTGAGGGTGGTTCCTTGCCCTCCATCTATGCTGATGTCATGAAGGAACACCTTGAGAGGCTGGAAACCTTCAAGTCAGCCGGCCCTGACAATTTACACCACAGGGTACTCAGGAGCTGGCCTGCATCATAGCTCAGCCCCTGGCATGTATCTTTGAGACCTCCTAGCACTCTAGTGAAGTGCCCAATAAAGGAAGAAGGCCAATGCAGTGTCTATCTTCAAGAAAGGGAGGAAAGTGGATCCGGCAAACTACAGGCCCATCAGCCTGACCTCTATCTTGGGGCAGGTCTTAGAAAAGATTATTGAAGAAGCCATTCCTAATGGACTGGCTGATGGCAACACCCTGAGGGATAGCTAACACTGATTTGTTGCAAGTAGGTCATGCTTGACCATTCTCATTTCCTTTTACAACCAGTTGACCTATCACATGGACAAGGGGGAAGAGATTGATGTCATATATCTTGACTTTAAAAAGTCTTTGATCTGGTATCGCATGATCACCTCTTGGCAAAACTGACCAACTGCGGCCTTGGGTCCACCATGATCCACTGTCTGGGAAATTGGCTCCCTGGTCAGACCCAGAGGGTGGTGATTGATGGAAGTCAATCATCATGGTGCCCTAAAGCTCTGTCCTTGAACCTATATTGTTCAACCTCTTCATTAATGATGTGGACATTGGAGTTAGAAACATACTGGTCAAGTTCGCCAATGATATCAAACTTTGGGGTAAAGCATCTACACCTGAGGACAGGGGGTTAATCCAGGCTGACCTTGACAGGCTCAGCAAATGGGCGGATGAGAACTTGATTGTGTTTAACACCAAAAAATGCAAGATTCTCTACCTTGGGAGAAAAAACGTGCAGCATGTTTATAGGCTTAGCAGTGTTATGTTGACTAGCACTATGAACGAGATAGACTTAGGGGTCAGGATTGACCACAAGATGAACACGAGCCTTCAATGTGATGCTGCAGCTAGTAAAGTAAGCAAAACCCTGGCTTGCATCCACAGATGCTTCTCATCCAAATCCCAGGACATCATTCTCCCATTGTACTCAGGTTTGGTGAGGCTGCAGCTGGAGTACTGCATCCAGTTTTGGGCTCCATACTTCAAAAAGGATGTGGAGAAGCTTGAGAGAGTGCAGAAGAGAGCCACAAACATGATCAGAGTTCAGGAAAACAGACCTTATGATGAGAAGCTGAGAGCTACGGGACTCTTCAGCCTGGAGAAATGCAGGCTCAGGGGCAATATGATGGCCACCTATAAGTTTATATGGGGTGTTCGCTAGGATCTGGGGGAATGTTTGTTCACCAGAGCCCCCCAAGGGATGAGAAGGTCAAATGGTTATAAACTCCTGCAAGACTGTTTCAGGCTGGACATAAGGCTGAACTTCTTTACTGTCCGAGCCCCCAAGGTCTGGAATAGCTTGCCGTTGGGATGGTTCAAGCACTTACATTGAACACCTTCAAGAGAAACCTGCATGTTTTTCTTGCTGTGATACTATGACTTCCTGCCCCTGGGGCAGGGGGCTGGACTCAATGATCTTCCAAGGTCCCTTCCAGCCCTATGTCTATGAAATCTATGGATCTATGAAACTATTATTTCTTGAATGTACATTATAGATTGGACTGTGATTAGTTAAGGAATATTACAGTGATCATGTAAACTAAGTTAGCTATGTTTTGGAAGGGGAAACAGTAGGGCAGATAACAAAATTTTGTACCCCTTGTAAGGGGCTGAGAGGTAGGCTGTTCTCCTGTTAATCTTTCAAAGGTCACATAATGGCAGGAAAGGAATGTTGATGCAATATCACACAGAATAATTGTCCTCCCTTTCTTTTCATAACCCAGCTTAACTTTTCCTGAAACACTGTCCAGAGTTCTATTTTTATAGGATTATTCAGAAAATATTGCTTAACACTGGGTGTCTCTACATGTGCATTTGAAGCAGGACCATTTTACTCATGAGTAAATTATTCTCAAGTAAATGGTTCAGGGCAGGTGTCAAAACTTTCAGGAAAGTGGGAGCAGATTTGCTGCCAATGGCAGAAAACACTCCCTCTTCCTGGATCTCTGCCATGAGCCCTGCCACCACCAGGTGAGCTCTAAGCTCCCCGTGAGTGCTAGCTCAGAGGCTGGCAGGGAGCATCAGGCCAGGAGACAGCAGTCTTCTGTCCCAGGCTGGGACATTACACCCTGGACCCAGGGACTGCCTGCTGCCAGGGTGGAGGCAATGTCCCCCTGCTCTGGCAGCAGGGAGCTCCTGGCTCTTGCTCCCTAATCATGGGCAAAGGACTTGAAAAAAGCTGCAGGGGATGGGAAGGTCCAGTCTCCTGCTCCAATCCACTAGTGGGGCAGCCAGCAACTAGCTTGCTGCTAGCTGCTTCACCATCAGATTGGGGCAGGGGGCAGGGACCTACCCCACTCCTGTAGCTCTTTCCAAGCCCAGTGTCTCCAATTAGGGCACGGGGCTGGGATGTGCCCCAACCAGGAACAGTTCCCAGCCACCTGGGGAGTTTGTTCCCTGCTCAGCTCTGGTCTCAGGGCTGGCACTGGGAGATAAGGGTCTTCCAGACCCACACACCCTGATAACAATGGTGAAGCAGGGACTGGGTGATAAGGATCTCCCAGCCCTTGCTCCTTGATCACAGTTTTAGAGCTGGGGCCATGGCAGGGGGACATAGTCTTTGCAGCAGGTAGTTCACAGGGGCAGGATGCAGCCTTGTGCCCCCTGGTGGACAGCTGACTGGAAGCAGATTTGTTCCTGGTCTTGAGTCTACATGAGCACTACTGCACCATTACTGATTAAATGTAAATTTGCTACTTGCATTTTCAGGTAGCAAAGTTACTCTTGATTACTGAGGTTTACTGCACAGTAAGCATGTACATGTGTAGATGCACATTTTTACTGAATAGTAAACTATGCTACTGAACAGTTAAGTATCTCATGTAGATGTGCCCACTATGAGCAATTGAATTTTAACATGATGGTGGTTGAATGCTGTTAAATCCCTGTCATCTTTTAAAGAGAAAATACATTATACTTTTAGTAAAACAAACATGCATTACACACAGAATTTTAAGAAGTTTAGGACACTTTGTAAATAAGACTTAGAATACTATTAAGAACTTTTCAACAAATATTAGTTTTAAAATTTATTTGTATTCCTCTTATACAAACTCTTCCCCTTTGTTACATCGGCTGCTGATAGATTTCAGATTAAAAGGGCATGAAATCTGACCCCCGATCTAAATAGGTGTGCCTTCTACCATGCCACAAATAAATGGCAGCCAATCATGGCCTACTTGCCAGTATAGGGGGAGTTCAGAATTATGACCATCATCACTGGCAACAATGTCAAACAATCAGTTGATTGTTGACTGGAAGGGACTGCACTAGGATTCAATCCCCAGTGCAGTCCCGATGCTGCCAATGATCAGCCAAATGTCATCAGCATTGGGATTGCATGGGGGTTCAAGCCTTGGTGTATACCTGAAGCCAACCAAAAATCAGCTGATTATTGCCTGGTGCGGACTGCTCTGGGGCCAGTTGGAATGCAGTACAACCATTTTAAGGTATGATGGAACCCAGCCAAAAATAATATACATTTTTGTGTAATAATTTTGTGGTTGATATTGAGTTATTTTTCATACCATTAATTGTCTAACCATTAGGCTGCATCTGAATGGTGTATCACACCTTAAGTATAATTCTTGCCAGGGGACACTACTATTCAAAGAAAGTATCAACATACTTAAGCCTCTATACAAACACAAGGATCTGACCCCCCTTATGATCTTCTGTGAGAGTTTTTTCTCAGTCATTACAGTGTGTTAGAATAGAATATGTTAGACTCTAGAGACTGAGATGATTGGCAATGTTCATTTGCCCAATAATTCAAACAATGTCCACACATATTCCAGGACTCCTCAGCTAACAGTTATTCCAGGTTTTGGACTAATAGTTGACTTGTCCTCAGTTGTTGGTAAAAACACAAAGCTGTAGCTAGTATTTGAAGTGGTACATGTATTGGGACCAGGATCACACATCAGGCATGTCTTTCTGTTAATCAGTTTGAGTCCACAAGTCTTCTTTCAGTTTAAATATTTACCCACTCCCCTACCCAGATCCCAGAAAGTGATTGGGTGAGAACCTTCAGGCGACTATTCACAGTGCTATTTTCCTACACAGTTCCAAAAGATGACCAAACTGTTCTATTCTCTTCTTGAATGTTTTTGGGCTCTCAAAGCTGAGTTATCCTGCTTTGTCCTGTCCAGTGTTCATATTCAGAGGTATATTTCTTACAAAAAGCCATGTTTCTCTTAACTGCTCTCTGATTTTCTTTGGGTCAAAGTTAAATGCTGCGGTATAAAGCAAATGGACTGTATTCTCATAAGAAAAATGAACTGAAGAAGCCAGTAGGGCTTTGAAGCCTGAAATCCAGGCAGATGCATGTGGGAGAACTTCTTGAGGGAGTCTATAATAATGGGAAGCTACTGAAATGGAAAATTCTTTGTGTTAGGTCTAGAATGTAGGAAGTTGGGAGTATTCTTTTAAATAGTTTGGAAGTTCCCTAGTGGTACTGTATTCTGTAGCTCAGAACTCTTTCAGTGCGGTAGTGGTTACATGTAACTAGGATATTTACATGGAATATACTTGGTAGATATGGTTATTTGGGAACCTGTTATACCTACAGGGTTTCTTCATAATATTTTTGTGTCTTTTTCGTTTACTCAACAGGAACTGGTGAGGAGATTGGCATCATAATGACTACTGTGAAATAGAGAGTGACTGCAGACTACTGAAAGTTTGAAAGAAAATGCAACCAGCAGCCAGTGGGACTGTGAGTAAATTGCTCATTTAGAAAAGAAAAAAAGGTTAATGTCTGTTTTGGGGAAAATGGAATTGTTAAATGACTCAGTAGAGGACTGACCCACCTATATAGAAAGAAATAATGAATAATGGCGTAAGTGATAATGAAATAAAAGCTGGTGGTTTATCTGAGAGTAATGTTCATTGAAATTTATGTTACATAATCAAAGAGTTTCTGTAAACCAGGAGGCAGAATTTTTGCAGAGACTGGAAATTCTACAAAATCACATGTCCCCAAAGTCAATGTTGATCCCAAAGAGTTTCCACTTTTATAAATGAAATAAAACTGGCTGAATTAAGGAAATTACCAGAGCATGGCCAGTTCAAAAAGCTTAAATGATGCATTAAGGGACCTCTTAATGTGTGCAACCCTAAAGAGGTTAATTTGACCCTACAACATGCCCCAGAAATTACTGTATCGAAGAAGACGACCGCTAATGATACCAGGGAGATGCATCAGTATCATATAATCTGTGCAACAAATCAGTACAGGAGTTGACAAAGCACTACATGGATTAAATTCAAAAGTTGTGTGCTTTTGTTGAGGGAACAGACCTCACAGTAAAAATACTGATTGGTCCAGGGACAACCCCTATGGAAACTGCAACAATATGGGGCACAAACAGAAAATGTGCAAGTCATTGCAAAAGCCACTGCCTCCTGAGGGCAATGTTAGGAGATATTCAGATTCATCAGTTTGAAGATCAAGACTGAAAGCAACTGAGAATACTGTAGTGTCTCTACATCTGTTTACTTCAGCAGACAAAAAAGAAAGCATTTGACTTTTCTTACAAGTGAAAATAATGAAACTTAAAATGGAGCTAAATTCAAGATCAGCTGTTTCTTTAATTTCACCTTGAGCTTTTTAGACTTACCAGTATAATCCATGGAGTGATCATGTACAGTGCTCTGAGAGAAGTGTTATGGAATACATCATGAAAAAGACATATAAACCAGTTTCTAAACACAAGCTGCAGAACATGTTTCTAGGCTAGTGTTGCCTACTGAAAATACCTAGGGCATGTACAGATATTACATTTAGATCAATCTGCCTAGGTTGTGACTGATCTAAGTTAATTCATCTGAGTACATGAACTAACTTAGCTAGGGAATGGCTTAATTGTATCTACTGAATACCTATATGCATCCATAGCACAGTTCCAGGCCTGGGAAAGCCCACCTGCTCACCGCAACTTCAGGGCTGTGCTCTTTGTACTACTCTTTCCATGACTAGGATATTTTTTAGCTCCCTGGACCCCCCACACCCTACCAGACCCAGCAGGCTCCTTGGTTCTGTCACCCCCTGACCAACCTTGGAGCACAAGCTCCAGCACTGCAGACTCATTACGACCCCCAATCCCACCCACCCCTCCCTCTTCCCAAATTATTTATACTGGGTTCCCCACAAGGCTCCTGACACAGGTAAATAGCTGTACTTGCTGCAGCCAGTCTACAATCATGCAACTTAAAGTAAGTCATGTGATCATAGAACATACGTGACTAACATTTCTAAGTACCCATAGTCTACAATTAGTATAATCATACAAAAATTAGGACTGGAAGGAACCTTAGGTGGTCCTTTCCAGCTACCTGCCCAAGGCAGCATCATCCTTATGTAACCATTCGAGACAAGCATTTTGTCTAACATAATCTTAAAAACGTCCAAGGATGGAGATTCCACAACCTCTCTAGATAATCTGTTCCACTGATTAACTACCTTCTTAGGTAAATAAGCTGAATATAAACCAACAGTGTACCTTTTGTGTTAAGAAGGTTAACAGCATACTGGGCTGTATTAATGGGAACATTGTCAGCAGATCAAGGGAAGTGATTCTTCCCCTCTATTCAGCACTGGTGAGGCCACATCTGGAGTAGTGTGCCTGGTTTTGGGGCCCTCACTACAGAAATGATGTGGACAAATTGGAGAGAATCCAGTGGAGAGCAACAAAATTGGTTAAGGGGCTATGGAACATGTCTTCTGAGGAAAGGCTGCAGGAACTGGGCTTATTTAGTGTGAAGAAGAGAAGACTGAGAGGAGATTTAATAGCAGCTTTTAACCACCTGAAGAGTGGATCTAGACTGTTCTCAGTGCTGACAGATGACAACAAGAAGCTATGGTCTCAAGTTGCAGCAAGAGAAGTTTAGGTTAATTACTAGGAAAAACTTTCTCACTATGAAGGTAGTAAAACACTGAAACAGTTACGCATGGAAGTGGTGGTATCTCCATGCATGGAGGTTTTAAAGACTCAGCTAGATGAAGTCTTGACAAGGATGATATATTTGGGGATGGTCCTGCTTTAAGGAGGGGTTTGGACTAGAGGATGTCCTGAGATCCCTTCCAACACTAATTTTCTATGATTCCATAAAACAGATTTTTTTCTAGTTAAGAAGAAACTAGAAACTTTACCAATATGGTGGGGACCTAGCAATATATTATTAGATTTAATATCAAAGAAAAAATATAAATTTATTGGGCTGTTCATTAATTTGTTAGTTTACACATTAAGTTTTAAAAAACACAAGAACTAGCCAAAAATGGTCAAAATAGTCAAACGAGATTGTTTCATTAGTCCTGTAGTGTGAAATGTACATCTCTTATATTTGTAAAACAAAATCTAATCTTGAGCATCTTGACAGGACCTCCAATACTTTGCTGTCAATCATTTTTACACCTGAGTTAATATTACTACACTTGAATTAAGGTTTTTAGCTAAAACAAAAAGCAGTCTTCAGGCCTGTGAAACAGAAATGAAACACTGCCAGAAATGGGTAACAGATAGCAACATTGCAATAGCAACATATTTTTAATAGTGGAACATCAAGATAATTGAAAAAGACAGGGTCATTAATACCTATGTTATGAAGACAGATTATCAGGAATAAGGTATATTATAATGAGCTATGAAGTCTGCTTGAATTAGGCAAGTGTTGTTTGAATAGAAATGCCACTGCCTCTCTGGAGCAGTTGATTGTAAAGTTTGAGTGGAACAGGAATTATAACTGTACCACTGCACCATTCCCCAGATCATCACCTGGACAAGTTGTCAGACCCCTTTGCTAGAAAGTAAGAAATGTAGATTTAAACTTCTCTGAATGAGGAGGCCCTAGGATCTGGCCTTCCCTCTTCTCAGGTAAGTATATTAACTAGTAGATCATTGAACTAAAAGCTGAGAGAACCAATACTCCTCCTTTGGCATAAAATACAAATACTTACATATACAAATACTTACATATGTATACAGATATTCCACTGTGGAACCTGTACAGCCACAGTGGAACATTCAAAGATGGGAACATGCTCAGATGGGATGTGCAGGACAACACAGCTATGCAAAATGCAAGTGTGAACAGAATCCAAATTGTCTAAGTGTCAGAAACTGCCTTTGTATAATTATACAAGTGGCTTTTCTAAGTTTAAAGGTGAAATAGAATTTAGTCCCTAAACTCTACTTTTTCCAGCTGGGTCTATCAGCTAAGTACCTCCACAGTGATAGCACTTCCACTGGTTAGTCCTTAATGGCGTGTCTAGACATGCATAGACAATTTGGTTTCCTAGGGACAAGTAGTGGTGGCATACCATGCGCCATTGCTTCTTGTCCCCGGGGAACACCCATGTCACGTGTGCTTTGGTGCACTACAAGTTGCCCTGGGTGGTATAGGGACGGCTGGGACCAGCATGGTGCTGACCTCAGCAGCCTTACCTGAGGTTATGGGGGTCTCCTGGAACTACAGCCACCACGATCCTGCTGGGCAGAGCCTGGCTGGTAGCTGCAGAGCAGCTCTGAGTGGCCTGGCTCCACTTTCTAGCAGTGCATGCTGCCCAAGCATGTACTGTTCCATTTTTTCACTTCTTTTTTTTTTTGTTCCCTGGATATCTGGTGGGGGGGGTTGGACTGCTGCTGCTTTGGCCTGGGGCTGGGGCTGCGCCAGGCTCTTCCTGGTGGGAGTGGGCATGGGCAGGGCTGCACACAGAGCCGACAGAGGTGGTACTGGGAGAGGAGGTATGGGGGTGGACTGCAGCCACCACAAAATTAGCCGTAGCCCTCCAACCCCTGCTCCCAGTGCGACCACCACCCACTCCAAGCACAGCCCAGCCCAGCCCAGCCCAGCCCTCCCACCACGAAGAGCTTATCCTTAGCCTGCAGCCCACCCTCGCCCCATGTGTGGCACCAGGCACACAACCCCATGCCCTCTTGGGATGCATGCAGTGGTGGGGCCTCCACACCCTCCCTGTGCCAGGAACCCCCCAGATAAGCTGCTCACAGCTCCATCCTGTGCCATGACCCAGCAGTGCAGGGCTTGCCCCTGCCCCTGCCCCAGCCCCACTCCCTCCCTCACTGCTGTGCGGGGTGTGTGCAGATTGAGGCCTCAGTGGTGAGAGATGGAGTGAGGCACAGGCAGGATAAGGGGTTGGGGTGAGAGTCCTGCCTGTGCCCCACTCCCTCCTTTACTGCTGGGGCCTTGATCTGCCCCCCCTCCCATTGACCTTTCCCCACCTCCTGCCTCTTCCCCTGAAGATTTACATGATGTGGGGAAGCCCCCCAGTAATTTTTTTTCTCCCTCTGTTTATGCCAGTAGCTAAAAGTGAACTGGTGGAGTGGGAGAGTGGGAATGGGTGGCATGTTCACATTAAAATATAGACTAGAGTGGGTACACATTAATATAACATGAACTGGGTAATATAGATCAAAGATAAACTTAGGCTGGAGTGGCATCATTTTCAGATGGCTAAAGAGTGCTTAAAACTAGTTGCAGGTGTTAATGTGTGGAGAATACAAGACAATCCAAGAAATATGCCAAAGGTAAAATGTGTTCTGACATCAGTAATGTAAACATATCTTAACATTATGGGGTTCTGTTTTTAATTTTTTGCTTCTAAGGTTTAAAAAAATGCGCACAATATAATATTTTGAGTCATTATTTATATTTCTATCATAAAGAAAACTCCCATGGCAGAATTTTATTTCACCCAGTGTATGACCAAAGCTTGATACTAATTCTATGTTACATGAGTAGGGGTAATCAGGGTAAAAATGGAGGTTGGGTTTATCCAGGGTCTGACTGTCCTGGGCTGTGACTTGCCTTGAAAAGAGGTGTGGGACAGTCATTTAAACACACAGCTTGAATAGAACTTAAGTGGAATTGCCCTGATTGTCCTGGGGAAAAAGTGTTCTCTCTGATACTTTAATGGTACTTAAAGTAGGACAAAAGGTGTGTAAGTCTGGATAATAGGATAAAAGCCTTTGTCCTGGGAGAAATCCAATGTCTGTTTTTAGCCTCTATTACCTGTTCTGGGTGTGTAAGTGTTCCCATTATAGGATCACGCCCCCTGACACACACACCTGTTTACCTATTTTTATAAGAAGGGCATTCACATCCATATACAATAGTTAGGAAACTCAGAGTTAGTTTCAAGTTCCACTTTGATTGTCCAGTAGGAAAAATAAAATTCTCCCTCTACTGGGTAAAGGTGTACCTACACAGGTGATTAGTCATTTCCTACCTTCTGCAGATTTAATTATGTAATATTAAGAATGTTCACATGCTTATGAAAAATGAAAAACAAGAGCATCTGAACAGTTTCCTATTTGTCTTATTTCACATTGTTGCACAGTAACCTTTTGTGATAACAAAAATGCTGACCTGTATAACAAATATATGATTTTCCGTAATAATAACACCTATGCAAGCACCATCTTGCCAATTTAATTAACTAGAACACTTCAAGTATGTTTTGTGCTGGTCTGCGTGGAGTTTACTGGAATTAAAAAGCATATCTTTCTTTTTTCCTTTTTTTAAAGTGCAGTTGCATCATATCTTAGTAGCAAGTTGCATTGTAACACAGTATTTGACATTATTAAATACTAACATCTATGGCAACATGATACATGAAGGTATTGCTCTGAATCTTGATAAGCTTCAGTTGATATATTGCCATTGCAAACTACAAGGAGAGGAACAGGGTCAAGAGAAGGAATTAGTCATGTATCAAAATGTGGACCTAGGATGAAATTAGCTATTAATTATAGAGTATTTTCTTGAAAGAGAGGAAAACATGTATAAAGAGATTATTAGGTCTTAAAACAAAAAAAGGATCATTAAAAAAACTTTCCATATTAGCCCTACACACCATGTATTGAGTGCATTACTTCATACATGTTTTAATCCCATATCACCATTTGCAAAGATTAAATATCATATTTAACTGCTCTAAGTTTAAAAGACAGAGACAGTTTCATTTTATAAAGAAATGTTGTGATCTACTGAAGATCTAAAGAAAAGCTGTAAGCTTATAATTGTAAAATGTAATACTCCTTGTAATTTTAATTTTTCTTATAACAGTCACCATTTTTGGATTACTTATTCAACTAAACGCAGAATTTGTGTGGCTGCTTAACATATGGAATTATCAATTTCATGGTCGCTGTTGTTCTCATCCAATGTTACTGATGTGTTGTCAGTACTGAAATTTCAGGAACTGTGGTGTCAACAAGTTGCAGCCAGGAGATTTCAACACCAGTCTTTAGGGCTGTGCAAAGCTTCAGTAACCAATTCAATTCAGAGATTTGGCCTGATTCAGTGACTGAACCTCTGAATCTGAATTAAACCAGGAGACCAATTAAAAGCTCTAAATTGAATTGGAAGCCTCTAAAACAATTCAGAAAAGACATAGGGAGGTGAGTGGGGGGTGCATGGGATGCAGGTACAGCAGTGCTTGGAATGGGGGTTATGCCTTGTTGCTGCTTGCAAGGCCAGGGCAGAGCGGGAGGCAGGATATGGGTGATGTTGGCTCTTGGGGGAAGGGGGAAGCAGCAGCAGGGCATAGCCTGCACTCCTAGCAGTGCTGTGCAC
Source organism: Crocodylus porosus (assembly GCF_001723895.1). Taxonomy (NCBI): domain Eukaryota; kingdom Metazoa; phylum Chordata; order Crocodylia; family Crocodylidae; genus Crocodylus; species Crocodylus porosus. Next base: position 38,852,035 of record NW_017728918.1, read on the forward strand.
AAATCCCGTGCTCCCCCCCCCATGCTGGCTGGGCAAGCAGAGGCAGTGCCTGCCCCCCCCCCATCCTGGCTGCAAGTGGTGGCAGTGCCTGCCCAGCCGCTCCTCCCTCCTCCCCCACGCCTGCTGGGCAAGCAACAGCAGGGCAGTGCCCCTGCTGCCAGCACCAAAGCAGGCATGGCAGTACTGGGAGTGGAGTCTATGTCCTGCTGCCTCTTGCCCAGCTGGGGTGTTGGGGGATACTATGGAGGTGAGGCTTGCTTCAGGCTAAAGAAGGCAAGCAGCAGGAGGGAAAACCCTCACTCCCAGCACTGCCATGCCCACATCAGCTCTTGGAGTGGGGGCTATGCCCTGCTGCTGCTTGCCCCGTTCTTCCCGGTGTGAGCCATGCCCAAATCCCACCCCTCTGCCTGAGCTGGGGAAGTGGCAGCAAGGCATAGCCCCTGCTCCCAGCTGCTACACCTGCATCCTGCAACCCCCACCCCCCTCCCTCAGTTCTGTGCTCTCTGCCCCAGCTGGGAAGCTTGTCCCAGCCCCAGCCCCAGCCCCAGCCCCAGTCCCTCCCTCCCCCACACCCTTTTCCATCCCCCTCTGCCCACAACAACCGACTAACGTCTGGAGGCATCTGTGTCCAGCGTAGTGAGGACTGCTGCCTGTTTAGTCTGTAGCCAAATCTCCAAAATGGCACCAAACCTTTGGATCTGATTCAGCTGAATCAAATCAGGACAGTGACTCAAATCTCCAACTTGAATCACTGTCCCTCTAAATCAGCTGAATCTGAATCCAAAACAAATACTTGCTACTTCACACAGGCCTACCAATCTTGTCTTAAAGATTCATGGAAAATTAGGGTTAGACAGGACTTTGGAGGTCATCTAGTCCACTCCTCTGCTCAAAGCAGGAGCATCCACAACTAGATCATCACAGGTTAGAATCACCCTTCAGGTAGTTGAAGACTGTTAGCTGCTCTGTGCTGCCAGGTGCATTAGTCTAGGAGCTTACGTTGCATGTAAGGACTGAGGTGAAAAAGCCATTGAGTACTTCACCCTTTTCTGGATAAGCTCACACTAGGTTGCCTCCCTCATTTAGAAAAGGACCACACTTTCCCTGATTCTCCTCCTGTTGCTAACATACTTGTAGAAACCCTTCTTGTTGCCCTTCATGTCCCTCACTAGCTGCAACTGCAGTTGTACTTTGGCCTTTCTGATTTTATCCCTGCCTGCCCGAGTATACTCTTACACTCCTTCCTAGTTGTTTGTGCAGTTTCCACTTCTTATAAGCTTCCTTTTTGTGATTTATTTTACTGAAGAGTATCCTGATAAGTCAAGCTGGTCTTCTGCCATATTTGCTAGTTTACCTGCACATCAGGAACCCTGAACCCTCAGTAAGGTTTCTTTAACATACAGCCAGCTCTCCTAGATTCCTCTGCCCTTCAGACTGGCCTCCCAGGGGATCCTTCTCATCAGTTCCTTGAGTATGTTGAAGTCTGCTTGTCTGAAGTCTAAGATCCTTACTTTGCTGCTCTCCATCTTTCCTTTTCTCAGGTTCCTGAACTCAGTCATCTTGTGGTCACTGCTGCCCAAGTTGCCATCCACTACTACGTTCATTCCCCACCAATTCTTCCCTATTTGTGAGCAGCAGGTAAAGAGCATGGCCCCTAGTTGGCTGCTTCAGCATGCTCACCAGGAAGTTGTCCCCAACACTCTCCAAAAACTTTCTGGATTGCCTGAGCACTGCTGCATTGCCTTCCAAGCATATGTCAGGGTGACTGAAATCTCCCATGAGAAACTTCAGGTATCTTTTTGAAGAAAGCCTCATCTACCACTTCCTCCTGATATCAGAGCCCCTCCATGACAGAACCCCACCATATATCACCAGAGAACCTATTTTTCTCTGATAACTCCCTCCCCCCCACACACACACAATTTTGGGGTTAAAAAAGTAACCTGAAATCCACATTTTTCCATGATCAAAGTGAAATACCACTATACACACACACACACACACACACACTTAAGAATGAACGTATGTATGTATGTATGTGTATTACTGTTATAATAACTATGTGTTATTATATGTTTTATATATGTATAATATATACATATTACTGGTGTTTTATTTTAATCACAGAAAAATGTGGACTTTGGGTTACTTTTTTTAACCTGAAAATTGGGCATTTTTTCTTTTTAAATCAGAGATACCCATGACCCCTGGATATCACCCTTGTTGTTCTCACCTCTGCCCCTAACCGAGAGGCTTTCAACAGGCCTACCTCCAGTTTCATATGGCAATCATATGATTCCTTTACATAAAGCACATATCATCCTCTTCTTCTCCCCCACCTGTCCTTCCTGAACAATTTATACACATCCATGACAGTGCTCCAGTCATGCAAGGTATATACCATAGGTTTGGGTTGGTGGCAAAGATATGGCCAGGTATATTGTCTACAAGCACAGACCTAACATGTTTTGGTCTAACAAGTGCATCAGACTAGGATATTAAGTTTTTTTTACCTGTGATGATGTAGTCAGCACAACACCTCACAGAGTTCCTCAGGCCACTGCAAAATTCCCATGGTTTCCAATTCTCTATGTATATAATGATCAAAATAAAGTATGTATTGCATTCCATCTGTATCTTGAATGTCTCAAGACATCTCATGCTGTGTGCTTGTTTCACATTCTGACCTAGGTGTTTCTGTTCCAGCTTTATCATCCTGGTACCTTTTACTATACTACCTTTTACTATCATCTCTCATTCCCATATTTTAGTGGGAATGCACATCTGGCCCATATGACAAGTTTTGTTTTTGTAACAAGTTCGTGAATCATCAGAGACATCTACACTCGCTCCCAACTGTGTGATTGTTAAATGACTGCACAGTAACCATTTACTGCGCAGTCCTGGCAGCACAAAGATAATTTTTTACCTTAGTGCCCAGGAGTGTCAAAGTCATGGTTTGTGCCCACCAACGTTATGTCTCTAGAGTTATAAGCTACATCACTATGGCAACATAGCATCTCATGTAGATGTGCCTACTATGTAGTAATGTCCTACTCATGTAGTTAGGTCCTCTCATGGGAAGAGCATTCAACTAAATCTGATCGGTGGTGAAGTTTCCTCACCTGCATTGATGAGCTCTATTTGACTCAGGAAGCCCACAGGCCAACAAGGGGTGAGGCGCTACTAGATCAGGTACTGGCCAAAGGGGATGATCTAGTCAGTGACCTGAGGACTAGACGGCAGCTTGGTGACAGTGATCATGAGTTGGTCACTTTCTGTATCTATCACAAAGCTGGCAAATCAGTCAGCAATGCAGAAATCCTTTACTTTAGGAAAGCTGACTTTCCTAAGTTCAGGAAGTTTGTTGTTGAGGCCCTGAAAGATCATGATTGGACAGGGAAGGGAGTCCAAGATGAGTGGTCACTCCTTAAGGAAAAAATCCTTAAAGCCCAAGGGAAGCCCATTCCAGCCTATAGGAAGGTAATAAAAGGTCTGGGAGACCCCCATGGCTCAACAGGGAGCTAATGGACCTCTTGAATCTTAAAAGGGAATCCTACAAGAGTTGGAAGATGGAAACTACCTCTAAAGAGGATTATGCATCACTGGCCTGCACCTGTAGGGAGTGGACCAGAAAAGCCAAGGCTGAAACCAAGCTCAAACTAGTTATGGGAATCAAGGACAGTAAAAAGTCCTTCTTCAGATGCATGGATGTTGGGGATGCTGACCACACCTTCAGTGAAGACCGCACAGAACACAGAAGCAGATTTATGTATAGAAATGGTCTCTTTAATGAGAATATAGGATACCCACCTTCAATAACCAGGACAGCTGTCTTGACCTGGACAGGAGGGGTGCATACACACAGCTTAGTGGGAAGTATGATATAAACATTATAGCCTGCCCCACATCATAATTTCTTCCCTTTGTCATGCCCATGCCATGGCAAATCACTATTTCCTTTGTTGCATATCATTGTTCCACCTTGTTGTTTTGCCTATTATACTTAGTAGTAAGAATCATCATCATATCATTATGCATGCATATAGACTTTGTTCCACTGTTGCACAAGCACTCTCCCAGCTGGAGGGTTACTTATAGATTATCCTGTGTTCCAGAGTTCCTATCTGTGTAATGTTCCCCAATAAAATAGGGAATCTTTAAGTGCCAGGATACCTATCTTACTTGCCTGTATCAATCTTGAGCTAGTTGTGCTGGCATTTGCGGTATTTGGACATTTTGTCTTGTGGCTCTGGTTGTAATCTTGCATTGCTAACTCAGCATTTGTTATTAATTATCTGTATTCTTTCCTCTACAGTGGGAAGTCAAAAGAGAAATAAAGGAAACATTGGGCCCCTGCTGAATCCAATGGGGCACCTGACATCTGACACTCAGGGAAAAGATGATCTCCTTAATAATTACTTTACATCAGTTTTTCAGCAGCCCAAAGGTGTTTTTTGACCAACCCTGCCTGACAGGATATGGATTCCAAGGTTACAGGTGACCATGCACCTGCATTTGGTAAAGACCTTGTGAGGGAACACCTTGAGAGGCTAGAAATTCACCCAAGAGTGCTAAAAGAGTTGCTTAACATCATAGTGTGACCAATGTCAAAGATATTTAAGAACTTGTGGCACCTGAGAGAGGTTCCCAAAGATTGGAAGAGGGCCCATGTGGTGACTATTTTCAAGAAAGGAAGATATGGGTGTGAGGAGAGAGAAGAGCCCCAGAGAAGTAAAATGGCCCCACCTGTATTGCAAAGAACTCCACAGGGATACTTCTTCACCCAGTGTTTCAGGAGAGGGCAGGGAGTCAACTGGAACTCCAGGATAAAAGGAGACATGAGGTAGGAAAAAGGGAGACAAAGAAAACCAGAAGAGACTGACTCAGGAAGCAAGATGGCAGGGAGAACCAGAGGCACTGAGGAAGCAAGGGAGACCAGGCTTAAGGGAAGCAACTCAGTGGAGGGAGCTGCCAGGGGAGAGAACCCTGAAGGAAATGCCCAGAGAGAAACAGAAACTGCCCCAAGCAGTTAGAATGTACCATAAAGACCTTAATAGCAGGGCTGAAGGAAAAGGGTACCGCAAAGTTGGGACTATAAGGGCAGAAGAAGTGCTAGTTTGTTTTTTGTTTTTTTTTGTTCTCCTTTTAATTAGGGTGAGAGGAAAGTCACCCCGGATAGTGCATGTACAACTATCAGGAAAATAACCCAGGAAAAAGACTGGCTAGGATTACTAGCAGGTCTGTGCCAGGTGCCAGCCGGGTGAGATACAACTGGGCCTATCAGAGATACTGAGTGGCCAGACCTAGAGACCCAAGGAGCATTTTGTTTTAGTACTCAAAGGCAGATTGCGGAGACAACTGAATTACCACCTGGTGGAATGGGCGAGGGTGTAGGGGTTGATGGAGTCCTCACTACACTAAGACAAATTGCAAGAGCTAAAGCACCAAGACCCACATGCCCCAGCATTCTATTTTCTCCCATAACAACAAGTCATGGCAGGAGAGATCACAGATGTGTGGGAGGGGTCATCAAGATGTCATGGTGGACTTCAGCTTGTTAGCCAAGGTGCTAAAGTTGTCTTGGTGTAGAGAGGAAGAAAAGGGAAAAAAAAGCTGCTCAGACAAGTGATGAGCTCCAGAGATTGACAACACCTTCTACCACAGACAGAGGTGGGACTTTTGGGGTGAAAGCCCACCATTGAACACTGGGGAACTATAGGCCAATCAGTTTGACCTCAATCTCTGGAAAGATCATGGAAAAAATTATTACAGAATCCATCAACAACAGGTTAACAGAAGGCATCATTCTGAGAGACAGCCAACACGGCTTCATTACAGGTAGGTTGTGCCTGACCAACCTTATCTCCTTCTATGACCAAGTGACACATCACCTGAACAGGGGAAGAGAGGCTGATGTCATTTACTTGGATTTCAAAAAAGCCTTTGATTTGGTCTCCTATAGATTCATAGACATTAGGGCTGGAAGGGACCTTGAAGATCATCAAGTCCACCCCCCTTCCCCAGGGGCAGGAAATCAGCTAGGGTCAAAGGATCTCAGCAAGAAAACCATCTAAAAATGTCTTGAATGAGTCCAGAGTAGGTGCCTGAACCACTTCTGGGGGGAGTCTATTCCAGGCCTTGGGGGCTCAGACAGCAAAGAAGTTTTTCCCTATGACCAGCTTAAAACAGTCATGGATGAGTTTAGGACAGTCAGTCCTTGTTATCCCTTGGGGCACTTAGGCAAACATATGTTCCCCCAGAACCTGATGCACACCCCTTAGGTACTTACAGGCAGCCACCAGGTCACCCCTGATCCTGAACTTTTCCAAGCTGAAGAGTCCCATGGCTCTCAGCCTCTCCTCAAAAGGCCTATTCTCTTGCCCTCTGATCATGCATGTGGCTCTCCTCAGGACTCTCTCAAGCTTCTCAACATTCTTCTGGAATTGTGAAGCCCAGATTTGGATGCAGTACTCCAGCTGTGGTGTCACCAAGGCCGAGTTTGGTGGGAGGATGGCGTGATGTTCTCATGACAAAATTGGGGAACTGTGGCCTCAACAACCTTACATTCCAATGGCTGCGGAACTGGCTTTGTGGTTGGACCCAAAGAGTGACAATCAATGGAACTAAGTCAACATGGCACATGGTGACCAGTGTTGTCTCTCAGGGTTCAGTACTTGGACCAGTACTCTTTAACATATTCATAAGTGACCTGAATTTGGGTATCAGAAGCAGACTACAAAAGTTTGCAGATGACACCAAATTATGGGGAAGTGAGGTCTCACTAGAAGATAGGCTGCAGATTCAGGCTGACTTGGACAGTCAAAGTGGGTGGATCAAAACCTGCTGACTTTTAACGTAGAGAAATGCAAAGTGCTCCACCTTGGGAGAAAGTACCCACATCATACCTATAGGCTGCACTCCTTAGCACTACAATTGAAAGAGACTTTGGGATCATGATTGACCACAAGATGAATATGAGCCACCAATGTGATGCCTCAGCCAGAAAAGCAAATAAAAAGTTGGCTTGCATCTACCGATGCATTTCGAGTAAGACCCAAGATGTCATCCTCCCACTTTATTTGGCCTTGGTGAGGCCACAGCTGGAGTACTGCATCCAGTTTTGGGCTCCACACTTTAGAAAGGACTTGGAGAAGCTTGAGAGAGTCCAGAGGAGGGCCACACACATGATCAGAGATCAAGAGAGCAGGCCTTATGAGGAGAGATTGAGAGGCATGGGACTCTTCAGCTTGCAAAAGTGTAGGCTTGGAGGTGGGCAGGGCTTGGTGGCAGCCTATAAGTATATTAGAGACTTGGGAGAATGTCTGTTCACCAGGGCACCATAAGGGAAGACAAGGTCCAATGATCACAAACTGCTGGAAGACCATTTTAGACTGGACATAAGGAAAAACTTTGTTACCATCCAAGTCTCAAGAGTCTGGTATAGGCTCCCCCAAGAAGTGGTGCAAACACCTACTCTGAACGTGTTCAAGAAGTGTTTGGATGATTATCTGGCTGGGGACATCTGACCCCAGCTGATTCCTGCTCTTTGGGCAAGGGGCTGAACACAATGATATCACAAGGTCCTTTCCAGCCGTAATGAATATGAAATCTATGAAATCTATGTCAGTGCTTTACCAAAGCTTTTGTATGAGCAGCATACATTGATCAATGCCCCAGCAAGTCCTACGCTGCTCATATTATCAATTCCCTGACAGAACTGGATGAGATCCTGTACCCTCATTTTTAGTGTAATGCTGCCCTTCTGGCTGAATAGAAAGCTAAAAACCAGAGCATTTCGAGGTGGTTTATTTTTGAATGATGAAACCTAGTTATTGATTCTTTATTCTTGATAAATCATGAGGGATCCAGGTTTTCCATTTCCCATGGAAAAAATGGAGAAAATTATGGATTTCCTGATTTTATAAAAAAACCTGCAGATTTTCTTTTAGCAGAGAAACCCACAGATTTCCCACTTTTGCAAAGAGCTCTGCAGGCTGGTAGAGTCAGTCACAAGGCCTAGATAAGTCTCACTTTCCTCCTGGAGCCTGTGAAGTGGTAAGTGGGGCTTGCAGGGGGCTGGGATTTGCAGGGCAGGGCTGGGGTAGAAGCTGGCTGGGAGCTGAGGGAATAGGGAGGTGTTGGGGAAATACATGGAGTGTCCACCCAGTGCCTCCACATGTGGCTTTCCTTAATGGCTGCTAGAGCTGCTTTGACTTCATGTGCCACCAGCCAAGCACTCTGACCATGAGCAGAGGGGTGTTGGGAAAATACATAGAATGCCCAGCTAGCTCCACATCTCCCTGCTTGCAGCCAGAGTGCCAGCTGGGACACATGAAACTGAAACAGCTCTAGCAGCCCTTAAGGGAAGCTGCTCAGGGAGGTGCTGGCTGGGAGTGGGGAGATCTGGAGCCAATTGGGCACTCCATGTTGTTCACTCCTGGGGGCAAGGGGGACCTGCACCTACAGATCTATGCAGGGTACAGGTTGCGGGCTCAAGCTCCCCCCTGCTTTCATCCTGCAGGGCCTCTGTAGCCCCACAAGCATGACTTGGCATGGCTGGGAACAGTGAGGCTGCACCAGGATCTCCTCACCCCCACACTGCCCTAGCCATGCTGGGTCATGGGGAGAGGAGCAGCATGGCAGATTGCCATAAAAGGCCCCCTACAGTCCTGCTGGTGGCAGATTACTGCTCTGCTCCCCTCCCTGTGACCCTTGAATAGCTAGGGACAGAGGAGCCACATGGGGATCTCCTAGTGGCTGCTTGCTTTGCACTGTCCTGGTGATGCGACTCCTGCACCCAGGACTGCACTGAGGGAAGCAGCACGGGGCTTCACAACTCAAAGTGGCAGTGGTGCAGGAGATGCATCACCAGGGCAGTGGGAGGTGGGGTGAGAAGATCCTGACACAGCCCCACTGTTTCCAGCTGTGCCAGGTCATGCCTACAGGGCTACAGGGGGCCTGTGGGAGGGAAGCAGGGCAGGAGCTCAAGCCTTCAGCCTTCCCCCCACACAGTTTTTGGGATGCGGGTCTCCTTTTCCCCACTGGAGTGCATGCGGCTGCCGGGAGCCAGCCCCACCCCTGCCCAAGTCAGCAGCTGGCAAGCAGCAGTGGGGGAGCTGGCTCCATGTTCTTGCTGCCACTGCCTTCTGCTGAGGGCAGGGAGCTGTGGACCTGGGTCCCTGGCCCCATTGCCCTGGCAGCTGGGGGCACACTCCAGCAGGGGCTGGGGGGATGTTGTGGGGGCAAAGAGGGGCACCAGCAGGGCTATGGGTTGCCTTTAATTTTAGTAAGAGATTTTGGTGTTTTTATTAGAAAATTTGCCATTTTTTTATCAAAGAATTTGCAAATTTTTATCATGAAAAACTAGGATCCTTGTAAATCTGTAATTCTTCATTTATTTATTTATTTAGTAAGGGTATATAGCAAATGGTTTTAGCTGAAAACTAAAGCTAGATATTCCAGCTCCTTATTCAGTACCTGTATGTGTCTTTGTACGTTCTTTTTCCCCTGCTCCTTTTGTACTCATTCCAACACCTTAAGCACACAATCTTATTACATGGCCTGCATTTTCACTTGGAGATATCCTCATGAGCTCCACACTGACTTCTAACCACATGGCTTGCGAGATCTTTCACTCATTTGGGTTATTAGTCACAATTATGACTTCCTAATTCACTGTAAAAAGAGAGTTTGGCAGTACAGTTCTTCAGCAAAGAGTGAATTATGCGCTTGGAGTACTAGAGCACAGAGAGCTCTGCTGATAGGTTATGTAGCACCCAGGACTGACTTAGAACAATTGATATGGGGATTCTCAGCATCCTGCCCCTCTGCTATAGCTCAGACCCTTCCTTGGAATTACAGAAGAGGGGGGAGTTGTAGGGTAGATTCTGCTCTCCGGAGAAGCAGAAACAAGTACATGAACCCTCCTTCCCATAGAAAAAGCACAAAGGACTTCTAATATTTCCTGCAGAAGTCAGAAGACACTGTATTTGTTTAGGCTAATGAAAGAGCAGAAAAGTACTTTTGTAGTTTTTTTCTCCTAACACCCATAGTCAGCTGGTGGGGTTGTATCAATAAGATCTATATAGCAATGGATCTCAGAGTTAAAGCTTCATTAAAATGGATTGTATAGTTCATTTCTGATGGATCTTGTTTCAGACTTTCTGCTGAGACTGGCAGTACTGCATCATTTACGTTCAGCTCATTCTCAGTCAATCAATCAATCTCAAACTTTTCTTCACAACCATGAAAGCTAGAAAATTACTTTTTATTTTTAAATGTAATTTGAAATTCTGATATAATCACATGATACCAGGAGTTGAAGTCCAAAGCAATGACCTTTGGTGTCTTTGCCTAAGCTTGTTGTTGGTGGCATGACATTTACAGTTCAGACTCTTATGTTGTCCTCCAGTAAGGGGAGTTGTTCTGATGGTCTGTCTTTGGAAGGTCATGTAAACAGGACTTCATGAGAGCTCTTAAAGATAATAGTGTTTCATGATCATGCTATCAATGATCTGCTAACAGTCTAAAATGGGGTATCCTTCCCCATTTTTTTGGTATTGGCCTCAAAAGTGGTTGTGATTTATCTATCATCTCATAAATTAAAGTACAAAGTAATGTACCCCTTGCCAGCCCACTAGGCTGGGTGATATGCCAGATTCTGGATCCTCAAGGTACCAATAGCTCTGGGATCTCTCTCAGGCAGATCTGCTAACTGAGTTGTCCTGTGGAGGGGTGAGCCCCTCACCCCCACCACCCAAGAATCTACTTCAAGCCCATTAAACAAATGGGTTTATTACAAACAACTATATACAGAAAATATATATATATATAATCAAGATTTATGGGCTTTTTGGTCAGGCAACATAAAGCTAAGAGATACAATCCTGTTGATTAAAGCAAGAAATAGATAAAGCAATATATGAATTGGCTGGACTTCCACAGGAAGTTTTTTGTTTGTTTGGTGTTTGTTCTAGGCCACAAGAGGCATTCATTTCTAGTGGTGGACATTTCTAAGAAATTTCGAGGAGAGAAAAGGTACTATCAATCTTTCCAGGAGAGAGAAGGTACAGGTGTTCATCCTTCAGCTCCTCCCTCACCCCTGGTTTACAAACCTTCACTAGACAGGGTTGATACAGGCCTGAGGAAGGTGAGAAAAGGATTGGCTGCCCCATTTCTCCCACTCCTGTGAGCGTGAAGCAGTGAAGAAAGACTCCCTACACCTTCCCCAGATCAGGATTTGGGGACTGGGTAGTAAGTGGTCTCTGGAAGCAGAGAGAGCTGTGTGGGAAAGGCCCCTGCCTGTTTCTCATGCTGGGCAATGCCCAATTTGAAGATGAAGAAGGGAAAAGTAGCACTCCCCTCTCCTCCAGGAAGAGACTAGTCCAGGAAGAGGTTGGAGCAGTGAAGCAATGCCCTTGTCTGAGAAGTGGGTAGGGAGCTGCTATTCCTCTGCTCATCTCCCAGAGGCCAGGAGCCAAAAAGAGGTAACAACATGGCAAAGTCCCCTGTCTGCTTCTCAAACTGATGACCCTTGTCTGAGGAATGAGTCAGGCCTTTGCCTTGCTGCTCTCTTCTCCTCCCAGACCACTCTTTGGGCCACAGTATTTTTATTGTATTTCCATGATGTGCTTTAAAGAATGTGAATAACAACATTAAACCTATTTGTTGTGATATTCTTATATGGAAGTTGCTATAAGATGTAAATTATGTTTTTGTTACTTTAGGGGACAATCAGAAAAAGTTCTGAAATATAGAGAAAACATTTTTGTCAGACATATTTGACCATCATTGAAGTGCTTAAAGTTTAGAGGTTAGAAATACTATATTTAGACAAGATGACAAAATACAAAGTTATAAAAATTATGCAAGTCAAGGAAAATTATAATACTCACTTTTTAACATTAAATACATAACTGGAACATAAAGCTCTTTTAATGTGTTCTCAGCAATTCTATTATAAACTGAATCTAACAACCTTTATTATCTAAAACCTGGAGGTGAGAATAAAGCTTTTATATTTATTATAAAGAAAATATTACATCTTTTCCCTTCAGATAAATTGTATTGGTTTCAAGATATGGGGACTCTTGCTAAGGCCTAAGTACATTCCACGGGGGAGAGAAGAATTATATTTTAGGCTCACTTTTGAGCTGTAATTATATAGAAGCATAATATTAATTTATTAGGAAGTATGTCTTATATGCTATGGGAACTAGCCAGGGCATTCATAGTGTTATATAACTTTTTTTAATGGCATAGTTGACTCAGCCTCTGGATAAATGAAATGCTTACACTGGTAAAATCAGCATTGCACCAATGTAAAAAAAAAAGCAAATAAGCAGGTTTCACAACTAAAGTAACTTCATTCAATCTGATGAGCAATTACCCTTCAAGGTATTGAAGAGTAAAACTCTACTACAGTAAGTTTCAACAGTTCAGCTATCACCTCCCCAGCAATCTAAATGTTCTTTAACAATGTGCATTGGCAATGCGTAAGGGATACATGCACATGCACCCTCTGAGCATGGCGGTGCACTCCCTATGAAAAGGCACCAATGACATTTCCAATGGTGCCTGCGGGCAGTTGCCACTTACCCCCTCCTCCTCCACACCCGCCGACAGCACTGCAGCTGCCTGCAGGAGCTCTGCTGCCATGCTCCTGCCACTGCCAGCACTGCTTACCGTACCCACCCAGCTGCTGGGGGCACATGGCATTCATTACAATGTGATAAAGACAAAGAAGCAATTATTTGTTCCCCTACACCTTACAGTGAGGAACATAGTTGTCTAATGCATACAGCTACCCTGGGCTACATGCACACCTGTCAATTCTGGTGTAATTTACAGGATTAGAATCCACTGATGCGAGTTACATTGGGCTATGGATTTGTCCAGAGCCAAAGGTAACGCATTTGATGGCTAAGCAGTACTAGAAAGAGTATATAATTAAACACTGAAGATTAGTTGTTCGTTTAAATATATGCTGACTTAATATTATGAAGGTATAGGCAACAAGCTTTCATATATAAGAAGAAAATATGAAAACATATAGCGGCCATGAAACAGGGCATTCTAACAGAGAAGATGCTAGTGGATGCATGTGATAACTTTGAAAGAGAGAACAAGGCATTAAGATTTCATAGATTTCATAGACATTAGGGCTGGAAGGGACCTCGGCAGATCATTGAGTCCAGCCCCCTGCCCAAAGGGCAGGAACTCAGCTGGGGTCATAGGATCCCAGCAAGATAAGCATCCAATT